>NC_143425.1:10285000-10885000 GCF_059467195.1 Physcomitrium patens | reverse complement strand
ATACCAATATACCAAATAGTTTTAGAAACCATTGTTTTTGTTGCCAACTATTGATTAGACAATGGTTCCTAAGTTTATTTGTTAATAGCATATTCATAATAATATATTAAATATTCTAAAGTTGTATTTGTAAACTATAAATGAAAAATTATGGATTTGATATAACTTGTTGTGTTATCTTTTAACTATAATTATTAATAAAGAATTTCTACTTAAAATATTTATCTTATAATAGAGTTTTAAGAACAATATTTTTTAAAAAACTAGATGATGTACATGTTAAATGAAAATTTAAAGTAAATCTTAACTAAATTTATTTGCTGGGAAATTGCAAATAGACACAAGATTTGAAAGTGTAGTTTTATTTATGATATTTTTTCTTTCTTCTATTTCTATAATTTTTTATTTTTTTTTGCAAACTGTTCATATTTTATATTTTATAATAATCTATGTAACTTTTTACTAATTTTTAGCTTCTTGAAGATGAAATAGAAGTAATCTTTTGGATTGCAATAAGATGGACAATTAAATTATCTATAATTAAGTTTCTAAGACCTATGATTTAAATATAAAATATTCAGAAATAGTGGTTCTTAATTTATAGTGTCCTAAAAACATAAAGAATACATTTTTTTAAAGTTTCAAAAAATAATTTATAAATAATAAAAGCTATAAAAATATCACATATATTTTTAAAAAATATTATAAATTCTAAAAATCTACAAAAATTAATAGAAAATAATCCATAAAATTTTAGAGAGTTGTAAAAAGTAATAATCTATTCTAAAAAGTGATTTAAGTTGTATGTTCTTATATGCTTATGACATAAAGCAGAAAAAGTCAGATTGAATCAAAGTAAGAGTGCAATAAATTCCTTTTGAAAAACTTAATTTGTTAAAAGAACTTTGATCTATGTATTTGTGAGAAAGCATACAATTTTTTTAATTAATTAATTAATTAATTTTTTTGTACATACAATAAATAACTGAAAACAAATAAATATGAACAGATTATTTTCATTTAAAATTCCATTTTTTTTAAAATTTTAAAGAATTTATAGACAAAAATAAAAATAAACATAAATCTCAAAAAAAAATTAAAATTTATTAAAAAATTATATATGTATGCACGTTTTGGTGATTATATAGTTTTAGTTAATATTTTATATATTATATGTGATAAATATTTGAAAAAAAAATCCAAATATAAATAGGTATAATTATTATTTTAGTATTAAATTATTTACAATAAAAATTATAACATCAAGAATATTTTATAGAATAGTTAACAAGTCAACTAGTTTACAACATTTAGCGAAAAAAATTGTTTGATATATGCATCAACTTACAATTTGATTATTTTGACAAAGCATGTATAGCAATTTTCTTCTGATTTCTTTCTATAAAATTAGGATTCAAATTTTATTAAAAGAATAACAATGGATTAGTAAATTAAAATTTATTAATATTTTACATGCAACTAAATGTTTAAAAGATTAAAATTTTCAATCAAAAATTTATATGATTTTTTCTATTCATTAAAATAAAAATAAAACTATGTACATTATTTTTTTTAACTTGAAAAATAATAAATATAAAAGAAAAGATCAAATATAAAGAAATTTCAAAATTTCAATTTTATTTGTAATAGAATTAAGATTTTATTAGAGGATTATTAATGCTATATCTTCAATTGATATTGCTACACTCTATATGACCTTAATACGACTTAAATTGATTGAAAAGTATAATTCTATAATTAAGGTTTTTTTGGTAGTTTAATATTTAATTCCAATATTAATCTAAAAATAGAATAGAATAAAAATATTTTTATACTTTTAAAATAAAAAAATTTATTGAAATAAAGTTTTAAAAAATATTTTATTTTTTAAAAGAAAAACTTGTGACTTATTTTTTCATAATTTTTTTTTTATTATCTTTATTGAAGAAATAGAACTTTGAAGTTATAATAAATAGCATTAGCAAAGTTGCATACAAAGTGAGTGTAGAGTAAGATAATCTCACTTCCATTACTTGTTACTTATAGGTAGTCATTCTTACTATAGTAGACAACTTCCATCCTTTAATAAATAAATCCATCAAATATTCTACTAAGACTATCCATTGATATCTTATTTACAATGAAAATATGTCTTTAGCATATCCTTTATATCCTTAAGATCTTTTGCCTATTCATCTATCTTATCTCTTGCCCTTCTTATATACCAAAAGTCAATCCTTTGACTATTAGCAACTTATCTTAGATAATATCCGTCATAAGATAATTTATTCTATTTTTACTTTTATTTATTTATTTTAATACTCTCTCTTTGGTATTGATCAAAGACTTTCAATTCTAATGCCTTTGTTAATATGTGATGTCTATCCTTTATTAATGCTTTTGTCAATAAATCAATAAGTATATCTTTCATTGTACAATATTTCATGCCAATTGCTCCTATTTCAATTTTTTTTTTTATAAAGTGATATTGAATGTCAATGTCCTTGATCTTTGAATGATACTTTGAATTCTTTGCAAAACCAAGACATCCTTAATTGTCACACTTCATTAGAGTTGCCTCTAATTGGACTACTTCAATATCCTCAAAAAATCATTTTAGCCATATTGCTTCCATTGTACCATAGCTTGCTGCCATATACTCTGCATTACTTATGAATTTTACAATTGTTGATTGTTTCTTATAATTCCATGACATAATTCCAACTCCAAAATAAAAAATATATTCCATTGTTGACCTTCTAACATTTGTATCTTTAATCCAATCCGCATCATAATAACTATGCAAAGTAATGTTATACTTCTAACATATAATTTAAAATACAAAGTTTTTTTTAAGTACCTCATGATTTTTTTGATGGTTGCTCAATGGATTGGTCTAATCTTTGATATGTATTAGCTTACAACACTCACTTTATATGCATGATCCACCCTTATATCAACCATTGTATACATTAATGAGTCTAAAATTATATTATATGGAATATCTTATATTTGACCTTCAATTTCAGTAAACTCTTCATTCATGAGCTTTATTAATTTCAAATTAGAATCTAAAGATATTTCAATAGGCTTACACTTCTTTATATTGAATTATATCAACACTTCTTTAATATACTTGCTTTGGCTTATTGTAATGGTCTTATTAGCATAATCTGTTATAAATTCTATTCTTAAATAATAGTAAAGCTGTTCCAAATCACTTATTTCATATTTTTTTCTTACTTTGCTTTCAACCGATCTATCATCAAAGTAGTGGTTAAGATGATTAAATCATCAACATAGAAAATGATAATCAATAAGAATTAATTTAATTGCATGACATGTATAGAATGATCAGTTTCACTTCTTACAAATCTTTCATTCAGAAAGAATATGTAAATATGTTGATATCATACTTTTAATGATTGAATCCATATAAAGATTTTTTCAACTTAAAAATAAGATATTATTTTTTTTTTCAATAAATCTTTAAGATTGATTCAAATAGATATCTTCTTTCAAATTTACATTCAAAAAAGTTGTCTTTACATCTATTTGATGTATCTCCAAATCTATTGCTACCTCAATTGCTATAATAATTTCAATGGTCGTAAATTTTTCTATAAAAATAAATATTTTATTAAAATCAATATCAATAACTTATGAATATCTTTTAGTTACCAATCTAGCCTTATATTTTACAACATTATCTAATACATTTTTTTTTGTTCTAAATATCAAGTTACAACCAATTGAAGATTAATTTGTTAGAAGTTGAATCAATTTCTATGTTCTATTATCCATGAGTGATTTGTATTCTTTTTTTATGGTTTTTTTCTATTTCATAGCATCGGTGGACTTCATTACATCACATAAACTTAATATATTAGTAAAGAATAATATATTAATATATTCTTTATTTATTTAAAGAAAAATATGATTTTTATATTATTTATCAAGTTGTTTTCTTTCTTTCATAAGATATCTCCTTTCACTTGATGAAGATTTACTTTCATGCACTTTGAGGTCTCTTGCAAGCTGCTTCTTTTTTAAAGTTTGTTTCTTCACATTCAACATAAAGGAGGTAGTTCTAAAAATGCGTGGTGATTGCATGGTGACTGCTATAGAATGGCATTGTCATAGATGCTTATCTATCATCTATGATGATTTTAATGGTTATTACTACTGTGAGTGCGGATCAGCTCCATCGGACTCGTACTCGTTCAAATGTAATAACAGGTTCCACGGAGACGAGTTTGTCATGTCTAGCAAATGCCTGGACAATCACGAGGTACCTCGGGAGCATGTTAGCCCCAATGTCAACATACTTCTATTGGGACCAACTGGTGTTGGTAAGTCGACCTTCATCAATGCTCTTGCTAACTATCTGACTTTTGACACACTCGATGAGGTGCTTGATAACAAATTGGCAAGCCTAATATACTCCAAAATATCCATAACCACTGACGATTACGATGAGAGAGAGGTTATAGTTGGAGACGATGATGCAAACGAGGGTAGTAATGACAGAATAACGGGTCAATCGTGTACGCAAAACTGTAAGTCTTACCCATTTCCAATAGAAGATGGAGGAATACTAAGGATAATAGATACTCCTGGAATAGGAGATACCAGAGGGGTTGATGAAGATAAGGCAAACATGAAAGACGTCCTTACCTACATCTTGTCATACGACGCAATCAATGCTATTTGTATTCTGCTCAAGCCAGATGAAGCAAGATTGACACCATCTCTCAAATATTGTATCATGGAGCTCTTTGTACAGTTGGATAAAGATGCTGCTAAGAACATAGTATTATGTTTTACGAACACCAAGGGTACGATGTATCGTCCTAGAGCAACCAAACGGCTTCTCTATGCACTACTCTCAGAGATAAGCACTGAGATGGGAGAAGCTACTACTATCAAGCTGACCAGAGACACAATGTACTGCTTTGATAGCGAGTCATTCATATTCTTAGTTTGTTCTCAGGATGGGATTAGCTTTCATGAGCAGGATTCGTATAGAGGCAATTGGAAGCAATTAGTCGACGAGTCTGGAAGACTGATAGCTTATATTGCTTCTCTCGAACCTCATCCTACTGAGAAGATTCCAGTCTAAAGCACTGTAAACTTTTGTAAATTCCCATATCTATAAATTCACCAAAGTGTGTTGCACTACATACAGCATAAGCAACTGCTAAGCACTGTTGTGATGAGGCAAAGTACAAGTTCGAAACAACAACGTGAAAGGATACTTTTGTGTTGCTACTATCAACGCTTTGGTACACAAGAACATCTATTCTTTTTCTTAATACTTTGTCTAGAATAGAAGTTATATGTTCTATAAAAATATTTGTTTCTACATTCCACCTATCAGCAGGACAATCTATGTCAAGTCTGAACTTCTGAGGACCTTCTCTTATGACTTCTGAGAACTTCCTCTCACTAGGAAGCAGTGTTTTGTACCATAATAAGAAGTACTCCCAACTTTCAAAAAAAGCAAAGTACCTTCTATCATCATCATCTACTCGTTGAACTATACATCTATCTTTGTCTATTAAGATATTACTTAATGGACCTATTTTTATTGTGTTGTAGAACATCTTTTCTTTATACATCTTGCTCATCTTGACAAGTGCTTGATGTTGCAATGCATAGATGATAATGTCTAGCAACCACGGAAGTGATATCCTTTCAGTTGCATTCGTATGTGATACTGCAGCGCCAGCACGATGGCATCAATCTTTGTAAAGCTTTCTGGGCTTTCCCAAGGTCAATTTAAGGACCCAATGTTACAATTTCTCGACGCCTACAATGGAAAGTATATTGTAGAAGATGTGCACAGGATGTGTGTAGCCTTTAAAACATCAGAAGAGAACACCTATGTCTACTTCTTCCCAACAATACCTACAGACTACAAGCTGATATCTTCATTAACAACTATTACTTCCAATAGCTCTAGTGTTGTATTCTCAACCGACAAATCTTGTATTGTTGAAGAAGCAGTGTTCTACTTCCCTTGTGATGATGCAGATGATGCTGTACAATATCTTGGTCTAAGCTGTAGCAAGAGCAAGCATTATAGTACGATGGTAGAAGCTTGTTCCACATAGACCATAGAACTTGAAGAGAGAGGTAAGAAAGACGTGTATGCAAAGATATCACCTACATGGCCTTGTGACATCTACAGTATACGATGCTCAAAAGGTAGAAAAAAGGAAATTGTAAGGGACTTAATATGTGTATGTCCTAAGAATCCTGAGCTTATCACTTCAAAGATATTTTGTGTAATATACAATGATAAGTTTGTATGTTCCAACTTTGACAAGGTAACTCTATATTTTTTCGACACTAGGAATTGGGCTCTAAAGAGCTCCAAAGCATCAATGATGAAAGAGATTCTCGTGGGAATGTACAGGTTCATAGCAGATGTATGCGAGTCCTACATAGAGACTATCAAACCTGCTACCAAGATAATAGATTTTATACAATCATCTGACAATAGAAGGAAGATAATGTATACTTGTGCAGGAATGTTATACAAAGAGGACTTTGAAGAGTTGTTGAACTCTCGAAGAGACATGATAGGTATGAAAGGTGGTGTGTACGACTTTACAGAAGACAGGTTCAGAAGGATGGAACCAGATGACTATATTACATTGTCAACTAGAATCCCATTTGTACCACTCGATTATAACTCAGAAGCAACTAATGAGGTTCTTGATCTCCTATCAAAGGTGTTCCCTAACGAGGACATAAGGAGATACTTTATGAGGTTCATCTCATCATGTTTAGAAGGATGAAACACAAATAAGATATTCTCCATATGGTCAGTGTTTGGAGACAACGGAAAGACTGTTATGGTCTCTCTAGTTGAACGAGCGTTTGGAGACTATGCAATAAAGATGCTAACATCATTGCTTATGGGAAAGAGAGTACAATCGTCAGCAGCCACTCCTAAGCTAGCAATGCTTAAAAGAAGACTTATAGCTCTCGTTCAAGAGCCTGATGAAGGTGACAAACTCAACCTTGGTGTTATGAAAGAGCTTACAGGAAATGATAGTCTCTATATTAGAGAATTGTATGAAGAAGGAGCTGTTATACCTCAGACAGCAAAGTTTGTACTCATTGCCAACAGGATCCCACAGATGAGTACGTTCGACAAAGCTGTGTGGAGTAGAGTTAGAGTAATGCCATTCATATCAACGTTTGTTGACAAGATAGAACCATCTCATGATCCTCTTACAACGCACTTAAAAGATATTAACTTCTCTAATAAGATTCCTTTGCTTGCTCATGTATTCATGAGATTAGTGATAGAAGAGTACAAGCAATATCTAACTTATGGTCTTGAAGAACCTAATGAAGGTAAGGACTGCACTGAGACAATCCGTGTGTCTAATGATATCTTTGGATAGTTCTTGAGCGCTAATGTTGAGAAGAGCAACAAGAGTATAGTTGCTATAAAAGAGCTGTACGATACTTACAAGTACTGGTCAAAGGATATGTTTCCAACAATGAAAGTAAAAGATATATCGTCTCTACGACAATATCTAGTTAAGAACTCGTACACCATAGATACTGTAGATCAGATTCAAGGATTATCTTTGATATAGATAACAAAAAAAAAGTTTTTTTAACTTATGCAGGTTATGGTACTACTTGTATGTTCGATGGAAAAAGATGTTGCTTTCTAGTCCCTGGACCAGAAAAACATACTGTTGCTGCGACAGTGCTTAGTTAAGAGCTTGTATGTAAGTAGTACATGTAACAAGTTCTTACACGTCTTTTCTTTAGTGTTGGTACTGCATATCCTCCAGTATTCCTATGATATCGAAGGTGCTTGGTCTTTCAGTAGCACCTCTCTGCATACACTTTCGTGCGACTCCTAGTAAGCCATCACCGGATAACTGTATTGCTTCAAATACTTCGTCTCCACTATTAGTAGTATTATCATCAAGCAGACACTTACCATGATCTATCTCAAGTAGTAATACACCTAGAGAGTATATATCACAAGACAAACTATAACTTGACGGGTGCTGCCCTCTTCTTTCAGGTGGTTGATACAACAGTGTCATCCTTTTAGTAATTGCACTACCTTGCTCATATGAGTTATCACTACGCTCAACACTCATTATTCTAGAGCCAATGAAACGTGATAGTCCAACATTGCCATTAGCATCAGCGAGAATGGAGGAACTATTTATATTTTTGTGAGCTATACCACAGATATGGATCTCATTTATAACACGAGTTATGTCGATTGTAATGGGTATGCTCTTCTTTACCACATCAGAGCCAATTATATCTCTTAGTCTATGACTAAGAGCAGTCTTGCTAAGGAGATAGAAGCCTTTCTTAGGTTCTATAATCTTCCAGGGCTTGACAATATAGTTACAACTCATGTCTCTTAGTGCTATTACGACAGCTACGTGCCTCAAGAACCTATCTTTCTTTTCTTTTGAGCTAGATCCAGGTTCTATGTACTCAACCATGCATTGTATATTGTTATGTATTATAATCGCACTATCATTTGGAACTGTAAAATTTTTATTGTCCTCGTACACACCATCGTTTGCCAAGTCGCTCTTAGTTTTGTAGCGGACATTATTCTGTGCATTGGACACGTTTCTAAGGCCGTTGTACAAAGTAGACTCTCTGTTAGACATATCATCCTTCATATAATGCACTGAGCGGAGATTCACCAATATCTGATAGTATTCTTTTAATTCACCAATACTTCTCCTCCTCTTATCAATGACAACTAAGCGCTTCATGCGCGTATCTTTGTTAAGCTTTAGTTGTAATGTCTGTAGTTTCTTACGTATAACTACATATAAGCCACTGAGTGCTTCATTCTCATAGTGAGTGGGCCTATCTCTGTGACAAAAGTCACTAGACATAGTTGTAATTGTACTCTTCAACACTAATATAGTGCTTACCTCATTGTCGTACCCGCTTGCTATTGTCTTCACCCTGCTCGGTATGTTGTTGCAAAGGTCAATAAGCTGACCTGGAGCCATCACCAAGGCGACAGCTGTAGAGGCAATCTCTGCAAGAGTAGCAAGATCCATTTTCTAGCCTTGTATCTCTAACAAGCCGAAAAAGTATCAAGGTCAAGACCTAATCCACTCAAGATCCAAGGGTACTTCGCCACTAAGTTATTACAAGCTTTTGATATTAGTATTTCCTTGCTCTTTGCACTTTCAAGCCATGTGTAAAGGTCTCGTATCACTCTTTCTTCTTCTAGTATACAACGCATCATATCGTGTATACATCTATCATCTCCAGTGCTACTTTGCACGATGGAATACATAACCCTTATAATATCCTTTTCAGGAATGTGTGGCTCAAACATCTGTTCAAGCTCTCTTGTCTTGTACATAAAGTACATACTATACCAATACTTAAACTTGCTCATGTCACCTACAGATTCATAATATAATGACAATTGTAAGTATGCATCCGTAGACCCTAAGTATACAGAGCGTTCCAAATACCTATTGCGATCATCGCCCTCAGATAACATGCCCAAGAACAGTAAAGCTTCTGCATTTGCTACACTTGATAATTCTCGAAGACGATTAAGTGCTACTTCTGTGTCTCCTTCCTTTTCTTATATTATTGCAAGCAATATTTTGCATGAAACACTTCCTAAGCTTACCCCTCTAGCTGCCTATAACTTCGCTTCATCTATATTCTTATACATTAGATGTCATGCTACGTAGTCCATAGCATCACCACTGCCCATGTTAGCAGAAGTCAAAAACCAATCCATGGCTTCTTCATGCTCCTCATAGTCCTCTAATATTGCTGCATACTTTCGTATTCCCTCAGCACTCATCTGGCTCCTTTTTTCTTTCTTAAGGTCATTAACTTGTACAACATCTTTCCAGAGCCTAAAGAACCTCGCTAGGGATTCCATAGCATATATCGATTCATCTTCACAACTCATTATAGTTCTTCTTGCATATTCCAATTGACGAGTACTAACATATTGTTAGGGACATAGTCCTTAGACCTTTCTAGAGACAAGTTTCTAGAACCTTCTAGAAAGAAGTTTCTAGAAACTTCCAGAAGATTCCTTGAATATTCTCTTAGGATATTCTTTAAAGATTTCCTAAAGATTCTTTGAAGATTTCGTAAAGATTTCTTTAGAAGGCTCTAGAAGATTCTTAGAATATTCTACTAGATTCTAGGAAGTTACTTGAGAAGCTTCCTAGCTCTTGGGTAGTTGCTCAAGAAGCTTCATAGTTTTTGGGAAGCTTCTTGATGCGCTTCCTTAGAACCATAGGCTAGTAGTATATATAGGAGTCGAGGCTGAAGAGTTCTTCAGTCTCGACAACACATCTCTTGAAGCTCTAGCTCAATTCTCTTGGCGTTGCTCTTGTACTCATCTGATAATCTAGTTCTTGTCATTTCTTCTTGAACTTCTTGTTTAGATTTCTTGTTTGTATTTTTGGTCCGTGACAGTTTGTCGAGACTGCCTTTATCATAATATCAGAGCTGAATCCTTCTTGTTTGAGAGCGGATTACCCCTCTTCTTGAAGGTATTCTAGCGCTTTAGGGGTTGCGGATTACCTTCCTCCAAACTGACATTTTTTCAATCACAATATCAGAGCTTAGTTCTTTGAGGCAGAGAGTGGACTACCCCTTTTTTTGGAAATACTTGAGCGTTCTAAGGGTTGCGGATTACCCTCTCTTGGACTGATATTAATTTCTTCTTTTTGTTTAGCATAGCTAGTAAAAAAGACTGTTAACATCGATTTCAGAGCTTTGCCTTCTTGATAGAGTGCGGATTACCCCTCTTCTCGAAAGCATTGAGGCATTTTTAGAGGTTGCGGATTACCCTCTTCTAAAACTGAAATCGTTTAGTGTTTTTTTTTTCTTTTCTCCGAGTAGGTTTTAGTGACAAGTAGTGCTACAATTTTCTCCAAGAGACTTAGCAATTTCTTCTTCTCTCAAAATTTTAATCCATCTATTCTCTAAATATGGAAGTAGACCAGGTCATAGACAGTGCATCTCCACAAGTAGATAATAGAGTGGCAACTCTTGCAGATCTTCAAGCTCTTATGAATAGTGTACGAAAGGAGATTGCATTTCTTCGCAATCCAAGTAAAGAACCTCAAATTGATCTAGTGACCGAAGAAGCTAGACGTGAAATTCATAGCCTACAACAATAGATTATTCGACTGAGAGAAGCAAGACATGTGTCACATACGACCCCTATGGATACTTCAAGGATTAGTACGAAAGAACCAAAAGCGAGTATGCCAGACAAGTTTGACGGAACAAGAGCCAACTTCCGAGGTTTTGTGCAACAAGTACGGCTTTACCTACGCCTATACCCTTCTCGTTATCCGAATGGATTTACCCAGGTTGCTTTCATAGGTACTCTTCTATCAAGAAATGCTCGCTCTTGGTTTGCTCTACTATTGGAGAAGGATTCTCCAATATTGTACGACCTAGAGGCTTTCATAGAGAGACTTACTGCTGTGTTTGGGGAAAGCGATCGAGAAAGAGTGGCTGAAAGAAAGATACAAAATCTGCGACAAGGATCACGTTCTGCTGCAATCTATGCTGCAGAATTTCAACAGCTTACATGTGATCTTGATTGGAATGATAAGGTGTCATGACACGATTTCGATATGGATTGAGAGATGATGTCAAGAACTTATTGATCACCATGCCTAAGGCGGATACTTTAGAAGAACTTATATCTCCGGCAATTATTTGTGACAATCGCCTCTTTGAATTACGACAAGAAAGACGATCAGGCTGGAGAAATGATGGAGCATTTGCTACAATTTCAAAAGGTCCAGAGAATCACTCCACAGATCCTGAACCCATGCAAATTGATGCGGTACGTTTCAAACCCCTCACAGCTGAGGAAAGGAAGCGACGGTTTGAACAAAACTTGTGTTTATACTATGGAGAAGTGGGCCATAAAGCTGTAGATTGTCGGAAGAAACAGAAGCCTCAAATAACAAGACTCAGGAGTACAAGCATGCAGGAAAACAAGGACGCCCAGCCACAATAGGGACCGTGCGGGTGGACATCTCAACATCCAAAATTAATCAAGGTCCCTTTCTCTCAGCTCAACCTTCAGATTGTTTTATGGTACCTTTATATCTGGGTATTCAAGAACTACAAGTCGATGCTTTATTAGACTCGGGTGCATCCGCTTACTTTATAGATGAAGAGTTTGCCAAGCTTTACAATATTTCTCTTGTAAAGAAACTTAAGCCTGTCCATGTAGAAGTCATAGACGGACGACCATTGTCTTCAGGCAATGTTATCCATGAAACTAAATCATTGAAGGTACGTCTTGAAAACCATGAGAGCAATATTGTGTTTAATGTTATCAAGACCCTTTCATGTCCTATCATTTTGGGACTATCTTGGCTTGATAGATATAATCCATTGATAGATTGGAAGTTACGGAAAGTGACATTTTTAACAAACTCCTTGAAGGTGGAATCTGCCAAGACAATATCTAGAAACAAATCCTTGTTTATAGGTGCAAGGGCTTTCATGAAGGAAGTCAAGCAAAATACACCTCTTGTCATCTTCGCAACTCCGACTCGAGAAGATGCAACTCCGACTTTGGTTATTCCAAAGCAGTATGAAGAATTCAAAGATGTCTTTGAAAAGAAGAATGCTGATATGCTGCCAGAGCATCGATCCTATGACTGTGCCATTGAATTGCAAGAAGGAGCACAACCACCTTTTGGACCAATCTAAAATTTGTCGCAGACGGAGTTGACTGAGTTGCAGAAGTACATTGACAAGAATCTAGCCAAGAACTTCATCCGTCATTCGAAGTCGCCAGTTGGGGCACCAATCTTATTTGTGAAGAAGAAGGATGGCTCACTACAGATGTGCGTGGACTATCGAGGTCTCAACAAGGTGACAAAAAAGAATCGCTACCCACTGCCTTTGATCTCTGGTCTTCTAGAACAACTTGGGCGTGCAAGGATCTTTACAAAGATTGACCTAAGGGGAGCTTACAACCTTGTGCGAATTAAGGAAGGAGATGAATGGAAGACAGCGTTTCGAACAAGGTATGGCCATTTTGAATACAATGTCATGCCATTTGGTCTTACTAATGCTCCAGCGGTCTTTCAACACATGATGAATGACATCTTTCGAGAACATCTAGACGATTTTGTTGTCATCTATCTAGATGATATTTTGATATTTTCTAAGAACGAGGAAGAACATGAGAAGCACGTTCGTCTGGTACTCAAAAAACTACGGGAGCGAGGACTCTATGCCAAATTAGAGAAATGCTTATTTCACCAAACTGAGATGGAGTTTTTGGGATTCATCGCGACTACGGAAGGCTTGAAGATGGATCCAAAGAAGGTGGAAGCAATCATGTCTTGGGAAGTTCCGAAGACGATTAGGGACGTACAATGTTTTCTTGGATTTGCTAACTACTATCGGATCTTTATCAAGAATTATTCTCAAGTTGCTGCCCCCCTCACTCGGTTAACGTGTAAGGACAAGCTCGAATGGGGACCTATCGCAGAAAAAGCATTTCAAGATTTGAAGATGGTATTTAATAAAGCTCCAATCTTGGTACATCCGGACTTTACAAAGGCCTTTTATTTGGAGACAGATGCTTCGGATTTTGCTTTGGGAGCTGTACTTTCACAGATGGGCGTAGATGAGAAGCTCCATCCAGTTGCATTCTATTCTCGAAAATTCTCTGCTGCTGAGATCAACTATGAGATCCACGATAAGGAACTCCTTGCTATAGTAGATTCTTTCCAAGAGTGGCGCCACTTTCTCGAAGGAACTGCACATCCAGTGACCGTATATACGGATCACAAGAATTTGGAGTATTTTATGTTGGCTCGGGTTTTGAATCAGCGTCAAGCTCGGTGGAGTATGTCGCTATCCAGGTTCGACTTTGTTATTACTTATCGGCATGGGAAGCAACAAGGGTTGTCTGATGCATTATCAAGGAGATCATATTTCACGCCAAAGGCTGGAGATGCAGCATATGATCAACAGTGCACGACATTGTTGAAGCCAGAGAAATTTTGGCTCAACGCAGCTATTGTACCAATTGATGCTGACTTCCTCGACGAGGATGTGAAAGATTTTGTTGTATCTTGTGACATTTGTTCAAGATCCAAAAACCCTCGACATCGGCCTTATGGACTTCTACAACCATTGCCTATTCCGCGCCGACCATGGTCTTCGGTTTCCATGGACTTTATTACGGATCTACCACCATTGAATTCATTTGACAGCATTTTTGTTGTCGTAGACCGGCTTACAAAGATGGTACATTTTGTCCCTTACAAGAAGACATCGTCAAGCGAAGACACAACAAGACTCTTTCTTGATAATGTGTATCGATATCATGGTCTATCAGATGATATCGTATCGGATCGAGGAACCCAGTTTGTGTCAAAGTTTTGGAAATCTCTTTTTGAAATATTGAAGGTGGATATCAAGCTTTCTTCGACATTTCATCCTCAAACGGACGGCCAAACAGAACGGGTGAATCAAGTTTTAGAGTAATATTTATGTTGCACCATCAACTATCAACAAGATGATTGGGTCGCATATCTACCTCTAGCCGAGTTCGCATATAACAACATCCTTCATGCATCAACTCAAGAAACGCCATTCTTTTCCAATTATGGATACCATCCGAAGCTTGACTTATGGAGTTCGTCAACGATTAACAATCCGGCAGCTGAAGGATTGGTGAAGGAGCTTTCGCAGCTTCAAACTACATTGAAGCTTCAATTGCAAACTGCCCAAGAATCTTACAAGGCGTCCGCGGACAAATTTCGAAATCAGGCACCTAAATTCACGATTGGAGACAAAGTTTGGCTGCTTCGACGAAATATTAAGACCAAGCGGCCATGTGACAAATTGGACTATCGGAGATTGGGACCATTTGTTATCCAGAAGCAGATCAATCCTGTAGCGTATCGTCTGGAGTTACCAGCTACTATGAAGGTACATCCTGTCTTTCATGTTTCTTTGTTGGAGCCTTATCGAGAATCGTCTTTTCCTAGAAGAGTACAATGTCCACCACCTAGCATAGAAATAGAGAACCACGAAGAATACGAGGTGGAAAAGGTCCTGGATTCACGGCAAAGACGGGATAAATTAGAATACTTTGTGCATTGAAGCGGTTACGATATTAATGAACGAACATGGGAGCCGGTCGAAAATCTCGCGAATGCGCCGCAAAAGGTACAGGAGTTTCATTGACGATATCCTGAGAAATCCAAGCCGGTTCGACGATAACTTCTTACTGAAGCTTGCTCATCCAGAAAACAGAAAAGAGGAGAGAGCACCACCAAAATCCATAGTTGATGTAGTCATTCTCTCCAAGATAGCGTAGAACTTTGTTAGTAGTCCAAGTTTGTTCTTATTGTTTTAGCCTTTGAATATGGATAGCCAAGATACTACACTTGTCATGTCATCTCAAGCAACTAGCTCACGAAGACGATCGCGAGATGAAGAACCGCTTGCACCACGACGACGTCGAAGGATTCCGAGCAACAGATCGCTGGTGATTGTATTTGAGGTCGAGCCTGCCTACAATGATCAGCGAGAAGGAGTGTTTGCAGGACAATTTCACAATGAAGACACGGAGGTTCATGCTTGGTCAGAAGTTGAAGGCGTGGGCCACTACCGTTGGCTTCAAGGACCATTGAATCACTTGCCTCATGAACAACAATTGGAGTTCATAGCAGAGGTTATGCGACAGATCTTCATTTTCTTGCGTTGGTATTGACTGACAATAACATTGCTTCTCGGAGACCTCGAAGCTAAAGGAGGAGGTGATGTTAGGGACATAGTCCTTAGACCTTTCTAGAGACAAGTTTCTAGAACCTTCTAGAAAGAAGTTTCTAGAAACTTCCAGAAGATTCCTTGAATATTCTCTTAGGATATTCTTTAAAGATTTCCTAAAGATTCTTTGAAGATTTCGTAAAGATTTCTTTAGAAGGCTCTAGAAGATTCTTAGAATATTCTAGTAGATTCTAGGAAGTTACTTGAAAAGCTTCCTAGCTCTTGGGTAGTTGCTCAAGAAGCTTCATAGTTTTTGGGAAGCTTCTTGATGCGCTTCCTTAGAACCATAGGCCAGTAGTATATATAGGAGTCGAGGCTGAAGAGTTCTTCAGTCTCGACAACACATCTCTTGAAGCTCTAACTCAATTCTCTTGGCGTTGCTCTTGTACTCATCTGATAATCTAGTTCTTGTCATTTCTTCTTGAACTTCTTGTTTAGATTTCTTGTTTGTATTTTTGGTCCGTGACACATATACCACGGCTAAATTATACTTGGCTTGAAGCATTAGGTGCTTGTTCATTCACAACTCCTGGTTATCTATAATAGGACTATTATCATTGGCAAGAATAAGCATGTACTGCACCGTAGTCATAGGATCTCTAGTTGTACATTCGAGCGCTATACCATACAGCGAGTTGCATTTGCGGTACCATGACTCAGCAAGATCATACTCAGCAAGAAGAAAATAAATATCTCCAACAAGATCACACACATACATATTTGCTACAGCACTAGAATCTACGGTATCGTTAATAACATCCGTTATTATCTGTCCCAACACACTCCCGCCTTCTGCACTTCTTTTTGCAAACAACACAGCATCTTCTGTGAATTTCCCTCTTATATCATTGACAGGAGAAAATCCATGGATAGCTGCTAGGGCTTGAACATGACTGTGTCCACTTTTTGCACATGCCATTACGAATCTTTCTTTTGTAATGGAGTCCACGCGATGTTCCCTCAGGAATTCTCGATTCGAATACAAGCGTGCAAGCTCTATGTGTGCAAAAGAATTACCTCTTTCAGACAAGAGCAGCGATTTGTCTATTGAGCAACTATTATTCATCTCCATGTCTAGAAGAGTGATATAAAACTGTAGCAACAAAAAAGCAGGCTCGATGCTGGTCCATATATCGCTTTTAATACAATTATCAAGATACTGCTTAGACTCTACGTTGACCTTTCTGCACCCAAGTCTGTGGAACAACAAAATACCAAGAAGCATGTCTCGGATGTGATTTTGAAATGTACGAAGACAATCATATGCCTCGGAATATCTCTCTCTCAGAATCAGGCTCCTGCATCTGCTAAGGGGCTCATCCTCGTCCTCAATGTAGTCACTCCACTAATAAGCTATATTTATTCTCTCGACTTCTGATAGAGAGTATTTCTCGATGCCTCTAAAGCTTGCATAGTCTACCCTTGTACATTCGAACTTCTTTAGTAACTCATTGCATGATGGTCGCTCAGTGACATCAGGAGACTTACACAATTCCCATATGCTAGTTACCTCTGTCTCACCGAACGTCCCATATATCTCCTCGATTATCATACCAAGGCTAAATATATCGGACTTGATCCTATCGTATCTCTTTATAGGGCCGCTTGTAGTAGCTTCTCTCTTCTCTGGTAACTTGTAGATATTCGTTCCCGAGTTTGCCTCATAGTGATCATCAACATGCTTGGAATGACCAAAGTCGCAAATCTTAGCCCTAAGTCCAAAATCAAGAAGAATATTCTCAGGCTTCAAATCTTCATGAGCTATACTATAATCGTGAAGACACTTGACACCACAGCATATATTGTATACGAGTCTACGCTTAAGTTCTTTCGAAAGGACGTTTCCTGTGCTGTTGAGCAGATCATTCAGTTTTGAGTTGTAAGCAAAGTCGATGACAATGGATGTACTGGCTTGATTGTCATCATAGAACTTACCCACAAGGTTGACAATATGATAATCATCATCAGCAACTATCATAGTAGATACTTCCTTCTTTGCAATGATGTCATCGCATAAAAGATTATTGCCAACCTCGTACTCTTTTATGACGACGGGGCTACTTCTATGTATTGCGGTTGCCAACGACCCCTGTCCACCTTCGCCTATTGGCTCAAGTCCCTCATTGCTCATCTTGCGAATAGCATTGTAGGCATTCATAGTTTCTTTCTTGTAACAAAAATTGTAGATATATATCGACCACAAATTGTAATGACAGCTAATAGTAGAAGCTCAGTTCTGGATTATACTTGTTCTATCAGAATGTCCTTCAAAAATCTAATCACTACAGTACTTTGTGATAAACACTAATAATCAAAATCTTTGTCTGCTATTCCACATCTCAAACTTCTTAGATCTAGGTGTAAGACACTCAATGAATCTTGGAAAATAATCCTCAGCAACAGATCCTTTAGAGCAATCAGAGTCATATTCTTCATTGTCACCTTCGTAGGGATTATCCTTGTCCTTTATTACTAGATTGTTACTGAACGTGGACTTTCTGATCCTTTGTCCATTCTTAAGTCTTTCAAGTATCTTATCATCACGAGAGTCCCATTTCTTGTGTACGTGTATTGTTTTAGTTATCGTATTTGTTTCATAATAAGGATGATCTGATGGATCAAAGAATTCCTCAGGTTTTCTTCTACTTCTTGTCATACTCTCTTCTAATCTCTCATTAGGCAACTTAGCTGCAATGCCTGTTGGTACAAATGGAATATCTTTTTCCTTCATTTCTTCTTCGTATATTTTCATACTGAGTCCAATACGATCTAGTTTTTGTTCATCCGTTAATGATATACCTCCATTTATAGTCAAATCAAATCTTTCATCGTATTTATCACTAGGTGCAGCTCTATGTTCTTCTCTTCTTTCACAGAACTCGCCAATGTTCATTATTGCTCTCCATTCATGAATATGAAGATGTTTAACTTGTTACTCCTTGAGTGAATTGTACTCCTCTTGTATTGTCATCGCTCGTATATTATCCCATGCTTCTTCAACACAGCCGCTTGGTAGTATGGGATACATTCTTTCATTGACCATTCTACATTGTAGGTTCCACTTATCTTTGTATTCATAAGGAATCATTCCTGAGTCTTCAGCTTCCTTTATCTGTCTTTCTGTAGGAGGTTGATCAAGAATTGCTTCTGTCTCCTTCTCTTCTTCCTCTTTCATCTTTACAGCTACTTTCAACTCTACAACATCCTGCTTTATCCCTTTGGATAGATTCTCTCTACCTTGTTCAAATCTATCTGAATGGATTGATGGCACTGCTACGAACTCGTCAAGTATAGGTATCTTTACTCCTTTCTCTTTTAATCTGTCAAGATAAGGTTGAGCCTCGCGAAGCTTCCTTATAGACTCGTCTCTTTCATGCAAGGTATCAAATGCTTCAGGAACTGCATTTAAACCATTAAGGGGATAGTTTCTATGAATACCACAAAATAATGAGCTTGATTTTGCAAGGTGTTTACATTGTCTCTTTTGTAGCATATAGTTGTGAATTATCGCTTTACAGCACTTTGGCTTTTGTATGACACCATCTTTGTCAACCACGATTGCTCTCTTGTGTCGACCACAGAAGGAAGTATTGTCCTTTGCTTTATTTGGACACTTTGAACTTTTGTTTGGTCAAGTAGCAAGTGTCGCTTCACACTTAGAGTCAGATGGAGGTGCTTTTGGAGCTGCAATAATTTGAGGAGTCTTACCAGTCCCACTAAAGTACTCGACTAGTTTATCAAAGATCTGCTACTTCATGTGAAGCAAAACTTCTATAAGACCATCTTGGATCTCCTGCATTACTGCATCCTTGATTGCTTAAACGTCTGACATGACTCTGTTACGCTATAGGACCTATGACACCTATATCTATGACACCTATGACAACATGTAATTATCACATACACATCTGATAATATATCACTTACGAAATATCATTTAATTTGTTCACAATTACTTTCGTATAAATCATTGTTTGTTTCAAATTAAAAAAAAAAAAAAATTATACTAAGTATGCTCCAGCTCCTCCAAGATACTAAAGCGTTCAAGCATTGTCAGTCGTAGTGTCTTGCTCCTCTACGATATCTGCTTCACGTATCAATCTCATGTCACGCTTAAGCTCATCAAGTGAAGAGTATACATATATAGTATGTCCTTCTATGATGGACATTAGCTCCTCAGCGCTTGTCCTATGTATGGTATCGTGAGGGTTATTAGCTGCAATCACAACAACTTCATTACTATTTATTTGTACATCTTCAATAATATTGTCGGGTACAGTGTAGTTATTCATATTAGCGATCTTCTCGCGTATTTCTTCTATCTGTGTAAACAGAAAACTGCCACTTTCTTTTGTACATTCGTTGATGAGATCCATAATGTACTCTAGGTCATCACGAGATACTTTAAGACCATTAGCGATGTGGTTCTCGATAATAGTATCAATACCATCTATGGCCTTCGTTGTTGCTATATCACGTCTCTCAGAGGCATGCACTTTCTTTTCTAATAAGGATATCTTATTTTTCACGAAAGACATTATTCTGTTTTCCATCAAAGACAACTTTGCAAGAACAGCTGATATGTCCTGAGAAGGTGGTTGTTGCTCTGGTGCTTTAGGTCAGACACTAAAAGCACTAGACTTAAGCGCAGGAGCTTGCACATCCTTCTGATTATTAGGTCGCAAGAGGGCACCTATAGGTCTATTAGCAAATACGGACAATGAACTTTGTGAGTCCACTTTGCTACTTGGCTTGAATGGCATTGCATCAAACCTCATCCTTGGTGGTTCCACATCGTCCTCGTCAGAAGATACTTCACGCTTATGTAGCTGGATACCGCTATGCATAAAGGCCTGTGACAAAGGGTGATGATCCTCCCCTGCATCGTCTGCCCATCTTGTTGCACCCTTCTTCAAAGCATCGGCCTTGACCTAGAAGGAGCTGAAGAACTTTGAGGCCATAATGTATATATCAAAAAAAACAACAAGACAACAATATTGTATATATTATATATACTATGAGCATAGGAGCATAGGAATATGTGACTAGACCATCACAGCTCCAATAATCTTTTCAATTTCTCTGGTGGGGTTTCGACTCTTATAGCAGTTGATATCGTAGTGAAAGGGGGCAAAGATGATCCTTTCTTGCCTGCAAGAAGAACATTGTTGTCCTTAACACATATCTTTTGTATAATCTTTATTTTTTCCTTTTCAAATTGCACATCGTGTGTCTTGATCATACCCAGTTTCAAATAGACTAGAATGATACTAGCACCCTTTTCGAGGTCCTTGCCTGATAGTCCAGTGTTGATCTCGAGATATTCTTTTACAACATTTCTTGCAATTAGCTTTGCCATTTTGGCATACGTAATAATCTCGCTGTTATGTTTATATTGATACAATATTATTATTGGCTACAATAAGCATAAAGACATTTCAGCTCACTACATTGGTAAGAAATTATAATACTAGAACTATCATGTCTCTAGTTGGTATTTCAACGTTGTTATCTCCTTTGATACAAAGAGTGCCCTTATACAAGATAGAGCGCATGAAGATTGATGTTGATGTTAATGCTTTGATGTTCATTATGTCTAAGTGTGCTATACGTCATCGTATAAAAAAGAAATTCTCTTTAAAGGAAGCTAATGATGTATTACGTCATGAGGAGTTTGAAAGAGCAGAGTATGGTTCATACTGTATTGACACAATAAAGAAAGCAATGGAAATCCTAAAAGAAGAGTTCTATTGTGTCTTTGTATTTGATGGAAGGACATTTCTTGAGAAACAATTAGAGATGGAAAGACGATCAAGAAAACAGATGGGAGCAAAAGAGACATTAGCAACAATGAGAAAGATGTTCTAGCATGATACATCAAACGAAGGAAATGCAAAGCAGTACTATGACACACTCTTTGAATGTATAGAGCTAAGTATATCAGAAGCTTCTGCATCTCTTGATGTATGTGCAATAGGAGAATATGAAACAGATGTTACATGTGCTCATATGTGCCAAAGAGGAGAAGTAGATGCTATACTAAGTAGTGACTATGATAGCTTGTTATTTGGATGTCCTTATCTAATAAAGGACATCAATATGGTAGAAGGATACGCAGATGTTATAACACTACAGAGTATATATGGTCATTTCAACATAGACCACTTTCAAGTAATAGACATATGCATTTTAATGGGCACAGACTATAATAAGAAGATCGGTAGGGTAGGGCCCAAGACAACTCTTGCTGAGATACAAAGCCATGGAAAGCTAGAGAACAGTAAGTACTACAACAAAAAAGAACTTAGCATCAACAGGCTAAGGCAAATATATAATTGCACATACTTAAAGTACAAAGTAAGATGGTTCTTTATTAAAGCTAATGAAGAGTTTGATATGTTAGAATGTTCAATCAAGATATTATAACTCTCATATTAAATTTTTTTTTTTTTTTTGTAAGAGTTAATTTTTGCCATAGCTAAGCCCCTAATAGTACCAGCAAATTCCTTCACTAAAGACTTCTGTCCTAACAGCTGTAGGATTTGATCAATGGAATTAGATATATGAGTCTCGATATAGTATAAGTAATCTATTTCAAGATTGTGAGGCAATACTAAGTGAGGTGGACACATTTTGTACCCTTGGAGCTTAAATCCTTCTTTGGTCTTAACAAATACGAAATCAAGTTTATTACGAGGCTTTGCTTCAATACTTAGGTCTTTCAATCTATTGCTATACACTAGCAAAGGTGTACTAGCACTAGAATATCCTTTTCCTAATATCTTTGTGATTACTAAGCTTTTCAAAGGGATATGACGTCTTACTAGAGACAACAGCTTAGCTCTAACAAACTGCATTATGTGCTCATGCGATGATGAGTTCATAATCATCTCTACTACTGACGAATACATATGCTTCAAAAATATGCAACTATCTCTTCTCGACACAACAACCCCCTTGTATATCATCTTACGTTCACCAGCTATAAGTCCTATATATCTTTTCTTTGTTATTAAAAAAAATGTTTCAAAATTTAGCCTCGAACTCAAGCTTTACAAGTACAGGAAACTCTTTTGATACTTCATTAGATATACGTACAGCTAATGCTTTACAAGATTCATAATCCTCAGCAACATCGGATGTAAACATACACGAGTTGGTATCGCCATATACCAGCTATACCAGATATCTGGATGATATGATGCTTGATGCGTGCATAAGCATGGATCTACCTATTGCTATTGTGGACTCTGCACCTTCTATAAACTGTAAGTATGAAGAGTTGCGAGTCCCATATGAGCCATATACAAAATTAGTTGATACCTTTAGAGCAAGTTGTCTCTTTTCAAGAACTACCTTTTCTATTTCTATAGCTGTACTAGATTGTATCTTAACTTCCTTTCTCTTTAGTATTAATGTCTTTAATAGAGATGGTACTAATCCCAAAGGCTCTTTAGCAAACATGTAGGACTTCTTATCAGACACTTGCACAATAAAGCAAGGTTGACTAGAATTCCTTCTAATAAACGTTGAGTAGCATATATTATGATTTATTATGACAGAAAGATATAAACTTGAGAAGTCAAGTAAAGAATACCATTTATAGAGTCCAAGAGTAGGATTTGATACTATAGCTCCTTCTTACTCAAACTCTTCAAGTAGAGAATCTGTTCTATCAAATACAACACCCTTATCATAACACTCTTTGTACAGTTGAGACTTTACTCTTATTTGTTGACCTCTAGTGTAGAGATCTCTAATTCTTGTTCTTGCAACAGTTGACATCTCCGTCACGCTAACCCATATATTCATATTATCGAACAATGCAATAGTCAACAATGAATCTATTATACAATACCTTGCAATAGTCTCGATAGAATCTTTATCCCCTTTCTCGTATAAGTTGAATACTTCTTTGTATGGTAGATCTACTTTCTTATTCCCAATAAACTTCCCTGACACAAAAGATTGGCTTTAGCTTTGTAGCTTATACTCCTTCCTAACATATTGGTAGACGTCTATAATAGTACGCCTTGGTAGATCGATGACTATATAGTCATTAAAGTCGTACGCTAAACTGCTCCAGTTAATATCGATCCTTTCAGTACCAATACCTTGCACTCTGGAGCTTGAAGGTAAGTTAATAAGCTTTCTTCGTAGTCTAGTATTGATATATTTAAAATCGAACATGAATATAAAAAAAATAAAAAAAATACAAGATAGAGCTCTTAAAATCAACATAAAGATGTTGCTATCTTAGAAATCTAAAATGCCTTCTTTGTAAATAAATTAGTGATTTTATTCATTAATCACTCTCAACTTCACTTATAAGACTTCTCACAAGTCTTATATTCTATCTAAACCTCATATATAAGCTTTTCTACTCTTTAATTATCCCTCTTCTTTTACAAAATACTTCTAATCTCACAAAACATATCTTATTACTTTAAGAAAACCTCTTAAGAATTTTAGTACATAAAAATATAATGTTAATATAATAATAATATAATTCAGCAAAGAAATATAACACTAGTATTTTAAAATATCATTCTAAGGTGTTCAACAACTTCCAAGATTATGAATGCACTAAACAAGAAGTAAGAGCAAAACTACATCAATAACTAGATGGAAAAGTGGAGCTAGAAGATACCAAGTCTTAATATCAACAATAATCATAAGATCTACTTTTTACAACAAGAAAGTCTTCAAAAAATTTCAAAACTTATAACTAAAGATGAGTGATTTCATAATCTATTGAAGAAATAGAACTTTTAACTTATAATACATAACATCAGTAAGATTGTATAAAAAGAGAGTATGGAGTAAGATAACTCACTTCTATTATCTATTATCATTTGATAATACAACTATATTGTGAAAAGTAAAAAACATGGATAATATAAAAGAAGAGTCTAATAGAAAGGTGTAATAAAAAATAATGATAAATTATAAAAAGGTAGTAAAAAATTTAGTTTCAATATTGTCTTTTGTAAAAACAACTTCTATTTATTTTGTAGAGGCATAAATGAGCCAAATCAAAGTAAATAAGATAAAAAATTAATATAAGTATGTTAAAAAAAGAGTAAACAATAAGTCAAAGAAAAATTCACCTCAAATTATCAAAAAATTGATACGTGAAGAAGATCCATTGCCAACCTCGGTGAAAATCAGACCTTGAGGCACAAAACCATATACTATAGCAATTTTGGAATTCTTTGGTAAATTAAAGAGTGGAATTTGAAAAAAAATTTAAAAAGAGTTTTTTGAATATTGATTTTATTTCATTTGGATTAATATTTAGATTTTAGATTTTAATAATAATATACTTGATAGGTTTGGATTTTGAGAAATAAAAACATATTTGTAAATTTTGAGATTTTGTAAATTTTATAGGATGTTTATAAGTAAAAAATTATGCAATTTTTTGTTGTGCTTGTGTTGTAGATATATATCTACTATAATTATTATTTAGATAATATGAATACGTAGAAGTATATAAAAATAGATTAATTTTATAATAGATTTAAATAGAAGTATTTTAGACATTATTTTGACATTACATATGTTTGTAATTGATTGATAGGTTAGAAACTTGGTCAACAAGCTATCCACATGCTACATGTATTGGTAGCTTACATACTAAGTTAACTATATGGTGCACATGTAGAAAACTTGCCTTACAAGTCAGATACATGTCATACAAAGTCAATACATTTTTGGAGGTCATATAGAACATCACCACATAGATCCTAGATAGACAATATATATAGAGGCAAAAGTGAAGCCTTCTTCACTCTTCTCAGTTCCTTTCTTATTTCTAGTTTCATCTCAAGACTCTCTAGTTTTCTTATTTTTTGATAGTAGCCATTTTAATTTTTTTTTAATATACATACTACTTTATTTCTATTTCTTTAAGAAAATCTCACTTGTTTATTTGCTTTCATCAAATTCTTGTCCTTGAAAGATTAATAAGAATATACTTATAATATTAGAGTTTTGTCTTTTTTTTTATTAAGAGTGAATTATTCCTTTCTCTTAATAAGGCGTAAGTATATTAAGAGTTGTGGATTATGTTCTTTTAAACTCATATTGTTCTTAATATTTTTTTTTCTTTGTTTCTAAGTCTTCTCTTCTATTTCTCTTGAGAAATATCAATTTTTTTTTTTTTTTCTTTAAGTGTTATTATGGTAGAGCTTCTCAAAAATGAAGAATGTAATAGCACAAATGTAAGAATAATTGAGGGAATTAATACTTGCAATGCATCAATTTAATTTGCTATCATAGGAAGCAACAAAAATAGCATGGAACAAAGATATAAAGATGATTGGAGTTGCTTCAATATCTATACCAAATCATATCTCTTTTCTTATAATAGAATATTCTTCTAATATTAAAGAATCAAAAGTTGCATTGTCTCAAAAAGTTTGATGGTATAAGATCAAAGTTTCAAAGATTTATCAATCAATTACAACTTGTGATTGAACTTTAATCCTAGAGCTATCCAACTCCAAGATTGTAAGTTAAATTCATTGATACACTCTTTTAAAATTTGGAATTATTATAGTTTTTATCTTTTCTTAAATAAGAAGATCCAATATTAGATAATTTGGAGGCTTTTTAGAGGAGTTTCAATCCATGTATGAAAAACATGATGCAATTTGTATTACAATCAATCAGATCAATATTTTACAATATGAAAATTGATCAATAATATTATATGCTTCAAAGTATCAATAACTTGGAATTAATATTAGATGGAATGATGCTACACTTGCCAGCCAATTTTTCCTATAGATTACAATATGAGGTAAAAAAATTGATGCTCAACTTATCTAATCCTCAAATATTGAGTCAAGCAATTGACTTTGCTATGAGGTGTGACAATCAACTTTTTGAATATTGATCTAAAAGTTGCACAAGTACACCTTAATACTGCTATAATTCTATGATAATGCCAATGTCTTTTCAATACATACATTTAAAAGTAGAGGATATGTAAATTGATGCAGTACATTTCAAACATCTTATTAAGCAAGAAAAGACTTATTGTTGCCAAAAAGGATTATACTTGTATAGTAGAGAATCCAAGTACATTGCTCAACATCATCCAAAGAAGCAATGCAACAACAAAATGAGAAGTACGATTGTCAAAGAAGATAGTATATTGGAAAATGAATTTATCCAAGTACAATATAGACTGTGTGGTTGGAATCTCGTATAATACCTAATGAAGGTCCTATTCTTTCTTTAAAACCATCTCTTTATTTTACAATAAATATTATTTTAGGACCTAAACATCACAAAGCCTCTGCCTTGTTAAATTCAAGAGACTTAGCATGTTTCTTAGATGAAGACTTTGCTAAAAGACATAGCATATCTTTAATAAACAAAACTAAACCTATTCATATAGAAGTCATATATGGTCATCAATTGTCTTTAAAAAATATTACTCATAAAATCTTTCTTATAAAAGTAACAACTAATGGTTATAATAGATTTATAATAATTAATATCATTAAATCTTGGTCTAATTCAATCATTTTAGGTCTATTATGGTTAAAAAAATATAATCTAAAAATAGATTGGATTTTTCATAGTCTTAATTTTTTTAAAAGTATAACTAAGAATATAATTGATTGAGTAGAAATTCATAAGTCTAATATAATTAAATCTATATTTATAGGTACAAGAGCTTTCTTGCATGTTGTAATAAAAGAATTATCTTGTATTATTTATGTTGGACTTGCTTCTAATGGTGGAAAGTCTTGTAATTTCATTTCAAGCCAATATTAAGATTTTTAAGATGCATTTAAGAAGAAGAATGTGGATACTCTATGAGAATATTATTCCTATGACTATTCAATTAATCTTCAAGAAAGAATTCAATTGTCATTTAGACTAATTTACAAGTTATCATAAAATGAATTGGTTGAACTTAAGGAATATATTTAAGAAAATTTGGCCAAAAATTTCATATGCCATTCCAAATCTCCAATAAGAGCTTCAATTTTATTTGTGAAAAAAAATGATGCATCATTGCAGATGTTTGTCAATTATCAAAGACTTAACAAAATCATCATAAAAAATAGACACCCGCTAGTTTTGATATTTGGACTTCTTGATTAATTGAATCAAGTTAAGATATATACAAAAATAGATCTATAAAGAGCATACAATGTATCAAAAAAAGAAATGAATAGAAGATTGTATTACAGATAAAGTATAGATATTTTGAATACAACATCATGCCTTTTAGACTTATAAATAAACTAACAGCTTTCTAACATCTAATGAATTTTATTTTTTAAGAGTTCTTAGATGACTTTATTATGTGTTATCTAGATGACATTTCAATCTACTCTAAGAATACAAAGAAATATGAACTTCATGTTCATTGTATATTAAAAAAACAAAAAGATATGAGATTCTATGCCAAGTTAAAAAGTGTATATTTCATACTATTCAAGTCAACTTTTTAGGATATATTATTTCAAATGTTAGACTTATAATGGATCTTAAGAAAGTTCAAACTATTATGAATATGAAGATCTGAAAAATAGTAAGAGATGTCTAATATTTTTTAGAATTTGCCAACTAGTACTGGAACTTCATCAAGAACTTCTCTTAGATTGCAGCTCTACTTATACATTTGACTTGTAAAGACAAACTTCAATGGAATCAAGAAGCAGAAGCAACATTTGAAGCTTTGAAGACAATCTTTGTTTTTGTACCAATCTTGTATTTCTTTGACTTTTTTAAGCCATTTTTTATAGAAAAAAATACATCAAACTTTGCTTTAGATGTTGTATTATCACAAATGAGAATAGATAATTAACTTTACCTATAAATTTTTTATTCAAGAAATATTTTAATAACCAAGATTAACTATGGAATTCACGACAAAGAACTTCTTGTAATTATGGATTTATTTTAAGAATAGTGCCATTATTTAGAGGGTGCTTCTAATCTAATCATTATTTATACTAACTACAAGAATCTTAAATTTTTTATATCAATACATGTTTTGAATTATCACGAAGCTTATTGGAATATGTCTTTGTCAAGATTTGATTTTAAGGACACTTATGAATCCAAAAAACAAAAAGATTTGTTAGATATCCTTTCTAAACATTCTTATCTTGCACCAAAAGAAGGAGATGCATCTTTTAAACAAAAAAGAATGATTCTCTTAAAGTTAGAGTATTTTCATCTTTGAACAATAAAATCAACATTGATTGTTGATTCAATCCTTGTCAAGTAAATTCAATCAAGTATGTCCTTTGATCTTCTTCTTCATGAGGTTAAGAAACTTTCTTCTAAGTCTCATGATGCTTCCAAGTTCAAGTTCAAAAAAATATATTTTATTTTGAAGGATGCTTATACATTGCAAAAAAAGAAGAATGCTTACATGTTCTTTAAGGATGTCATGACTTTCCAGCGGTTGGAATTTTTAGATACAACAAGACTATAGAACTTATATCAAGAGATTTTTCATAGCAACAAATGTAGAAGGTAGTGAAAGACTTTGTTTAGTCATGTGATATTTGTTCAAGGTCAAAAACTATCATAGGTAAAGAAATAACTAAGTTGTTTCTATCATGGATTGCTTAAAGATATTATATCAAAGAGATGAATTCAGTTTATATTAAGATTTTAAAAAATTCTTTTTAAGATTTTAAAAATAGATATTAAACTATCTTCAACTTTTTATCTTCAAATTGATAGACAAATAGAACATGTAAATCAAGTTTTGGAGTAGTATTTGAAGTGTACCATCAACTATCAATAAGATCATTAGACAAATTATTTGCCATTGGTAGAATTTTTTTTATAATAATATGATATTTTTTTTACCTAATAAATAATATTTTTGTTCATTATAGATATCATCGATGATTTGATACTTTTGACTTTTCAAAAGTTGATAATCATGCAGTAGAAGATTTGACAAATCATTTATCTGAGCTACATACAACAATGAAGGCGCAACTAAAAGAGGCTTAAGAACAACTTTATATTCATGTTAGTGATAAGCTATGGTTCTTTTGTTGTAATATTAGAACTATTCACTCTTGTGACAAGTTAGATTATAGTAGATTTGGACCATTTTTTATTTGTAAACAAGTCAATCCAATCATATATCAATTACATCTATTGAAATCTATAAAAATCCATCTCCTATTTAATGTGTCTCTTTTAGAGCCATATAAGACAATGAATATCTTAAGAAAAAGATAAATACCACCACCTCTTATAGAAATAGATAATAATTAAGAATTTGAGGTAAAAGAAGTCTTAGATTCAAGGCAGCATTGACATAGGTTAGAATATCTTATTCATTGGGATGGATATGGTATTAACAAATGCATATGGAAGCTTGCAAAAAATCTTACAAATGCAACAGAGAAGCTCAAAGCTTTTTATCAACAACATCCATTAAAACTAAGATAAAGAATATCAAATCTTTGCTATAAAAGAAACATAATTTAAGAAAGATTGTATTCTACCTTCTATCCTTGTTTGTAATTTTTGTATAATTATGGCACTAAAGAGATAGAGAACCAATAGCTAATGGATTCAACTCAAGAGCCATCATTTACCAACTTACGATATAAGACATTGTAATTATCAGAGCCTTAAAGAAGACATAATAGAGATGAAAACCTTTAAAAATGACATATTCTTCTTTGAATAGATGGCAAGTTACAACACGTTTGGTATCACGACCTAGGAAGAGATTATTGATGTTTGGTGATTTTATTGGAGGTAGGCATAATTCTTCATGGAATTATGAATGTTTTATTTGAAGGAAGTTATGAAGGTTTCAATAATGATTAAATCACAAGGTGGTCTATCTGCCTTAAAATGGGACATTAATAATGGCTAAGTGGACCTATCAATTACCTTCAAAGAGAACAAAGATCAAAGTGCATAGCAAATACAATTGGCCGCATCTTAGACTTCTTCAACATGTGATCACCGCTCCTTGTGGAACTTATCCCTAGAAGATAAGAAGTAATGTCATGGATATATATCTATTATAATTGTTACCTAGATAATATGAATAAGTAGAAGTATGTAAAAATAGATTAATTTCATAATACCTTACGACTTCATTAGGATTTTATCTAAGATTTGGTTAACATTCATTAAGATTTTAATTAATATTTCAATTAGGATGTAACCTAAGATTTGATTAAAATTCATTAGATTCAATTAAAATTTTAATTAAGATTTGATCTAAGATTTATTTAAGATTTATTTAAGATTTATTAAAGATTTTTATTTTTAGAATTTAAAAAAGATTTTTTTATTATTTCTTTAAATTTTTTTATTTATAATATTTTAAAGATTATTATTATTATTTTAAAGGTTTATTTTTACATTTTTATAAATTTTTTTTATTATTTTTTTTGAAATTAATTTATGATTTTTTAATATTTTTTTTATAAATTCTTTTAAATTTATGTTAGATTAATTAAAATTTGATTAGAATTATTAAACATTACTTAAATTTTTTTTAAGACTCTATTAGATTTGATAGGATTGTTGTTGTTTTTTTACTTATCTTGCACAACTATGTACCCAGTGCATTCTCAAATAAGAATACATGGAATATGACACCATTACTTATAAGTGGTGGCTACTGCCCTAGTAGATAACTTCTATCCTTTAATGAATACATCCATCCAACTTTCTATTAAGACTATTCATTGATATCTTATCTACTATATGTTAAGGACATGAATCTTAAAGAATTGAAAGATCTAGACACTCTGTCACGGACATACTCATATAAGCTAATAATTACATATACAAGTAGGTAAAAATAAGTTAATTCTATAGTATTTAATATGGAAGCTTTCTAGAGGCTTCATAGACGCTGCTTTGACTTCATAGATGTCTTTAATTGACTTTTTGGATTAGAAACGTGGTCAACAAATTCGCCATGTGCCACATATGTTGTTAGCTTGAAGATCAAGCTAACTATGTGGCCCACATGTAGAAAAACTTGCCTTGTAAGTCAAGGCATGTGTCCTACAAAGTCAACACATATTAGAGGTCCTATAGAACGTCGCCACGTAGCCCTTAGTTAGATAGTATATATAGAGACAAGAGTGAAGCCTTCTTCACTCTTGTCAACTCTTTTCTTGCTTCTAGTCTAATTTCAAGGGTCTCTAGTTTTCTTGTCTTTTGGCAATAGCCATTCTAGTTTCTCTTTCAATATACATACTTATTTATTTATATTTTGTTACCTTTCTTTGAGTGAAGGCTCACTTGTCTGGATTGTTTTTTCATCGAGTTCTTGTCCTTGACAGATTGACAAGAATACACCTACAATATCAAAGCTTTGTCTAATCTTGATTAAGAGAGGATTACCCTTTTTTCTTAATAAGATATAAGCATATTAGAAGTTGCGGATTATCCTCTTTTAAATTGATATTGTCCTTAGTATTTTCTTTGTTCTCAAGTCCTCTCTTCTATTTGTCTTGAGTGATATTAGACATCTTTTCTTTTCTAAGTGTTATCATGGCAGAACTTATTGAAATGAAGAATGCAATGGCATAAATGTAAGAACAATTGAAGGAGTTAATGCTTGCAATGCATCAATTCAATTTACCACCACAAGGAGTAATAAGATTGGCAGGAAGTGAAGATATAGAAATGGTTGGAACTGCTTCAACATCTGCACCAAACCATGTCCTTTTTCCTATAGTAAAACGCCCTTCCATTGTTAGAGAATCAAGAATTGTCCTATCCGAGAAGTTTGATGGCACCAGATCCAAGTTTCGAGGATTTATCAATCAAGTGCAACTTGTGATTGAACTTCAACCTCAAAGCTATCCAACTCCAGGATCACAAGTTAGATTCATTAGTACGCTTCTTTCAAGTTCAGCACTATCATGGTTTTCATCTTTTCTTGAACGACGAGATCCAATATTAGATAATCTAGAGACTTTTCTGGCTGAGTTTCAATCCATGTATGGAGAACATGATGCAATTCGTGTTGCAACTAATAAGATCCGTATTTTACAACAAGGCAATCGATCAGTAACGTTGTATGCTTCACAATTTCAACAACTTACAACTGATATGAAGTGGAATGATGCTGCACTTATTAGATAATTTCTCTATGGATTACAATATGAGGTAAAAAAAATTAATGCTCAACTTACCTGATCCTCAAACATTGAGTCAAGCAATTGACTTTGCTGTGAAGTGCGATAATCGCCTTTTTGAATTCCGATCTGAAAATCGTACAAGTGGACCTCAACGTTACTATAATTCAATGGCAACACCAATACCTCTTCAACACATACATTCGAAAGTGGAGAATATACAAATTGATGCAGTACGTTTCAAACCTCTTACTGAGTAAGAAAAGACTTGTCGTCATCAAGAAGGATTATGTTTATATTGTGGAGAATCAAAACACACTGCTCAACATTGTCAAAAGAAACGATGCAATCACAAAATGAGGAGTATGGTTGTGAAAGAAGACAATATGTCGGAAAATAAGTTTGTCCAGCTACAATAGGGACCATGCGGTTGGAACCTTACACAACATATAATAAAGATCTTATTCTCTCCTCAGAGCCCTCTCCTTGTTTTACATTAAATATTATTTTAGGATCTAAACATTACAAAGTCTCTGCCTTGTTAGATTGAGGAGCCTCAGTGTGTTTTTTAGATGAAGAATTTACTAAAAGACATAGCATATCTTTAGTAAAGAAAACTAAACCTGTTCATGTAGAAGTCATAGATGGTCGTCCATTGTCTTTTGGAGATATTACTCACGAAACTCTTCCTATAGAAGAAATAATCAATAGTCATAATAGTTTGGTAGTATTTAATATCATTAGATCTTCCTCTAATCTAGTCATTTTAGCTTTATCATGGTTAGAAAAATACAACCCTCAAATAGATTGGATTTCTCAAACTCTTACTTTCTCTAAAAGTATAACTAACAGTGTAGTTAATCAAGTAGAGAGTCATAAGTCTAGTTCAATTAAATCCGTATTTATAGGTGCAAAAGCTTTCTTTCATGCTGCTATGAAAGAATCACCATATATTATTTATGCCACACCTGTTCCTACTGTTGAAAAGACTTCAAGTGACATTCCAAGCCAATATCAAGAATTTCAAGATGTATTCGAAAAAAAGAATGCGGATACACTCCCAAAACATCGTCTCTATGATTGCTCAATTGACCTTTAAGAAGGAGCACAACCTCCATTCGAACCAATCTACAGTTTATCACAAAATGAGTTGACTGAACTCAAGGAGTATATTGAAGAAAATCTAGCCAAAAATTTCATACGCCATTCTAAATCTTTGGCAGGAGCTCTAATTCTATTTGTGAAGAAAAAAGATGGATCATTGCAGATGTGTGTTGATTATCGAGGACTCAAGAAGATTACCATGAAGAACAAGTTTCCACTACCTTTAATATCTGGACTTCTTGATCAACTGAATTAAGCTAAGATCTATACAAAAATAGATCTTCGGGGAGCATACAATCTAGTATGCATCAAAAAAAGAGATGAATGGAAGACTATGTTTCGAACTAGGTATGGACATTTTAAATACAATATCATGCCTTTTAGACTTACAAATGCACCAACAGCTTTTCAACATCTAATGAATGATGTTTTTTGAGAGTTTTTGGACGATTTTATGGTCTGTTATCTAAACGACATCTTGATCTATTCTAAGAATCCAGAAGAACATGAACTTTATGTTCGTCGTGTGTTACAAAAATTAAGAGATGCAGGACTCTATGCCAAGATAGAAAAGTATATATTCCACACTACTCAAGTAGATTTCTTAGGTTACATCATTTCAAATGATAGACTTATGATGGATCCTAAGAAAGTTCAAACTACTATAGATTAGAAGATCCCAAAAACGGTAAGAGATGTCTAATGTTTTTTGAGATTTGCCAACTACTATCGAATCTTCATCAAAGACTTCTCTTGAGTTGCAGCTCCACTTACAGATTTGACTTGTAAAGATAAACTCCAATGGAATCAAGAAGCGGAAGTTGCTTTTGAATCTTTGAAGACAGCATTTGTTTCTGTACCAATCTTGTATCGTGTTGATTTTTCCAAAGCATTCTTTATGGAAACAGATGCATCAAACTTTGCTCTAGGTGTGGTTTTATCACAAATAGGAATAGATAACAAACTTCATCCAGTAGCCTTTCATTCAAAAAAATTCTTAGCAACAGAAATCAATTATGAGATCCACGACAAAGAACTTCTTGCAATTGTGGATTCTTTTCAAGAATGGCATCATTATCTAGAAGGCGCTTCCAGTCCAGTCACCGTATATACGAATCACAAGAACCTCAAATATTTTATATCAACACGCATATTAAATCGTCATCAAGCTCGTTAGAGCATTTCTTTATCAAGATTCGAGTTCATCATCACTTATCGGCAAGAAAAACAACAAGGTTTGTTCGATGCCTTGTCTAGACGTTCTTATCTTGCACCAAAAGAAGGAGATGCAGCTTTTGAGCAATAAAGAACGGTTCTCTTGAAACTAGAGCAATATCATCTTCGAGCAATAAAATCAACATTGATTGTTGATTTAACTTTTCTTAAGCAAGTTCAATTAAGTATGTCTTCAAACCCTCTTGTTCATGATATCAAGAATAATTCTTCTAAATCTCATGATCCCTCTAAATTTGAATTCAAGAACAACCTACTCTATACCTGGATATAATAAGACTTTGGAGCTGATATCTATGGATTTTTGGTGGCATCAAATGTGGAAGGTAGTCAAAGATTTTGTACAATCATGTGATATTTGCTCAAGATCAAAAACTCCTCGTCATCGATCTTTTGGACTTCTTCAGCCATTACCCATTCCAAAACAACCATGGTCTTCTGTTTCTATGGACTTCATCACGGATCTTCCAATCTCAGGTTCTTATGACTCTATATTCGTGATAGTAGATCGTTTTACTAAGATGGCACATTTTGTACCATGTACAAAATCTATCACAAGTGAAGAAACAGTTAAGCTCTTTCTTGACAATATCTATCGCTATCATGGATTACCCAAGGATATTATATCAGATAGGGGAACTCAATTTATGTCAAGATTTTGGCGGACTCTTTTCAAGATTCTTAAAGTGGATATAAAACTATCTTTGGCATTCCATTCTCAAACTGATGGACAAACGGAGCGTGTTAATTAAGTTTTGGAATAATATTTAAGATGTACCATTAACTACCAACAAGATGATTGGACAACTCTTTTGCCATTGACAGAGTTTGCTTACAATAACACGGTATATTCTTCTACAAAACAAACACCTTTCTTTGCTAATTATGGTTATCATCCACAACTTGATTCTTTTGACTTTTCAAAAGTTGATAATCCTGCTGCGAAAGATTTGGCGATTCATTTATCAAAGCTACATGCAATGATGAAGGTGCAGTTAAAAGAGGCTCAAGAAAAACAAAAGGTCAATGCGGATGTCTATTGAAAGAAACAACCACCATTCCTCTTGGATAATAAGGTATGGCTACTTTGTCGCAATATCAAGACCACTTGTCCTTGTGACAAGTTGGACTATCGAAGGCTGAGACCATTTTTTATTTTTATACAAATCAATCCAATTGCATATTGTTTACATCTATCGAAGTCAATAAAAATCCATCTAGTATTCCACATGTCTCTTCTTGAACTATACAAGACAGTGGACATACCAAAAAGACGACAAGCTCCACCTCCTCCTATAGAAGTGAACAATAATGAAGAGTTTGAAGTAGAAGAAGTCTTAGATTCAAGGCAGCACCAAAATAAATTGGAATATCTTGTCCATTGGCACGGATATGATATTAGTGAACGCACATGAGAGCCAATAAAGAATCTTGTAAATGTAGCAAAGGCGGTGGAGGCTTTTCATCGACGACATCTATCAAAATCAAGATAAAAACCTTCTTTATAAAAGAAACAACATCTAGGCAAGATAACATTCTACTTTCAATCCTTGTTTGTAGCTTCTTTGTAGTTGTGACGCTCAAAAGATGGAGAATCAACAACCAGTGGATTCGACTCAAGAGCCTTTATTTGTTGACCTATTGGACGAGACATTATGATTGTCACAACCTTCAAGACGACGCAATCATGATGAAGATCTTCAAGAATGACAAGTTCTTCCTCGAATAGATGGCGAGATACAACGCGTTTGGTATCACGATTTGGGAAGGGACTCCCGATGTTTGGTGATTTTGTTAGAGGTAGGAACAACTCGTGATGGTGTTCTAAATGTTCTACTCGAAGGAAGTTATGAAGGCCTCAACAATGATCAAATAATTGGGTGGTCTTCCCACCCTAGTATGGGACACTACCGATGGTTGAGAGGCCTTATCAATCATCTTCGAAGAGAACAAAGATCGGAGTATGTGGCGAATATAATTTGTCACATCATAGATTTCCTCAACATATGATGACCGCTCTTCGTGGAACTCGTCCCTAGAAGGGGGGGTAATGTCACGGACATACTCATATAAGCTAATAATTACATATACAAATAGGTAAAAGTAAGTTAATTCTATAGTATTTAATATAGAAGCTTCTTAGAAGCTTTATAGACGTTGCTTTGACTTCATAGGTGTCTTTAATTGACTTTTTGGATTAGAAACGTGGTCAACAAGTTGGCCATGTGCCACACATGTTGATAGCTTGAAGATCAAGCTAACTATGTGGCCCACACGTAGAAAAACTTGCCTTGTAAGTCAAGACATGTGTCCTACAAAGTCAACACATATTAGAGGTCCTATAGAACGTCGCCACGTAGCCCCTAGTTAGATAGTATATATAGAGACAAGAGTGAAGCCTTCTTCACTCTTGTCAACTCCTTTCTTGCTTCTAGTCTAGTTTCAAGGGTCTCTAGTTTTCTTGTCTTTTGGCAATAGCCATTCTAGTTTCTCTTTCAATATACATACTTATTTATTTATATTTTGTTACCTTTCTTTGAGTGAAGGCTCACTTGTCTGGATTGTTTTTTCATCGAGTTCTTGTCCTTGACACACTCTTGTGTCACTCAAAAAGACTAAATAATTACATAAAGATGATATAATATTATGGTAATTATTAGAGTAAATATGTGAGTTTGTGATACTCTAAAGATATGCCTTTACAAGATATAGTATATCTTGTATACCTTTAAGATTCTTTGCCTATTCATTTACCTTGTCTCTTAGTCTTCTTACATACCAAGAACCAATTCTTTGACCATTAGAACTTATCAAAAGTAATATCATCTACAAGATAACTTATTATAATTTTACTTTTATTTACTTATTTTAAGTAAAAAAAGAAAAAAGTGTACAAAAAATAGGCATATTATTAGCTAATTATTTACAAAGAAGATAATAGATATATAAAATATTTATAAAAATAAGCATGTATATATATATATATATATATATATATATATGAAGAAGATTTTTTTCTTTGAAGAAGATTTTATCTTATATGGATATATAAATATAATTTTTATTTAAATTTATTGATATTTTAATGCTTAATAAATATATAGTATCAAAAGGTTATATTACTAAAAAAAAATATAAGAACAAAAATAAAAATATTACATAAATTATATTAAAAAATTGATCTCATTTTCAAGAAATTAAAATAAAATATTTCAAATCCATTAAATACTAAACACAATCATTTCAAAAATCAATTACAATCATATCACAATTATATCAAAACCACACCAAATAAAATAAAAAATAAAAATCAAAGCTAATATGTCAATCTCACACAAACTCAATCTATCAACCAAAAAAACATCCCTTTGTAAAGAGAAAAAAGACAAAAAAGACAAAATAGACAAAAAGAAAATTTCAATTAAGAACCAATCTTTTTTCAAAACTCCTCACGTAATCACCAAGATATAAAAAATCACTTGTAATGTAATCATATGGGTTTTTATTAATTAATGCTCCCTTTCAATCCTAATGGAGCCATAAGATTCCAACTCCAAATCTCCATACATGGTTGATAGATTATCCATGCATTCGTTCCTATAGCCCCCCGGGGACCCTAATTTTGGGAGGTCCCTCCGCCCTCCCCGCCACCTCATCATCCAAGTCACCACACACATCCCCGTCACCGTCCCCGTCATCGTCGTCGTCGTCGGCGTCGGCGTCTGGGGTGTCATGTCCGACATCGCGTGTGTCGAGGGCTCCGTCCGTGTGGTCACGAATGTGCGAGAGAGCAAGGGAAGATTTGTGAGGGATTGGGAGGAATTGGGGGGGGGGGGGGGGGGGGGGGGATTGTTGTTGTCAACGGAGGGAGGCGAGCGCGGTGGTTGTTGGGCCATGGCGTCGCTATCGCCGCGCTGCTTTTTCAGCCTTTCCATTTCGTCTCGGGTCGTCTTCTACGCCTTTTCCAGTTGCTCGTCTTTGTCTTGGGTGGGACGCCAGACCCGACCGTCTGCGTGCTCGCCGGCTGGCCGTTGCTGACACGCACTCGTTTTTATTTTATTTATTGTGTGTGTGTGTGTGTGTTCCCACTCCTCTTGTGTACCCCACAGCGTCCTCTCGCGTACGCGGTTTTGTTTTTGGTGCTCATCGTGATCACAGGAAATCCATCGTGAGTCTTAGTGTTGTTGTTCGTTTGTTCGTTTGCATTGTAAGCTCTTTCTCGCCATTGAGGTTTGTTGTCTGAGCGTGGGAGTGTTGTTGCCGTTTGTGGGGTTGTCCGACTGTGGATCCTTATCGTGGCATTCCGTGCGGTGTTGGGTTTCTTGGTATTCTATTAAAAAGGCAGGTTGTCAGCGTGTGCCCGCGGCAATCTGCTCTCGGGAAGCGTTATTTAATTTGCTGGGTACGGTGAGTCACCGTCCGATTTTCGGTGGCAAGAGCCGTTTCTGATCCTTTTTCTTCTTCTTCGTAGCTATCCTCGAGCTCGGGTTGAAAGCAGCGGGGCGTGTTGACAATAGATTGGTGACGAATTCTGACGATTGATTTTAGTTGGAGGAAGGAAATGGCGGTCTGGAAGGATCAGAGCCACATCTTGATGTTTCATTGGTGATGAGAACTTTCTTGTGGATTAAAACAACGGTGCCTCATACAGGAATTGTTTTGCTTAGTGTGGAGCGCTGCTTCTGTGAACTAAAGACCTTCTGAGTGGTCTTCTGGGTAAATCAGGGCTAGGATTTGGAAGGTTACATCTCTCAGATTTATGAGTTGAATCGAGGGAGCTAAGTGTAAACTATTGTGCCATTTTAGCTTATGGTCTATTCTTGAGATCGCAGTTTTGAACTGCTAGACGACCTCTTTGTCGACTTCGGCAATTAAGCCAATACATGTTCATCAGAGCCAGAGACAAGATGAATCACTGTTAACAGCAGTGAGTGGCAATTAGCATAGGGAGGAGCTATGGATTTAAGAGAATGGAAGCTTGCGAGACAAGAAGCTTTATTGATGGGGAAGGAGACGGAGGCGAAGAAATTGGCATGGAGCAACTTTCCCAAGGACCTGATGGTGGGGGCGGTGATGGGCGGGATGGCGCACACCGTTGTCGCCCCGGTAGAGAGGGCTAAGCTGCTCTTACAAACCCAGGACAGCAACATGGTTGTCATGGATGGTAAGCACCCGCGCTATAAAGGCCTTTTGGATTGTATCACGAGGATCGCCAAAAATGAGGGCGTCCTGTCATTATGGCGCGGCAACGTCAGCAGCGTGCTTCGTTACTATCCCTCTCTCATCATCAATTTTGCTTTCAAGGTTTGATCTCTTTTACATTTTCGTTATTGTCTCTATTCTGCAACTGTGATGACTCATGCGAGTCTCACGACTATTTTCCTTCACGCTCACTCCTGCAACATTTGCATGTGTAGGACTTTTATCGAGTGTTATTGACCTCCGGTCGATCTAAGGATGGGGGCACGTTGAGCAACGCCCCGGCCAATTTCCTCGCAGGTGCGATGGCTGGTTGCACGAGCCTGGTCTTCGTCTACCCACTCGACATTGCACATACACGCATTGCAGCCGACATCGGCCGTGGAAGCAACCGACAATTCCAAGGCCTCACTGATTTCCTGCAAAATATCTACCGGAAGGATGGAATTCGGGGCGTCTATCGAGGATTTCCCGCGTCTGTTCATGGCATGGTAGTACATCGAAGCGTCTACTTCGGCGGGTTTGATACCATGAAAGAGCACCTTTCACAAAACACATATTTATCCTTCTGGAAGCGATGGATGATAGCTCAGGGAGTCACCACATCTGCCGGTCTCATCTCCTACCCTCTCGATACTGTGAGACGACGAATGATGATGCAGGCGGGCCTTGAGAAGAACATTTACAACAGTACGTTGGATTGTTGGAAGAAAGTCTACCGTAACGAGGGAGTCATGGCTTTCTACAAAGGTGCGGTAACAAACTTGCTTCGAGGAACGGGGGCGGCTATTATTCTTGTCTTATACGACGAAGTCCGAAACTACATGCACTGGACTGGCTCCGGGATGGCGGAGCATCGCCGTGGGTAGTCCGGTATCCACATTTGAGTTGATGGATAGCGTTGAAGAGCTCTTGCTGCGGTCTTCCTTGCTAGAATATCTGTGGTTTCCACATTAGCTTCAAATGATGGATGTTCTGAGCCAAATTTTATCAGAAGACTGCACAAAAAGGCGTCGAAGTGCCTGAGCAAGATATGCCAGGTAAATATTCGGAGTTCGTGCATGATTCTTTTGAAAATTCCGTATTGAAACTCGGTCATCTGGAACATTCTCTTTATATTTGAAGGCAATTTTGAAGGCACTTCTCCCATTACTGTTAGAGAGATGATTTTGGGTAAGAGTGAAGGAAGCAAAATTAGGTTCAATTCTTTTTAAGGGTAGTGGTATGTAGCGTGGTATGCTCCGACAGATCATTTGGTTCATGATATATAACCCAGAGGGTTATGTACCAAAGACTTGCACTGTGATCTCCAATTTTCAAGATGAATTCATTTTTTACGATGTGAAGGGCCCCAGAAAGGGCCTACTATATTCATTTATTGCATACTACATGTCATTTGGATGCTTTGAGCGTTCAGTTTGTTGGATACACGTTCCTTTCGTATCCACACCACAGAGCATACTTGATTGATGCTGGTACAAGCTAGTTTGTGAGATTTGTGTAAAAACCTCTCCTGTGTTGGCATGACGTCTTTCTCTTTTCAACATCTGAAATCTGGACATGATTTTATCTTCACCTAATAGTTTTTGCAAGAATAGACCTTCTCTAACACTTAGAAGTGTTTTTTTATTAGGGTGACAAGCACTAGGATTTTTTACTTATCTTTGTTTTCAAAAATGGATTATTACTTTAGTTTTAATTGCCTAGACAATAGCTTTTAAACTATAATAGCCTAATTTAATATAATTCATAATACATATTTTACTACTTTATTTTACCACCATTTTATTGTCATGTTGAGGGGTAGAATTTGCAACACCTTGGTGAGTGTAAGTAGATTGATCAAGTCTTTCGTGATTGTGTTGTCCAGTTGATAGTATTGAAGAAATAGAACTTTGAAGTCACAACATATAGCATCAATAAGGTTGTACACAAAGAGAGTATAGAATAAGATATCTCTCACTTCCAACACCCAATACTTATAGGTTGTGGTTGCTGTCCTACGAGACAACTTCCACTCATTGTCTTTTACATATATGATCCTTTGGTATCTAACGTACCTTGAGGATATCCTATGGTCTTTGGATCCTTGAGCATCTTGCTAACCACAAAGGTATCCTATGCCTAACACTAATTATTCTTATGTAGTCTTTGGATATTCCTTTATTTATACTTTATTCTCTTGACTTTGACTCTTAGTCCTTGACCTCGTCCTATATCCATAGGATGCCCTTTCTATACATCAAGAGTCAATCTTTTGACCATTAGCAACTTATCTAAGGTAATATCTTCTACAAGGTAATTTATTTTACTTTTACTTTTACTTCAACACTCCCACTTTGCTATTGATCATAAGACTTTCAATCCTAATGCCTTTATTAACATGTGGTGCCTATCCTTTATTAATGCCTTTGTCAACAAAATAGCAAGCATGTCTTCCATTGCATAATACTTCATATTAATCACTCCTATTTCAATCTTCTCTCTTATAAAGTGATGTTGAATGTCAATGTGCTTGGTTCTTGAATGATGCTTTGGATTCTTTGCAAATACAAGACATACTTGGTTGTTACACTTCATTGGAGTTGCTTCCATTTGCACATCTCCAATGTTCTCCAAAAGTTGTCTTAGCCATATTGCCTCCATTACACCATGACTTGCTGCCATGTACTCTGCTTCTATTGTTGACCTTGCAATTGTTGGTTGTCTTTTGCAATTCCATGAAATTGCTCCCATTCCGTTAAAGAATACATATCCCATTGTTGACCTTTTATCATTTGTATCTCCAGACCAATCCGCATCAGGATAACCATACATAGTAATGTTATCACTTCCAAGACATAATTTGAAGTTCAATGTACCTTTTAAGTACCTCATGATTCTTTTGATGGTTGTCGAATGGATTGGTCCAGCCTTTGATATGTGTTGACTCACAATACTTATTACATATGTAAGATCCACGCTTGTGCCAACCATTGCATACATTAGTGAGCCCACTGCTACTTTGTATGGAACACTTTGTATTTGTCCTTCAACTTCAACAAATTCTTCTTCCATGAGCTTCATCAACTTCAAATTGGCCTCCAAAGGTGTTCCAATAGGCTTACACTCTTCTATGTTGAATCGTTTCAACGTCTCTTCAATGTACTTACTTTGGCTCACTGTAATGGTCTTTTTAGTACGATCTCTTACAAATTCCACTCCTAAATAATAATGAAGCTCTCACAAATCACTCAAATCATATTCTTTTTCTAACTTTGCCTTCAACCAATCCATCATCTTCATAGCATTGATTGAGATGATTAAATCATCAACATAAAAGATGACAATCAATATGAATTGATTTGATTGCATCACATATAATGAATGATCAGCTTCACTCCTTACAAATCCTTCATTCACAAAGAATATATCAAAACGTTAGTACCATGCCCTTGGAGATTGCATGAGCCCATATAAGAATTTCTTCAACTTATAAACAAGGTCTTGTTTGCCATCTTTAACAAATCCTTCAGGTTGATCTATGTAGATGTCTTCTTCCAACTTTCCATTCAAGAAAGCCATGTTCACATCTATTTGATGCATCTCTAAGTCGATTACTGCCCCAATTGCCACAATCGTTCTAATGGTGGTGAATTTCGCTACAGGAGCAAATGTCCCATTGAAATCAACTCCAGCAACTTATGAATATTCTTTGACGAGCAACATAGCCTTGTATCTCACAATATTACCCATTGCATCCCTTTTGGTTCTAAATACCCACTTACAACCAATTAAAGATCGATTTGGTGGAAATTGAGTCAATTTCCATGTTCTATTGTCCATGAGTGATTTGTACTCTTCTTCCATAGCATTTTCCTATTTCATAGCATTTGTGGACTTCATTGCATCATACAAACTCAATGGATCAGCAAAGAGTGCAATATTTGTATGTTCTTCACTTACTTGATGAAAGATGTGGTTCTTCCAGAATGCACTAAGTTGTTTTCGATCTCTTAAAGGATATGTCTTTTTACTTGATGAAGATTTACCTTCATGCACTCCAATAGCTCTTGCAATCTTCTTTTCTCTTAAACTTATCTCTTCACACTTAAAGATTGGTACTCCTCATCACCATCATCATCTTCAACATCTTGATTGTCTTCATTGCTTGTTTTAGCAATTGTAGGCACTTCATGATCTACCTTCTTTGATTCTTCACCTTGATTTGAAATTCGACTATCTTCACTATCATCATTTTCTTCTTCTTTCATTGCAGGTTTTAAAGATGTGTCCACAAATACACCATTACTCCCACTTGGATACATCTCTAAGTGCTCACAAGCTTTTTTGTGCTCCAAAAACTCTACATCGTGACTTTTAATGATTTTCTTGGTTTCTAAACACATGAGCCTATATGCTTTGGTACCTTCACAATATCCAACAAATATACATTTTGTTCCTTTTGCATCAAGTTTGGACCTCATGTAATCTAGTTTCTTTATATAAGCAAGGCATCCAAAGATCCTCATCTACAAAACAGAAGGTTTCTTGCCACTCCAAGCTTCTTAAGGAGTCATTGATCTAAGTGCACTTATTGGACATCTATTCCTTCTATACACTGCATTGACCATAGCTTCTGTCCAATATTCATACCTAAGGTTTTGTGCATGAAGTATACTCCTTGCCATCTCTTTAATGGTGTGATTTATTCTTTCAACAACTTCATTTTATTGTGGAGTGTAAGGAATAGAGATTTCTCTTGCAATGCCTTGATTTCTCAAAAATTCATCAAAATGCTTTGACATATACTCACATCCATTGTCCATGCACAACATTTTCATCTTGCACTCACATTGCTTCTCTATAAGTGCCTTCAATTCTTTAAACCTTGAGAAATACTTAGTCTTGGCTTTAATGATGTATATTTACACCTTTCTTGAAAAATCATCAATAAATGTCACAAAATACCTTGCTCCTCTAATTGATGGTCTCTTCATTGGTCCAAAAATATCAGAATGAACCATCTCCAATAATTTGCTTGTATATATCGCAATTCCACTTGGAAATGAAGCCCTTTGCTATTTGTCTTGGATACAATCTTCACAAGCAAGTCTTATAGCATTGTAGTTGAATTGACCAAGATCCAAGCTATTTATCATAGATTGGAGCTCCTTCATGCTTTTGGCATTCAAATGACCAAGTCGTTGATGCCAAATGTCAAACTTGTCTTGATTTTGTGAAAAATCAGCATATGTTGCTACTTCAACTTCATTCACCTTCTTACAATTGATGAAATAGAGCTTGCCATCTCTAAGGCCTTAGGCAACATGTTGTCCACTCAATGTCTTTACAAAACATCCATCCATGTCAAATTGAACTTTAAAACCATCTGATATAAGTTTGCTTACCAAAAGAAGGTTCTTCTTTATCTTTGGCACATGTAAGACTTCTTTCAATCTGATCCTCTTGATTTGGTCCTTCACCATAATTTCCACCACAATGGAGCCAATTCCAATGGCTTGCACGATGCCATTATCTTCCAACTATACTTTTGTTTCTGGAATTGCTTCATAAGTATTAAATGAATACTTGTATGGTGTCATGTGCTTAGTAGCACCCGAATCTATAATCCACTTAGACATGATAGCCATGGAAGCTCCTTCACTTGCCATTAAAGCATAATCATCTCCACCAAAACTATCACTAATATTATTTGTATTTTTCCTATTTCTTCTCTTAGCCTTGTAGCAATTTCTAATAAAATGACCTATTTTTTTACAAATATAATAATTCTTTATGTTGCTTTTTGAATTATCACCTTCGTGTGGAAAGCTACTTTTGTATTGTCTTGAGAATAGAGCCGAAGCATCACTTTGAAGCTCCTTTTCTTTTCTCTTCGTTATTTCATATGCAAGTCTTGATGTGACATAATTCATGGTAAGCTCCTTCATGTTGATAGACTTCAATGCCACAATGAGGTAGTTGTAGGACTCGAGAAGGCTCATGAGTAATGTGAATACAATTTCTCTATTATCAACTGGTATGTCAACAATTGCTAGTTGGTTTGTAAGTGCTTTTACCTTATTGAAATGAGTCATGAGGGCATCTCTTTCTTCTATCTTTACCGTTAAGAACTTCTTCCTTGTCTATAGAATATTAACAAGGTTTCTACTCTCATCGATGTTGTAAAGAGTCTTCCATGCTTCCGCTAGTCTATTACAAGCAATTACATGTGAATAATTGGCATCATCAAGATTTATTGCAATTGTGCCAAAAGCCTTCCTTTTATATTGTTTGTACTCCTTCTTTACCTTCACATCAACATCATGACTAGCAGGCTCTTCACTTTCATCAACAATGTTCCAAAGGTCCAATGAAGCCAATAAAAGTTCTATTTTCTTCTTCCAATGGTAGAAGTTGTCACCTCTAAACTTTCAATCACTCTCAAACCCTCACCCTCACTTGAAACCATGTCTAAAGAAGGGATATATCAAAGAAAATCAAGGAAAAAAAAAGAAGAAGATAGAACTCGAAAAATCAACAAGAAAGTGTTACTACCTTAGAATTCTAGAATGCCCTCTTTGTGAGTAAACTAGTGATTTTACTCTTTGATTACTCTCAAATTCACTTATAAGACTTCTCACAAGTCTTACACACTATCAAAACCTCTCTTAAAAGCTTTTCCACTCTTTTATCACCTCTAATGTTTCATAACATCTCTTACGATTATAAGAAGATCTATTAGGAACTTAAGCATATGAAAGTTCAATGTTAGTATATCAATGAGATAAATTAGCAAAAAAATACACCATTAGTATTCTAAAACAAAATTTTAAAGTGTATAATAATCTCCAAGACCATGAATGCACTTAACAACAAGTAAGAACATAACTACATCAACAACTAAATGCAAAAAGAGATTTAGAAGATGCCAAATTCTAACATCAGCAACAACCATAAGATCTACTCCTCATAACAACAAACAACTTCAAAGAACTTCAAAACTCACAACTAAAGGTGAGTGGGCCCATAATCTATTGAAGAAATAGAACTTTGAAGTCACAATACATAGCATCAGCAAAGTTGTACACAAAGAGAGTATTGAGTAAGATATCTCTTACTTCCAACATCCAATACTTATATGTTGTAGTTGCTGCCTTACAAGAAAACTTCCACTCATTGATTTTTACACACGTGATCCTTGGTCCTAAGATCCTTTGGTATATAATGTATCTCAAGAGTATCCTATGGTCCTTGGATCCTTTGGCATCTTGCTAATCACAAAGGTATCCTATGCCTAACACTAATTATTCTTACCTAATCTTTGGATATTTCCTTGTTCATACTTTATCCTCTTGACTTTGACTCTTGAACCTTGACCTTGTCCTATATCCATAGGATGCCCTTTCTATACATCAAGAGTCAATCCTTTGACCATTAGCAACTTATCTAAGATAATATCTTCTATAAGGTAACTTATTCTACTTTCACTTTTACTTCAACAGATAGATCTCGTTGTTGGTATTGGTTTCAGACCCCTTGTCAAATTTTTATTAGATGATATATTTTTTGCTATCTTTGAAGAGTGGCATCTTCTCATATATTGATCTAATAACATGCTGACTATGATTTGGGTGTTGAAGTTAGCATCAAGAGTTAAACAATATCAGCAAAGTGTTATTGGACAGTAGACCTATGTTGTTGTCTCTGAGGTATACCTCCATCAACAAAAATGATTAACTAATTGAATTACCTTCCTACATGTAACCTTGATTCAGCTTCTTTTAGGATCTAGTTGCAAAAGTAGTTTGATCCCCTTGATGTTAGTTATTTGAAGTCCAATTTCCCAACAGCATAATATTGATTGTTGATATGATTCTAATTCATTTTCTTAACATCTAATAACTTAGATCAACTTATATATCAACTGCTTAGTTCACTGTGCTTGTTCCATTGTTGATGTTGAGAGAATACAAGATATAGCAATGTTCTTTTTTTATCTTGTTTGTAGTATTCAGTGGTATATTTGCTGAAATTGGTTTGGCAATGCGATATTGACTTACTGCACATCAATTTTTTATCCATAGAACCAATGTGGTGATATGATGCCATGTTTCGAATAGCTTTCTATAGTATTAAACGGTTCAAGAATTATTTAATTATTTAATCTAATAGACATTTTCTTTGCAGATTTTGGTGATACTTGGAACGTCAAGATACTAAAGACAAAATAGGGTATAAGGATAACTATTCGATCACTCCTTGATGAGATGTGATTAGAGCTTCGAGATGCAATATTTTAATGAAGCTTTTAAGAAGACATTTATTTTTATTGTTTATAGGTAGATAGACATGATTGGCTAGAACAATTACAGTAAGCAAGATTTGGCCTAAGAATGTGTCCAATGCTTGAATAGGTAAATGAACAAAATCTTTTCCTTGTGAACAAGGTAAATTTAAATTTCCTACAAAAATAAGTGTAGAGTTCCATGTTAAGTTTATTTGGTTTCTAACTTTCTTCATTGGCAATAAATAAATATGTTCTCCATAAGAGATTGTTTTCTTGTTTTACATGGAATAGCCTTATGTAGAAAATGTATAATAAAAAATAAAAAATAAAAAATTGAACCGTTAATGTCATTAGCTATAAAGGAAAGAACATTGTATGTTCAAGTAGAGGTAAGCATTGTAATTCTTTCAAGGAGTTTGTGATTAAATTTGTTGAACACAATAAAAACCTATTGGTAATACATGAGGCATTATTCAAAAGAATTATAATACTATTATTTTGGAATAAACAATGAATTTAATTCATAATGACTTATATTTGGAGTTAGCTTTAAGGAAATATGAATTATTCATGATACATCTGGTATGACTTCTATTATTTAGCTTACTAAGATAGCTTGAATATGTCATAATATGAAAGTTGTCAAAAGTGTTATATTCTGAAATACATTTAAAATTTGTTAAAATTTTAGGATAAAAATCATGCTTTTTTAACTCATAGATTGAGAAGAATTTTTTTGCATTGTGGAATTTTATTATTATTCTTTTACCAATAACTATTTTTATATTAAAAATAAAAAAAAATAAAAAGATAATAAATATATAAAATTAAAATAAAAATATTGATTTATTATTCATATATTATATTGACAAGATAAATTATAAATAATAATAATTTATAGTATTTTAAGTAGTAATTAATAAAAAAACATATGAAAAAATACAAATTTAATAAAATATTTTAGCTATCAATTAATAATAATATTATATATATATAAGAAGTTGTTAAAGCCTCATCCTACATTACCATCTTATGATTGATATTGTTCATTCCTATCTCCATCTCTCGTTTCATATCTCCAAATCCTTGTACCTCATTCTCTATCCTTGTTTCTTATTCCATATCTCCTAAAATTAATCATCACATGGTTTGAAGGGTGTAGCTTTAACAACTCCCTATATATATATATATATATTTTAACATGTTGTAAAAATATTAATATGTTATCTAAATATTTTATCAAAATTTAAATAAATTATTAGATATAATGTCTAATTTTTTTTAATGAAATAATTCATTAAAAAGATGAAATTTAAAGTTTCAAGTAAGGCCTATGCTATTTTTATTTGTAATTATCAGCTTTTAAACTTTAGATTATTTAATTCTTTTTTGATCCTTTTAAACTTAATCTTTTAGTTTATTTTATTTTATTTTATTTTATGTATTTATTAATAGATTTAAAGTTTTATCAAAATAAAGAACAACATATATAGTCTTTAAATGAATCTTGAATTTAATTGTCTATTATATTATAGCACCATGTAATTTCTAAACGATAATATAATCACTTGATTGATTGTAAAAAATACTATAAAACATGCCAACAACTTGGTTGGGTGTAAATAAATTTTAGTTACATTAAAAAAAAAATGGAATTATATCAAAAGATTTTGGCAAAGTAGACAAATTAAATTGATTTTTAAAATAATAATAGAATTAATTATTATTTTAAGAATAATATCAATAAGTAAATAGAAAAAAAAATTGAAAAAAAAAATTGTATGACCAAATTTTCACATATTGGAAGGTTCGAATTAATAAAAGTAGGTAATATCTTAAATTTTATAGTAAGGCAATTCACATTCAAAAGGCTCATTTGTTTCTATATATATATATATATATATATATATATATTCTAGATCAAACTAATAAACATAATATTATAGATAATAAAAAATATTATTGAAGATAATATATAATTTTATTCATATATTGATTAAAAAATACATAGAATCTATGAATAATCTATTTTAATTTTTTTTTTAAATATTATACATTTATGCAACATTAATCAGTAATTTAAATTGAAAAACCCACCTCAATTTATATCATTTGACATCTAAAAAATCTACCTTTGTACAACATAAGAGTTCATAAAAAATTTAAATATTAAAATATTTTATTTTTTGAGAACATATAAAACAAAAATAATTAATTCATTGTGAAAAAAGACAAATTAAATAAATTTTTTAGGAAGATAAAGAAAAAAATATCTATGACTAATTATTATAATAAGATTACAAGTTCATTTTTTATTTTTTAAAGCTTTAATAAAGTGGCATAAAATAGAATCAATTTTATTATGCTTAGTAAAATTAATAAAACTAGAAATGATAATAATATCAATAATAATAAGAATTCAATCATAAAATCTTATAATATTATTTTTAATTGAGATAAAGTTGTAGATCTTAAACAACAACCAAAGAGGATCAACTTATTTGGAACTAACTTAAGTTAATAGTACCTTGAAGTTGTTTCCTTAAGTTTATTAATAGTGTGGATGAGTTTGAGCCCATTATAAAACATTTTCACATATTATGAGTTGTAAAAATTATAATTAGATTTCAGATTATTTTTGTCTAGTTTACTATAAGTATTTAAAAATGACTTTTTTATTTTTTGTGTTTATCTTGTTACAATAGAATTCCAGCAAAATATTATGGCATATCATTTAAATTAGAAGAATTTTGCAATCATTACATACATATGTTTTAGAATTTAAGGTTTTTTTGATTTCTTTTCATCTTTTTAAAATCATATTTTTGTAGATTTAAAGAGATTAGATATATCATCCAAATAATAAATAATAAAAATAAAAACTATGAGTTAGTTTATTTCTGGATAGAAATAAAAAAATAGATTTATAATATTTTTTATAATATATAATGTTATTAAGGCAAAGTATATGCCAATTATTTTACTAAAAATATTTATAAAAAGAGCATTATTTTTTTAAAAAAGAATAAATTAGAAAGTATATTAAAACATATAGAAGAAAAGATGGAAGGAAAAAATAGAAGAAGACCATGCATTAATGAGTTTGGAAGAACATGACCTTGAGGCTCTAAAATGCATAAAAACAATTCAAATTGGAAGTCATTTTTGATACTAATAAAACATGTGAAGCAAAGGACTTAGATTTGGGTATAAACTTGAATAAAAGAGTACCTCAGACTTATTTGGAATGTCAATTTTATAGAACCAAAGTGGTTTTAGAATTTTCTTATATATATATATATATATATATATATAAATCAATGTCTATAAAACAAGAACTTTGTCAAAATATTCCTCCGAAAAAAGAAGCTTTGGAAGGCTACAAGAGAGCCGTAGATAGAAGTATTATTTCCCCCACAAACTTAATAATGTTTGAGCTATTTGAATTCTTCTTAATTTTGTTTTGTCTTTTGTCTTTTTTTTTTCTTTTTTTTTTTGGTTTTTTTGGTTTTTTGGTTTTGGTTTTGGTTTTGGTTTTTGGTTTTTTTTTTTTTTTTTTTTTTGTCTCTTTCAGACCATGTCACAAAGTATACCATTTCATGGAACTCTGCAACAACACACCAACCTTGAGAGGTCCAATTCTTGCAGTCTTGGGTTAGTGGTTACCAGGACATGAAGCTGCCCCCACACAATGCAGCAAACAGTAAAAAGAAAAAGAAATGCAACATCACCAGAAAGTCATGGGGTGAAGCTCGTGCAGGATCCCAATGTCCGCAGGATGGTGTTGGACAGTGACTCCGTGGTGGTGACGTATCACATTTTCAGAAAAAAACTCGAGACTTGCACAACCAGGGTGACTCGGAAGTAAAAGGAAGACTCCAAGCTTGACAAGCGGTTAGTGTTCACCTGGGAGGTCGCTCCTGCGCTTGAAGAAATCGTGTTGGCATTTCTCGACTCTATGGAAGTGTCCTCTCTTGACATGTCCTCTTGGGTATACTCTTCAGAGTTCGACCATCTGGTGGTCTCTGTGGGGCGATCGGCGTTCAGGTTGTTGGATCACAGTTGTTTATTAATGCCTGCAACCATAAACCCTTTCCCCGAGTCAGGAAGTTGTTCTTGATTTCTGTTCATTAACTTTGAGAGCTACTCCAATACTTTTATTGGGTGGCTGAAGATGAGGGCCGGGTTCTGCTTGGGTTGCCATGATCAAGCCAAACTTTTCAGAGGAAATGAAATCAGGCAAGATAATCGTCATCATGTCCTGTGAGGGTTTTTTCCGCTATAGGAGTCGATAAATTAATGTTCATACAAAAGCTTTTTTTTTCTTTCTTTTTTCTTTTTCTTTTTTTTTTTTTTTTTTTTTTTTACCATCCTCATAAATGTTACAATCATGATCTAACGTGCTTGAAACTCTTTCTTTAGATTTGGGGCTTCCTCAGGGTAGACAGATGTTGGACATGGTTACCGTAATCGTTCGTTTACTCATCACAGATTGTGAATAATTAGTACCACCTGGGATCATCAATCGCGCACAAATTTGGGAGAGAACATATTTGAAGAGTACACTTTCATAGCTCCCGGTTAACTGCAACCATCTCATGCAAGGGATAGCACAGTGACTTATTGTGAAGGTAGTAACACCTTGTGCATCTAGACAATGTCGAGAAGATCATTTTTTCTGAAATGCGTAAAACAATAGAGAAAGTCGCATCCTGATCAAATCCATTTGCAGAGGTACTAAGAAAAAGACATTGAATACAACATTCAATTACTTCGAACACAACACAGATGAAAGAAATAGCTCCTATAGTGAATAAATATCCTAGCTGAGCTCGTTAACGCCAGCTGAGCCTAGGTCACGATGATGCCGCAGTCACCTCCTTCTCCTTGTGCTGGATCACTCCGGTATCCACCAGATGAGGAATCTCTGCGGCTAACCATGGCCCTAACCCTAAACATAAAGCATGCGCGATCCCGAATCTTGGACAGTTCTTCGACCACAGAGGCTTGAAGTGAATGGTGAGGCAGATTTTACCGCCACGATACATCTTTGCCGTCTTCCCATCCAACTCCGGCAACTCAAGCTCCGGGGCCGTCATCGGATACGTCACAGGGATCTCAAACTGCAAATCGAACTCATACTTGAGCAAATTGTGTATGTACCAACACTTCCCCTTCCACTTCGTTCCATCCTGGTTGGGCGAAATCCGAAACCAGTCATTATCCCTCTCCTTGTTCATCTCCATGTACTTAATCAGAGCCATAAATTCCTCCTTCCGCCGCTGCGTCCACTTCTCCCCATCCCGCGGCCCAGCTCGCGTGGACAGCAGCGGTATCTTCTGCACAGTCGACGTCGTCGTCGTGTCCCATCCGTCCATGGCCAATAGAATCCAATTCCTCCTCTCAATCAACCCCTTCCCTCTCAAAACCAAACTGGACAGAGAAGAAAGCAGACCAACGCCACACAGATCCCTCAACGTCACACAAAAGTGCCGGATGCTACAACACTCCAAATCCAGAATTTCAATGACAATATCGTTCTTCTTCTGAGAAACCCACTTCGCTCCGATTGTGTACAAACCAAACCCGCTGCGATGCAGGTGATCGGCCCAACGAAGCTTGCGAAATCAATCGGCCCCTCCTCCTCGTCGACCTCTTGTCACTCACTTCCAACATTGCGGCTTCACAACGCTGAGGGAGCGCGTAAATCAGACCACCCTCGATACCCTGCTTTGATTGATACCCTGATCCGATACTCGGGTGGGGCATCACGCTCGTGTCTGCTTCCTTCTTCTCCATTCGCCACGTCATCGCCGCCTTATAGGATTTTCTCCATTTTAGGATTGATTCCCTTGAAGCATCCTCTCTAAGAAAATTTATTTAATAAATTTTTCAGTGTTTTATTATTATTATTATTATTATTAACTTTTTTTCCTTCCTCATTGAAATTGATTATTACAAGTGACATTTTTTTTTTTTTTTTTTTTTGTTAATAAATTTTTTTTCAAAAATATTTACATAAAGTTGATGAAATTGTAAGGATTTTTATTTTTAAAAATTAATTATGAATTGTAGTTTTAAAATAATTTTATAATTTACACATAAATTCAAACTTGTAATTATGTAATGTATTCAAATTATACTTATAGACATATAGTTTTTTTTTATAAATATTTATTTATTTATTACAAACAACAGGTTTAATTCTTGTATTCTAAGTTTTTTTGTGTGTATATATAAAGGATATTGCTAATGTCACTCACAATTTTTGATGTTGCTACGATAATCTGCCATTAACCTATCAAGGACATATATTATAAATAATAAAAATCTCAATAGACTCTTGTATTATTCAAAAAGAATAGATAATTACTCAAAGATGGTACAATATTAAATTAAAATGGCTATTACCTTCATCTAATTTAAATTTTTGGATTTGTTTGACTTGCCTATGAAAGAAAAGATTATAGATGCTATACCTAGTGGAAGTGAGAATAGATTTGCAACTATTGCAAATCTTCATGAGCTTGTTAACACTCTTAGAGTATAAATCTCACATATTTCTAATATTACTATCTAATATATCTAATGTATCATAGAGGTACTATGTCTACACCTATGGAAGAAGTTCAGAGTCTGTGGCAAGAAATTGTGCAATTGAAGGAAGTAAGTAGATTGTCCTCACAACCAAATATAGGGAGTTTTTTTTCTATAAGTATGATGGGGACAAGGATTAGTATGCATAAGAAGTTTGATAGAACAAAATCAAAATTTTAAAGTTTTTTGCAACAAGTCAAGCTCTATCTATGGTTGCATCCTTTTCAATATCCTGATGGATATACTCAAGTTGGATTCATAGCCAAATATCAATGAGAAAGTGCTCTCTCTTGGTTTGCATCTTTAATGAAAAAAGATTCGTAACTCCTTTATGATTTGAATTCATTCCTAGAAGTGTTTATGGCTAGATTTGGAAAAAGTGATCGAGAACAAATAATAGAGATCAAACTCTTATCTTTATGACAATCATCACAATCAACCACTACATATACTCTTGAATTTCAAAACCTTGCTTGCAATGTTGATTGAAATGACAAAGCACTCATCAATCAATTTTGATATGGATTAAAGGATAGTCTCAAAGATTTATTATTAACAATGCTCAAAATAAAATCTTTGAAATAATTTATTGCTCAAGCCATTGCATGCTACAATTGATTATTTGAAAGACATCTAGAACAAAGACTTGATCCGAGAGGAATAAATTAAGTAATGGCAATAGCTTCCAAGGTTTTTGAAACATATTCATCAAGGCCGAAATCAATACAAATTAATATGATACATTTTAAAACTCTCACAGAGCAAGAAAAGACTTGATGTTGCTAAGAGGGTTTGTATTTATACAATGGAGAAGCTAAGCACACTGCTCAACATTATCTAAAGAAGCAACATAATTATAAAATGGGGAGCACAATTACAAAAGAAGATATTTTATTGAAAAATAAGTTTTTCTAACTACAATAGAGACCATGCGGTTGAAATCATATGTAATACCTAGTAGAAGTCTTATTCTCTCATTAGAATCCTCACCTTATTTTATAGTAGATGTGTGTTTAGAATCCAAAAATCACACAATCCTTGTCTTATTAAATTCAAGAGCTTCAATCTATTTTTGTCATGGATATATATTTACTATAGTTGTTACTTAGGTGATATGAATAGGTAGAAGTAGGTAAAAGTAGATTAATTTCATAATATCTTCTAAAAAAGCTTCTTAGAAGCTTTATAGATGCTACTTTGATTTTATATGTACTTATACTTCATTAATAGGTTAGAAACTTGGTCAACAAGTTAACCACGTGCCACACATGTTGGTAGCTTGTAAAACAAGCTAACTATGTGGCACCTATATAGAAAACTTGCCTTGCAAGTTAAGATACGTGTTGTGCAAAGCCAACACGTTTTTGGAGGTCCTATAAAACGTCGCCACATAGCTCTTAAGTAGATAGTATATATAGAGGTAAGAGTGAAGCCTTCTTCACTCTTATTAATTCCTTTTTTGCTTCTAGTCTAGTTTCAAGGGTCTCTAGTTTTCTTGTCTTTTGGCAATAGCCATTTCAATTTCTTTCTTAATATACATATTGAGTTATTTTTATTTTTTCATCCTTCTTTGAGAAAAGTTTCACTTATTTATTTATTTTTATCAAGTTCTTGTCCCTGACAGATTGATAAGAGTGCATATATAATATCAGAGCTTTCTCTAATCTTGATTAAGAGTAGATTACTTCTTTCTCTTGATAAGGCATAAGCATATTAGAAGTTGCGGAATACCCTCTTCTAAATTGATATTATTCTTAGTATTTTCTTTGTTCTCAAGTCCTCTCTTCTATTTGTCTTGAGCAATATTAGATATCTTCTCTTTTTTAAGTGTTATCATAACAAAACTTGTTGAAATGAAGAATGCAATGTCACAAATGCAAGAGCAATTGAGGAAGTTAATACTTGCGATGCATCAATTTAATTTACTTTCACAAGGAGCAACAAGATTGGTAGGAAGTAAAGATATAGAAATGATTGGAGCTGCTTCAACATCTGTACCAAATCATGTCCCTTCTCTTATTATGGAATATCCTTCCAATGTTAGAGAACTAAGAATTGTTATATCCGAGAAGTTTAATGGCATCAGATCAAAGTTTAGAGGATTTATCAATCTAGTACAACTTGTGATTGAACTTCAATTCCAAAGTTATTCAACTCAAGGATCACAAGTTAGATTCATTGGTATGCTTCTTTCAGGTTCACTATTGTCATGGTTTTCATCTTTTTTTAAATGACAAGATCCAATATTAGATAATCTCGAGGCTTTTTTGGAGGAATTTTGATCTACGTATGGAAAACATGATGTAATCCGTATTGTAATTAACAAAAATTCATATTTTGCGACATAGAAATTAATTAATAATATTATATGCTTCACAATTTTAACAACTTGTAACTGATATCAAGTGGGATGATGTTGTACTTATTAGCCAATTTTTCTATAGATTACAATTTGAGGTAAAAAAATTAATGCTCAACTTATCTGTTCCTCAAACATTGAATCAAGCAATTGACTTTGCTATGAAGTGCAACAATCATCTTTTTGAATTTTGATCAAAGAACCATATAAGTGGACCTCAATGTTACTATAATTCGATAGCAACACCAACACCTCTTCAATACATATATTCGGAAGTAGAAGATATGCAAATTGATGCGTTACATTTCAAACCTCTTATTGGGCAAGAAAAGACTCATCGTCGTCACGAAGGATTAAGCTTATATTATGGAGGACCTAAGCACATTGCTCAACATTGTCCAAAGAAGTGACACAACTATAAAATGAGGAGTATGGCTATCAAAGAAGATAGTATGTCAAAAAAAAAGTTTGTCCAACTATAATAGGGACCGTGCCATTGAAACCTTATACAATATCTAATGAAGGTCTTATTCTCTTCTCAAAATCCTCTCTTGCTTTTATGATAAATGTTATTTTAGGACCTAAATATCACAAATTCTTTGCTTTGTTAGATTCAAGAGCCTCAACATGTTTCTTAAATGAAGAATTTGCTAAAAGACATAGCATGCTTTCAATGAAGAAAACTAAACCTATTCATGTAGAAGTCATAGATAGTCGTCCGTTGTCTTTAGGAGATGTTACTCATGAAATTCTTTCTATAGAAGTAGTAACTAATAGTCATAATAGCTTTGTAATATTTAATATCATTAGATCTCTCTCTAATCTAGTTATTTTAGATTTATCATGGCTAGAAAAATATAACTCTAAAATAGATTGGACTTCTTGTAGTCTTGACTTTGCTGAAAGTATAATTAAGAGCATAGTTAATCAAGTAGAAAGTCATAAGTCTAGCACAATTAAACTTATATTTGTAGGTGTAAAAAGTTTTTTGCATAGTGAAAAAGAATGATCACCTTGTGTCATTTATGCCACATCTGTTTCTACTAGTAGAAAGACTTCAAGTAGCATTTCAAGCCAATATCAAGATTTTTAAGATATATTTGAGAAGAAGAATGCGGATACTCTTCCGGATCATCGTTCCTATGACTACTCAATTGACCTTCAAGAAGGAACACAACCGCCATTTGGACCAATCTACAATTTATCATAAAATGAATTGGTTGAACTCAAGAAGTATATTGAAGAGAATTTGGCCAAAAACTTCATACACCATTCCAAATCTCCAACAGGAGCTCCAATTTTATTTGTGAAGAAAAAAGATGGATCATTGCGGATGTGTGTCGATTATTGAAGACTCAATAAAATCACCATCAAGAACATATACTTGCTACTTTTGATATTTGTACTCCTTCATCAATTGAATCAAGCTAAGATCTATATAAAATAGATTTACAAGGAGCATACAATCTGGTATGCATCAAAGAAGGAGATAAATGGAAGATTGTGTTTTGAATATGGTATGGACATTTTGAATACAATGTCATGCCTTTTGGACTTATAAATGTACCAGCAGCATTCCAATATCTAATGAATGATGTCTTTTGAGAGTTTTTAGATGATTTTATTGTTTGTTATCTAAACAACATCTTTATTTATTCTAAGAACATAAAGGAATATGAACTTCATGTTCGTCATGTCTTACAAAAATTAAGAGATGCGAGACTCTATGCTAAGATAGAAAAGTGTATATTTTATACTATTCAAGTTGACTTCTTAGGATACATTATTTCAAATGATGGACTTATGATGGATCCTAAAAAAATTCAAGCTATTATGGATTAGAAGATCTCAAAAATAATAAGCGATGTCCAATGCTTTTTGGAATTTGCCAATTACTATCAAATCTTTATCAAAAATTTCCCTCAAGTTGCAGCTCCATTTATACGTTTGACTTGTTAAGATAAATTTCAATGAGAACAAGAAGCAGAAGTAGCATTTGAAGCTTTGAAGATAACTTTTGTTTCTATACCAATCTTGTGTCGCGTCAATTTTTCTAAGCAATTTTTCATGGAAATAAATGCATCATATTTTGCTTTGGATGTCGTATTATCACAAATAGGAACAGATGATAAACTTCACTTAGTAGCTTTTCATTCCAAAAACTTTTCAACAATCGAAATCAACTACGAGATCTTCAACAAAGAACTTCTTGTAATCTTGGATTCATTTCAAGAATGGCGTCATTATCTAGAAGGTGCTCCTACTCTAGTCACCTTGTATACGGATCACAAGAACCTTGAGTATTTCATGTGTGTACATGTTTTAAATTATTGCCAAGCCCGTTGGAGTATGTCTTTATTAAGATTTGAATTTAAGATTACTTATCAATTGAAAAAATAATAAGGTTTGTCAAATGCACTCTCTAAACGATCTTACCTTGCATTAAAGGAAGAAAATGCTACTTTTGATCAACAACAGACAATTCTCTTGAAGCCAGAGTATCTTCATCTTTGAGCAATGAAATCAATACTAATTGTTGATTCAACTTTCATTAAGTAAGTTCAATCAAGTATGTGTTCTGATCTTTTTATTCGTGATATTAAGAAAAATCCTTCAAAGTTTCATAATACTTTGAAGTTTGAATTCAAGAACAATCTACTATATTTTAAAGGACGCCTATATGCTCCAGAAGGTGAAGCTCGATTACCTATTCTTCAAGCTCGTCATGACTTCTCAGCAGTAGGATATTTTGGGTATAATAAAACTTTGGAACTAATATCTAGGAAATTTTAGTGGCCCCAAATGATGAAAGTAGTCTAAGATTTTGTACAATCTTGTGGTGTTTGCTTAAGATCAAAAACTCCTCATCATCGATCTTATAGACTTTTCCAGCCATTATCCATTCCGAAACAACCATGGTCTTCTATTTCTATAGATTTCATCATCGATCTTTCAATCTTAGATTTTTATGAATCTATATTTGTGATAGTAGATTGTTTTATTAAGATGGCACATTTTGTACCATGTACAAAATCCATCACAAGTGAAGAAACAGCTAAGCTCTTTCTTGACAATATCTATCGCTATCATAGATTATCTAAAGATATTATATCAGATAGGAAAATTCAATTTGTATCAAGATTTTGGTAGACTCTTTTCAAGATTCTAAAAGTAGATATAAAACTATCTTCTGCATTCCATCCTCAAACTGATGGACAAACGGAGCGTTTTAATCAAGTTTTGGAGTAGTATTTAAGATGTACCATCAACTACCAATAAGATGATTGGACAATTCTTTTGTCATTGGTAAAGCTTGCTTACAATAATACGGTACATTTTTCTACAAAACAAAAACCTTTCTTTGCCAATTATGGTTATCATCCACAACTTGATACTTTTGACTTTTCAAAAGCTAATAATCCTGTAGCGAAAGTTTTGGCAAATCATTTGTCAAAGCTTCATGCAACAGTGAAGGCGCAGTTAAAAGAAGCTTAAGAACAACTAAAGATTAATGAGGATGTCTATCAAAAGAAACAACCACTATTCCACATAGGTGACAAGATATGACTACTTCGTTGCAATTTCAAGACGACTTGTGCTTGTGACAAGTTGGACTATTGAAGGCTTGGACCATTTTCTATTTTTACACAAATCAATCTAGTTGCATATTGCTTATACCTACTAGAGTCAATGAAAATCCATCCAATATTGTACATGTCTCTTCTTGAACTATAGAAGACAATGAACATACCAAGAAGATGTCAAACTCCACCTCCTCTTATAGAAGTGGACAATAATAAAGAGGTCGAAGTAAAAGAAGTCCTAGATTCAAGGCGGCATCATAATAAATTTAAATATCTTATCCATTGGCATGGATATGATATTAGTGAATGCACATGGGAGCTAGTAAAAAATCTTACAAATATAATAAAGGCGGTGGAGGCTTTTCATTAATAACATCCATCAAAATAAAGATGAAAACCTTCCTTATAAAAGAAATAAGATCCATGCAAGATAACATTCTACTTTCAATCCTTGTTTGTAGCTTCTTTGTAGTTGTGATGCCGAGGAGATGGAGAACCAACAACTAGCAGATTCGACTTAAGAGCCTTCATTTATTGACTTGTTGGACAAGACATTATGATTGTCACAATTTTTAGGATGACGTAATCGAGATGAAGATTCTCAAGAACAACATGTTCTTCCTTGAATGGATGGTGAGACACAATGCGTTTGGTATCACGAACTTGAAAGGAACTCTCGGTGTTTGGTGATTTTACTAGAGGTAAAAATAACTCTTGACGGTGTTTCAAATATTTTATTTGAAGAAAGTTATGAAGGCCTCAACAATGATCAAATAACTGGGTGGTCTTTCCGCCCTGGTATGGGACACTATCGAGGGTTGAGAGGCCCTATTAATCATCTTCAAAGAGAACAAAGATCAAAATATGTAGCAAGTACAATTCACTACATCTTAGACTTCCTTGACATATAATCACTGCTCCTTGTCGAACTCGTCCTTAAAAAGGAATAATGTTACGGACATATATTTATTGTAATTATTATTTAGGTGATATGAATAGATAGAAGTTGATAAAAATAGATATATTTTATAATATCTTCTAGAGAAGTTTCTTAGAAGCTTCATAGATGTTGCTTTGACTTTACATGTATTTATACTTGATTGATAGGTTAGAAACTTAGTCAACAAGTTAACCACGTGCAACACATGTTAGTAGCTTGTAGATCAAGTTAACTATGTGGTGCCTTCATAGAAAACTTGTCTTATAAGCTAAGATATGTATTGGGCAAAGTCAAGACATTTTTGGAGGTCCTATAGAACATCATCACGTAGCTCTTAGGTAGATAATATATATAAAGGCAAGAGTGAAGCCTTCTTCACTCTTGTCAACTCCTTTCTTATTTCTAGTCTAGTTTCAAGGGTCTCTAGTTTTCTTGTCTTTTAGCAATAGCCATTCGAGTTTCTTTCTTAATATATATATTTAATTATCTCTATTTTGTCATCCTTCTTTGACAAAAGTCTCACTTGTTTATTTTTTTTATTAAGTTCTTGTTCTTAAAAGTTTTATAGACAAAGATTTTATCAAAATCGAAAAATATCTTTAGTCAAAAAAACTAAATCTGTACAAGTAAAAGTCATAAATGGTCTTTTGTTGAGTTTTAGAAATATTATCCATGAAATTATTCTTTTAGATGCAATAATTAAAGATCATAAAAATATAATAATATTTAATGTAATAAGATCTTTCTTCAATCCAATTATTTTAGGATTAGTATGGCTAAAAAAATATAACCCTCAAATAGATTGAATTTCTCGTAATCTTAATTTTTTTGGTAGTATAATCCAAGATCAAGTTAGTGAAGTAGAAGTACAGAAGTCTAGTACTTCCAAAACTTTAGTGATAGGTGCAAGAACTTTCATGCATGCTACAAAAGAAAGAACATCTTTTGTTATATATGCTATGTCTATTTCTAATGGTGAAAAAATGTTAGATAGTATTCCCAGCTAATATGAAGAATTTTAAGATGTTTTTGAAAAAAAAAATGTAGATATTCTTCCAGAGCATTGACCTTATGATTGTTCAATTGATTTGCAAGAAAGAGTTCAACCACCATTCAGATCAGTCTATAGCTTATTGCAAAATGAGTTGGCTATATTAAAAGAATACATTGATGAAAACTTAGCAAAGAACTTCACACGCCATTCTAAATTCCCAATCGAAGCTCCTATCTTATTTGTAAAGAAGAAAGACAAATCTTTGCAGATATTTGTTGCTTATCAAGGACTCAATAAGATCACCATCAATAATAGGTAACCTTTGCCTTTGATTTTAGGACTTTTTAACCAAGTCAATCAAACAAAGATCTATACCAAAATAGATCTACAAGGAGCATATAACTTAATTCGTATCAAAAAAGAAGATAAATAGAAGATTACTTTTCAAACTAGATATGGACGTTTTGAATATAATGCCATGCCTTTTGGACTCACAAATGTATCGACTGCTTTTTAACATCTTATGAATGATGTTTTTTGTAAGTTTTTAGATGATTTTATTGTTTGTTATTTAGATGACATTCTAATCTATTCTAAGAATACAAAAAGACATGAACTTCATGCTCATCTTGTATTACAGAAATTTAGAGATGCAGGATTGCATGCCAAGTTGAAAAAGTGTATATTCCACACTACTCAAGTTGACTTTTTACGATACATCATTTCCAACGAAGGCCTTATGATGGATCCCTAGAAGGTCCAAACTATCATAGATTGGAAGATTTCAAGAATAATACAAGATGTACAATGCTTATTAGGCTTTGCTAATTACTACCAAATCTTCATCAAGAATTTTTTTCAAGTTGTAGCTCTACTTACACGTTTGACTTATACAGACAAAGTTAAGTTGAATAAAGAAGTAGAAGCATCATTAGATGCTTTAAAGATGGAAATTACTTCTACATCAATCTTGCATTGTGTTGATTTTTTTAAGGTATTTTTTGTGGAAATAGATGTGTCAGACTTTGCTATAGGTACTATGTTGTTACAAATGGGAACAAATGATAAATTCCACCTAGTAGCTTTTTGTTCCAAAAAATTTTGAGCAGCCAAGTTTAATTATGAGATCCATGATTAAGAGCTCTTTGCAATTACAGATTCATTTCAAGAAAGGTGTCATATCTAGAAGGTGCTTCAAGTCCAGTCACCATGTATACAAACCGTAAGAACCTTGAGTATTTCATGTCAGCACATATTTTGAATCATTGTCAAGCCCATTGGAGCATGTCTTTATCCAGATTCAATTTCAAGATTACTTATCAATCCAAAAAATAACAAGGTCTATCAGATGTCTTTTTTAGATGTTCTTATCTTACGCCAAAATAAGGAGATGTAACTTTTGATCAACAAAGAATGATCTTCTTGAAGCCCAAGAATTTTCATCTTTGAGCAATAAAATCAACATTGGCTGTTGATTCAATCTTGATCAAGCAAATTTAATCAAGTATGTCCTCTAATCTTCTTGTTCATAATATCAAGAATACTTCCTATAAGTCCTATAACACTTCAAAGTTTCAGTTCAAGAACAACTTACTATATTTCAAAGATTGCTTAAATATTCTAACAGGCGAGGTACGATGATGTGTCCTTCAAGCTTGTCATAATTTTCCAGCAGCTAGATATTTTGGATATAATAAGACTTTGGAGCTAATATCAAGAGATTTTTGGTGGCCTCAAATATAGAAGGGAGTCAAAGACTTTGTACAATCATGCGATATTTGTTCAAGATTCAAAACTCCTTGCTATTGACCTTATGGACTACTTCAATTGTTAACTATTTCAAAACAACTTTGGTCTTTTGTTTCTATGGATTTTATCACGGATCTTTTAGTCTCAAGTTCACATGATTCTATATTCGTAATCCTAGATTACTTCACCAAAATGACACATTTTGTACCATATACAAAATCTATTTCAGGTGAAGAAAGAAGTAAGCTTTTTATTGATAATATCTATCGCTATCATGGATTGCCAAAGGATATTATATCACATAAGGGGGACTCAATTTATATTAAGATTTTAAAGAATCTTATTTAAGATTCTAAAAGTAGATATAAATTTTTTTTGGCTTTTTATTTTTAAATTGATGGACAAACGAAATAGATAAATCAAATTTTGGAACAATCTTTGAGGTGTACTATCAACTATCATCAAGATAAAACTCTTTTGCCATTAGCAAAGTTTGCATACAATAATTTAGTACATTCTTCTACTCAACAAACACCTTTCTTTGCTAATTATGATTATGTCACGGACATATATATTTACCTCAATAGTTACTTATATGATTAAGTAGAAGTAGGTAAATATAGAATAATTTCATAAAGTCTTCTAGAGAAGCTTCTTAAAAGCTTCATAGATGCAATTTTGACTTTAGATGTGTTTGTAGGTTAGAAACTTGGCCAAAAAGCTAACCATGTATTGATAGCTTGTAGAACAAGTTATCTTCGTGTAGTAGCTTATGGAACAAGTTAACTACATGGTTCATATATAGATAACTTACCTTGCATGATAAGACATGTGGTTAATAAAGCCAACACATGTTGGAAGTCTTATAGAACATCACCACGTAGATCTTAGTTAGATAGTATATATGGAGGCAAGAGTGAAGCCTTCTTCACTCTTGTCAACGCCTTTCTAATCTTAGTCTTATTTCAAGACTTTCTAGTCTTCTTGTTTTTGACAATAGCCATTCTAATTAATATTACATCACCTTTTAAAAAACTTTCTAGTTCTCTTCAATGATAAAAAAATTTATTAGAGATTCTCTTTCTTTGAGATTCATATCCTTGAGAATTTGACAAGAGTGCTAACATATTGTTTCTGTCTTGTTTTAGAAGTGAGTGGATTATCCTACTTCTATTGTTGTGTTTTGAAAGTTATAGAATATCTACCTTTAAACAAAAAATCTTCTTTTCTAACATTGATCTTTTCCTTAAAGAGAGTGGATTACCCCTCTTTGTAGGATTTATTTTTAGAAGTTGCGGATTATCTTCCTCTAATTTAACTTTTGAATTTGTTTGAATTTTTCTATGGAAGGAAAGATTATGGATGCTACTCTCAACAGAAGTGAGAATAGATTTGCAACTATGGTAGATCTTCATGAGCTTGTCAATACTCTAAGAGTGGAAATCTCACGTATTTCCAACGTGAATCATGGAAGTACTATGCCTAAACCTATGGAAGAAGTTCAGAGTCTATGACAAGAAGTTGTGTAGTTGAAAGAAGCAAGTAGATCAACATCACAACCAAATGCAGGGAGTTTTACTTCTACAAGTATGGCAGGGATAAGGATTAGTATGCTTGAGAAGTTTGATAGAACAAGATAAAAATTTTGAGGATTTTTACAACAAGTCAAGCTCTATCTAAGGTTGCACCCTTTTCAATATCTTGATGGATTTATCCAAGTCGGATTTATAGGCGCACTACTATTAGGAAGTGCTTTCTCTTGGTTTACACCTTTAATAGAAAAAGATTCATGACTCTTTTATGATTTGAATTCATTCCTAAAAATATTTACAACCACATTTAGAGAAAGTGATCAAGAATGAGTAGCTCACACTAAGCTTTTATCCTTATGACAAAGATCACTATCAACCAATACATATGCTGTTGAATTCCAAAATCTTACTTGCGATGTGGATTGGAACAATAAAGCAATTATCAACCAATTTTGATATGGATTGAAGGATAGCGTCAAAGATTTATTATTAACAATACCAAAAGTAGAATCTTTTGAAGAATTTATTACTCAAGTCATTGCATGCGGTAATCATTTATTTGAAAGGCGTCAAGAACAAAGATTTGGTTGAAGAAGAACAAGTCAAGTAATGGCAGCAGCTCTCAAGTTTTCTGAAACATATTTATCAAAGCCAAAACTAATGCAAATTGATATGATACATTTTAAACCTCTCACGAAGCAGGAAAAGACTTGACATTGCCAAGAAGAGTTGTGTTTATATTGTGGAGAAGCTAAACACACTACTCAATATTGCCCAAAGAAGCAATATAATTACAAAATGAGGGGTACAATTACCAAAGAAGATAATGTGTCAAAAAACAAGTTTCTCCAACTACAATAGGGATCGTGCGGCTGAAATCATGTATAATACCTAGTAAAGGTCCTATCTTCTCCTCAGACCTCTCACCTTATTTTATAATAGAAGTATATTTAAGACCTAATAATCACAAAGACTTTGCCTTGTTAGATAAAGGAGCCTCAACATGTTTTATAGACAAAGATTTTGCCAAAAATCAAAAAATACCTTTACTAAAGCAACTTAAATCCGTACATGTAGAAATCATAGATAGTCATTCATTGTCTTCTGAAAATATTATCCATGAAACTATTCCTTTAGATATAGCAATTAAAGATCATAACAGCATAGTAGTATTTAATGTAATAAAATCTTCCTCTAATCGGATTATTTTAGGATTATCATGGCTGAAAAAATATAACCCTCAAATAGATTGGATTTCTCATAACCTTAACTTTTTTGATAGTACAATCTAAGATCTCGTTAGCAAAGTAGAAATACATAAGTCCATTATATCCAAATCTTTATTAATAGGTACAAAAGCTTTCATGCATGCTTCAAAAGAAGGATCATCTTTTGCTATATATGCTACACCCACTTCTAATGGTGAAACAACGTCGAGTGGTATTTCTAAGCAATATCAAGAATTCCAAGACATTTTTGAAAAGATGAATATAGATATTCTCCTCGAATATTGACCTTATGATTGTTCAATTGATTTGTAAAAAGAGCTCAACTACCATTTGGACCAATCTATACCTTATCGCAAAATGAGTTGGCTGCATTGAAAGAGTACATTGATGAGAATTTGACAAAGAATATCATACGCTATTCTAAATCTCGAGCAAGAGCTCCTATCTTATTTGTGAAGAAGAAAGACAGATCTCTGTGAATGTATATGGATTATCGAGGACTCAATAAGTTCACCATCAAAAATAAGTATCCTTTGCTTTTGATTTTAGGACTTCTTGACGAACTCAATCAAGTAAAGATCTATATGAAAATAGATCTACGAGGAGCATACAACTTAGTTTGTATCAAAAAAGGAGATGAATGAAAGTTTGCTTTTTGAACTAGGTATGAACATTTTGAATATAATGTCATGCCTTTTGGACTTTTGAATGCATCGGCTCTTTTTCAACATCTTATGAATGATGTTTTTCATGAGTTTTTAGATGATTTTATTATTTTTTATTTAGACAACATTCTAATCTACTCTAAGAATACAGAAGAATATGAGCTTCATATTCGTTGTGTATTATAGAAACTTAGAGATGCATGATTATATGCCAAGTTGAAAAAGTGTGTATTCTACACTACTCAAGTTGACTTTTTAAGGTACATCATTTCCAACAAAGGCCTTACGATGGATCTCGAGAAGCTTCAAACTATCATATATTGGAAGATTTTAAGAACAATATGAGATGTGCAATGTTTATTGGCCTTTACTAATTACTATCAAATCTTCATCAAGAATTTTTCTCAAGTTGCTACTTCACTTACACGTTTGACTTTTAAAGACAAACTTCAGTGGAATAAAGAAGGAGAAGTATCATTTGATGCTTTAAAGAAAGAATTTATTTTTGTACTAATCTTATATTACGTTGACTTTTTCAAGACAATTTTTTATGAAAACGTACGCATCAGATTTTGCTATAGGTGTCGTCTTGTCACAAATAAGAACAGATGACAAACTCCATCTAATAGCTTTCTATTTGAGAAAATTTTCAGCAAATGAGATTAATTATGAGATCTAAGACAAAGAATGCTTTGCAATCATGGATTTGTTTCAAGAATGGCATCATTATCTAGAAGGCACCTCAAGTCCAATTATCGTTGTCGTAATACGTGAAGTCTTGCTTGAGAACGCTCCGAGCACCTAGTTGTGGAAGGTAGAATGAAAATTACAACAATAAAATCCTAAATATAATAGAATACTAACTAAACTCTAATTAGACCATAATAATATTAATCAAGCTTTAATCAAATTCAAAAAAAACTCAAAGAAATTTCAAAGAAACAATAAAAAAACTTAAAGAAATATTAGAATGATCTCAAACATCTCTCAAATACATCTCAATTCAATCTTAATTTAATTCTAGTTAAAATCCTATTGAACTTCATTCAAACTTTAGGCCAAATCTAATTAAATCTTAAATCCTAATAAAATCCTAAAACCTAAATCAAACCCTTAATAAATCTTAAACCAAATTCCAACCAAATCCTAAACCAAATCCTAATCAAATCCTAATCAAATCCTAAACCAAATCCTAGATCTTAAATCAAATCCTAACTAAATCCTAATTCAAATTCTAAATCTTAAACCAAACTCTAATCCAAATTCTAAATAAAACCCTAACCAAATCCTAATACAAATCCTAAATCCTAAACCAAACCTGAATCAAATCCTAAACCCTAAATCAAATCCTAACCAAATCCTAAACCCTAAATCAAATCCTAAACAAATTTTAAACCAAATCCCAACTAAATCCTATACCAAATCCTAACCAAATCCTAACTAAATCTTTAATCAAATCCAAAACCCTAAATCAAATCCTAACCAAATTCTAATCCAAATCCTAATCCAAATCCTAAATTCTAAACCAAATCTTAATTCAAATCCTAAATAAAATCCTAACCAAATCCTAATACAAATCCTAAATCCTAAACCAAACTCTAATCAAATCCTAAATCTTAAATCAAATCCTAACCAAATCCTGAATCTTAAATCAAATCCTAATCCAAATCCTAAATCCAAAACCAAAATCTAACCAAACCCTAAACCAAACCCTAGTAATTCCTATAAAAGATTTAAACCTCAATAACTAATGAATAAACCGTTGATCTTAATTCAAATTTTGCACACTTCTTAAAAAATAAGTTGAAAACAAGCACAAAAAAATTAAAAAGGATCGGAGTTATAAATTGATGATAACTTCAAAAATGTGCTCGGGTATTGGCTGGCCTCCTTCTCCAATCTTAATACCAATCTTCCAGAGCCAATATCTCTCTTTTTCACTGTTCGATTGATTCCAAAAATTTTATACACATAAAAAATCAAGTCTAATATTCTCTCATATAAGTTTCACTCCAATTCAACTAGTAGATTTCAAGAAATCTTAAAAACCCCTACTAGACCTAAAATTCCACTTTTTGAGACCTTGACCCACTTAAACCTCAATATTCCTCAATTCAACCGTTAGATCGAGCTCAAATTCACAATTCATATTAAACACAACTATAACCATAAATCCACAAAATTTCACCCATAGATCTGCTACAAAACTCTCGAAATCACCAAAAACGTAAACTCTATTTTATTTCATAAAACCCAAGTCATCTGAAACAAACGTTGACTTTGCAAAGCTCTTACAAAGTCATAATAACTCCAAATCACCCAAAATCAACGCCCATAGAAACTCTATCCAATCTTCTCTCAAATACCTTTCTTCGATCTACCAAAGAATCTTGGAGTCGTCATCGAGACTCGGTTTTGTGCCTCAGGGTTTGATTTTGATCCTAGTTCATAACCGGCCCTCTCCGGATATCAACATCTAGTTTTTTTTTAGTAAATTTTACTAGAATTTATTCTTAACTTTTTTCTAAAGATGTCTATATCATTTATTTTTCCAATCTACCTTATTTTCCTTAATTTTTGGCCCTACAAAGTAAGTAGAAGCTATTTTTTTCTAAAAAAACAGTATTACTATTAAAAGTTTTATTACCTTCCTATCTTTTATCCATATTTTTCTACCTTTTCTTTTAACTTGGCTCTTTTATAATAAGATCCATATTATCATCTTTCACCATATAGTCATGTTATAACACGACATCCACCCCCTCTGAACTTGTGCATCCTCTAGTGTGTACCAAATAATTCAACTTTATTTGATTCATATAATATTTTGAATGTCCTCATCCAATTCTTCTTCTTCATATTCGTTATTCAAATCAAAGTCATCTTGTTGTGTTAAAAGATTTATGTCTTTGACAAAGGCTTCTATATTTATTTATGTTTGCTTTTATTTGAATATCTTCACTCGCTTCCATTGTCATCATCTTTTAATCCTATATATGCAATTTTTTTTAAGAATCTTCCAATCCATTTTCTTGATAAATAGCAAAAATCTTTCATCATCTTCTAATATTTGTAACTCACATAATTCTTTTTCAATCATTTTTTTTTTTTTTGCCAATAAAACTTAAATCAAAGGCACCTATATCTTGTAAATGTACATCTCTTTTTATACCTCCATAGTCTTGCTTTAAAAAAATAATTTTTCAAAATCTTTTTTTTTTTTTTTTTAATGCCAATGTTTCCATTTATTACACATGTGCAAGTAGTTTGGAAATATCTTCCTTTGCACATGACCAAACCATTGGCGAGGTAAAAAATTTGAAAAAAAAAGATTGAATTGAAACCTCTTCCACATAGCCACATACATCTTGCTTATATCTTTTTTCTTATTTCTTTGATTCCAAGTCCCATTTAAGATGTTCATGTAATCTTTGAATTCATTTTCCATGTCTTTATATTTGAAGATTTTTAGATTTCCAACCCTTGAATTCCATACTTGATGATGAATCTTATCTTTGTCAAAATCCAATTGTGTTCCCATTACATGTGCATTATCTATGTAACTTTGACCTTGGTCCAAAAGAAAAGTGCTCACAATTAACTTAATCATAGTCAATGACTTAGCATCCTTATCTTTTGTCTCATAATCTTCATTTGCCACATAATCTTGTATAACATCCTTTATATCTTCTTGAATGCATCCTTGAGAAAAATCATAATCTTTTGTTGTCTCAAAGCATTGTATAATCTCATAATATTGAAAAATCTCATACCCTTTCAAAATCTCATGTCTTGAAAAGTCTCATAACTTTCATAATAATCCTTTGTGATTTCACAACCACATTTAGTATCATAACCTTGTGTAATTTCATAACCCTCTTTATAATAATTATGTGAAAACTCATAACTTCTTTCATCCAACTCATATGTGGTCTCATACCCACATGCAATTTGACTTTCATCATTATATCCATGCATAATTCCACCACTTCTCACATCATAATATTGTGAATTCATACAATCTTCATGATTATAACCTTCAATAGATCCATAATCCATTTTTTGTAAAGGTTCAATCTTAAATTATTCAACATAATCCAAAGTATTAGGCAAAACATCCTCACCTCCTTCAAATGTAAAAAATGCTTTTTTCTCCCCAAGAAATTTTCTATCCAAATTGCCATCACCAACTTGTACAAACTTATTTAATATAGAATAGCTATACCTTCCAATCGCATTGTCATTAGTTTCCAAATCCTTGAGCTCTATATTGTCTTCAAAATTTTAGATACCTTGACTTTCTATAGTAATAGTTTGAAAAAAGAGTTCGTTCTCTCTTTCACCATCCTTGATATAAGATCCAATTTCTTTTTTCTATAAAGAATTGGCTTCTCCATTGAAGTCCTCCATTTTTTCTTCTTCTTCTCTTTTTTTAAGATCATTCCCTTGCATTGATAAAGATGATATAGAAGCCAAAGTAGAAGATTTCTTAGGCCATATTGCAACTTCTTTAGCTTTTGCTTCTTGTTGCCTTGTTAAAATAACCACTACTTCTTTCAACTTCTTCCAATTATTGGTATAATCTATCTCGTAGATTCATCTACAAGAAGCATAAAAAGCTCATCTCTCAAGGCATCATCAAGACCATGTAAAAACAAATCTATCTTTAAAGCACCCAATGATCGTCTTTCTAAGGATGAGAGTTGATAAAATTTCCTATCAAATTTTTCTAAGAATTCATAAAGATCCATATGTTTGCTTGATTGTAACTCTATCCAATCCAAAAACTTTCGCTTGATAATCCTATCCTCATTTCCATCAATAAATTCTTCTTTCAAAAGTTCTTGAAATTTTGACCATGTTTCTACACCCCATCCAAGCAATTTCTTCACTTGTTTATGAAATCTAGGTTCAATAGCCAAATATTACCATTGTATTTTAAGATAGTCTCCAAAGCTCCAAGCATTCAAAAGCTCTAATTCACATATCACCTAAAGCTCTTCTTCCAACTTTCTTGTCTTTCTTCTTCAAAACTCAAATAATCCAAGAAAACTAAATTCCTTCCACCTCAAGCGTTTCATGTTGGGTTCACCAAATATGTCGTAATACGTAAAGTCTTGCTTGAGAATGCTTTGAGCACCTAGCTGTGGAAGGTAGAATGGAAATTGTAACAACAAAATCCTAAATATAATAGAATACTAACTAAACTCTAATTAGATCATAATAATATTAATCAAGCTTTAATCAAATTCAAAGAAACCTCAAAGAAATTTCAAAGAAACAATAAGAAATCTTTAACAAAATATTAGAATGATTTCAAATATCTCTCAAATACATCTCAATTCAATCTTAATTTAATTCTAGTTAAAATCCTATTTGACTTCATTCAAACTTTAGGCCAAAACTAACTAAATCTTAAATCTTAATAAACCCTAATAAAATCCTAAACCCTAAATCAAATCCTAAATTAAATTATAAATTAGATTATATAACCTTATAATCTTGCATCTTTCAATTTTTATAATATATGAAGAACATAAATTTTATGTTCTTTTGTATTCTTAAAATAGATCAAGATATCATATACATAGTATATAATAAAATCATTAAGAAATTCACAAAATATATCATTTATTAGATGCTAAAAAATAGTTTGTGCATTCATGAATCCAAAAGGCATGACATTATATTCAAAATGGCCATATCTAGTTCAAAATATAATTTTTTATTTATCTCCTTCTTTAATGTATACAAGATTATATATTTTTTTTATTGATCTATTTTTGTATAGATCTTTGCTTGATTCAGTTGATCAAAAAGTCTTAAAATCAAGGATAGAAGATATCTATTATTGATTGTGATCTTGTTGAGTCCTTGATAGTCTACACTTATTTGGAAAGATTTGTCTTTTTTCTTCACAAATAAGATAGGATCTTTAATTGGAGATTTAAAATGGTATATAAAGTTTTTAGCCAAATTCTTATTAATGTATTTCCTCAATGCAGCCAACTTGTTCTATGATAGATTACAGATTAGTTTAAATGGTGGTTGAGTTTTTTCTTATAGATAAATAGAATAATCATAAAAAAATACTTTGGAAGAATATTTTTATTTTTATTTTTTCAAAAACGTCTTGATAATCTTAGTATTGGCTTAGAATACTATTTGGATTTTTTTTCTATCAACAATAGGTATAATGTATGTAATAAAAATTAGTATTTTTTAAAAAATATACATGAAAGCTTTTGTATTTATCAATAATAGTTTGGATATATCAGTCTTATGGATTTCTACTTGCCTAGCAAAATCTTAGGCTAAACTATGGAAAAAATCAAGATTGCAAGAAATCCAATCTATTTGAGGTTTATAACTTTTTTAACCATAATAATTCTAAAATAATTGGATTATAAAGAAATCTAATCATATTAAATATTATTAAATTATTATAAGTACTACTTACTATTTTTATATAAATAATTTTATATAAAATATCCTTAGAAGACAACAAACAATCAACTATTATTTCTACATATACAAATTTGATTTTTTTAACCAAAGTTGTATCTTATTTTTTGACAAAATCTTCATCTATAAAATAGATTGAGGTTCCTAAATCCAACAAGGCTAAGACTTTGTAATTTTTTAGTCCTAAACAAATTTCTATTATAGAAGAAGGTGAGGGATTTTAGGAGAGAATATAACCTTTGCTAGGAATTACATAAGATTTCAGGCACACAATTCTTATTGTAGCTAGAGAAACTTGTGTTTTAATACATTATCGTCTTTGGCAACCATGCTCCTCATTTTGTGATTGTATTTTATTTTGGACAATGTTGAGTACTGTATTTGGATTTTCTATAATATAAGCACAAACCTTCTTAATGATAATAAGTCTATTCTTACTCAATAAGAGATTTAAAACAAATCATATCAATTTGTATTGGTTTTGGCCTTGATGAATAAATTTTTGAAAATTTGGGAGCTTCTATCATTACTTGATTTGTTTCTCTTCAACCAAATCTTTATTTTGAATGTCTTTCAAATAATTAATTATTGCATGCAATGTCTTGAGTAATAAATTATTTTAAATATTTTTCTTTTGGCATTGTTAATAATAAATCTTTGACATTGTCCTTCAGCTCATATTAAAATTGATTAATAAAGACTTTGTTATTCTAATCCATGTTCCAAGCAAGGTTTTAGAATTTAGTAACATATATAGTCGATGATTATGAACTTTGTTGTAAAAATGAGAGCTTCATCTCTACTACTCTTTTTTAGTCACTTTCTCCAAATGTGACCATAAACACTTCTAGGAATGAATTCAAAACATAAAAGAGTTTTGAATTCTTTTATATCAATGTTACAAATCAAAAGAAATTACTTTGAGATAGAAATGTGCCTATAAATCCAATTTGAGTAAATCCATCAACATATTGGAAGAAACACAACTTTAGATATAGCTTGACTTATTCGAAAAATCTTTGAAAATTTGATCTTCTTAAGCATATTAATCCTTGTCTCTATTTTACTTATAAAAACAAAACATCTTAAATTTGATTGTGAAGTCAATCTACTTGTTTCTTTCAACTATACAACTTCTTGATCCAAATTATAAATTTCTTCCATAGGCTATAGATTCGTCCAAATGGCAGTTGAGCTCTTACTTGAAGATCAATTGAAAAATCATAGGAATGATATTTTAGAAGAATATTTATATTCTTCTTTTCAAAAATATCTTGATAATCTTAATACTAGCTTGTAAATTTTCTTGAAATCTTTCTACTACTAAAAATAAATATGGCATATATTACAAAAAATGATTTTTTTTGCATCATGCATGAAATTTTTTGTATCTACCAATAAAGGTTTAATTATTTTAGACTTATAATTTTTTTACTTTGATAATAAAATTTTAGATTAAACTAAGGAAAAAATTAAATTTACAAGAAATTTAATCTATTTGAAGATTATATATCTTTAGCTATAACAATTCTAAAATAACTTGATTGGAGGAAAAATTAATCACATTAAATATTACTTAATTTTTCTATTTATTAATTCCTACATCTAAAATAATAGTTTTATAAGTAATATCTTTTGAAGACAATAAAAAACCATATATAATTTCTATATGTATTAGTTTGATTGATTAAAGTTATTTTTTATTTTTTTAATAAAGTCTTTATCTATAAAATAAACTAATACTAAAAAATCTAATAAAGCAAAGAATTTTCAATTTTTTTGGACCTAAATAAACATCTATTATAAAACAAAGTAAGAAAGTTAGACAATATTAAGTATTTTATTTTGATTCTTTATAATATAATTATAGACCTTTTTAACAATATTAAATTTTTTCTTGCTTAGTGAGAACTTTAAAATATATTTTATCAATTTACATAGGTTTTGATCTTGATGAATAAGTTTTTGAAAATTTAAGAATTATTGTTATAACTTCATTTATTCCTCTCTAATTAAATCTTTATTTTAGATATCTTTCAAAAAGTCAATTGTCACATGCAATGATTCAAGTAATAAATTATTCCAATAAATCCGCTTTTGGCATTGTCAATAACAAATCTTTAATATCATCTTATAATCCATATCAAAATTGATTGATAAGGGCTTTATCATTCCAATCTATGTTACAAGCAAGATTTTAGAATTCAATAATATATATAGTAGTTGAACGTGATTCTTATTGTAAAAATAGAAATTTAGTCTCAACCATCTTTTTTTAATCACTTTTTTTATATGTAGCCATAAATACTTTCAAGAATGAATTTAGATCATAAAAGAATCATGAATCTTTTTCCATCAAATATGCAACCAAAAAAGAGCACTTCCATGAATCTAACTTAGGTAAATCCATAAGGGTATTGAAAAAGATGTAATCTTAGATAGAACTTGATTTGTTGTAGAAGCATTTAAAATTTTAATTTTGTTCTATCAAAAAAATTGGCATACTAATCCTTGCCTCTGTCATTCTTGTAGTAATAAGAATTCTTAGATTTAATTATAAGATAGATTTATTTGTTTCTCTTAATTACACAACTTATTAGTGTAGGCTTTAAACTTCATAATAGATTTCTTTAATGAGTGAAGGAATAATACCTCTATGGTTGGTATTAGTAGTACATGAGATTTCTACTCTAAAAATATTAATAAGCTCATAAAGATTTGAAATAGTTGCAAATCTATTCTTATTTCTACAAAGTATAGCATGCATAATTTTTTCTTCTATCTCTATATATTAAACAAATTAGAAAAACCCACAAATCAAATTAGAAGAGGATAAACTTTAACCTCTAATATCAAATAAAAATTTCAACAAAGAATGATAGTTTATTCTCTTTGAAGAACGAATCAATATTAGAAAATAAAAGTTTTAGTTTAAAGGTGGATAGTTTGCAACCTTTTAAACACATTAAAAGAAGTAGAATAATCCACTCACTTTTAAAACATAATAAGAATAATAAATTAGCACTTTTGTCAAATTGTCAAGGATATAAATCACACATAATGAAAATCTCAATAGACTCTTGTGTCTCCCAAAAAGAATAGATAATTACTCAAAGATGGTATAATATTAAACAAGAATGACTATCACCAAATATAGGAAGACTAAAGACTCTTAAAAGAAGACTTAAAACAAGAAATACATTCATAAGAACAACACCACCATAGGCCACTATAGTTTTTGCTAATACCACCACAATTTATTTTTATTAATTTTTTTATTATTTTTTATTAATTCTTTATGAATTCATATTATATATATATATATATATATATATATATAGTAATCAAATACTATAAAAAATAATCATATTAGCAGATACTATAACAAATATTATTTGTATGTTATTACAGGTTTAAAAAAAATTATATCATCTATGTAATTTTCTTCCAATCAATTATACCAATTTTTATAAACAAGAGTAAAAAAGAATCTTAAATCTCCATATAATCTGATTTCTTATGTATCATTTTGTGATCAACTTTCTTTGTCACCATACATTTTTTTATTAGATAAATATGTATGTGTAAATTTAGAATAAAGATTCTATTGTATAAATTTCATCATACTTGTGACTCCTTCTACAAATATAATATGAAATCAGAAAGACAATTCTAAATATCTGAATTGACTTTTTGAAATCAATAATTTTCAGAATCTACAAAGTATCACAATTTATTTAAAACTTAGAAAAATATTTATTAGAATTAAATTTTTTGTACCAAATTATAAAAAATAAATTCTACAAATGTTTGCAAACCAAGTACATTCAAACAAGTAAAATTGCACATGTCTCTAGATAAAAATATTTTTGTAAGACATGCAAGTGGTTTTCAAAAGACAAAAAACACCAATTTGAATCCACTTACAATATACATAGCATTGAAATGTTCACAAAATGATCATCTTTGAATCATTTTGTGACCATCTAATGAAATGTCTGATAAGTGTTTCATGTTAACAATTTTAAGTGTGTGCTTGTGTTGAATATTAGGTAATTAGTTTGATGATAATTGTATGAAAGTGTAAAGTAATGCAAATTAAATGGAGTTAACAAGACACCCAATAAACACATTTCAAGGAACATAAATGTAAGTTATCACCATCCAATCACATCTTTTTTTCTTTCCAAACCACATTAATATTTCTTCACCAACACACCACATATACTTTCCTTCAAAAACCCAGGTAGTGTTGAAACCACAAGGATTGAAAGAGCTATTATTTGCTTGGTGCAAAATGTCAGATAAGGAATACTATAATTATACACGACCTTACGTAAACATTATAAAAAGAAACCACGACGGGGTATTTATACCACGGTAATAGGGGAGATTCGGGATTGGGATGCAGCAGTGGATAGACGATCGAGGAATCTCGGGTCGGGCCGGGTGGTGTCGGGGGTCCCATCCGGGATCTCAAGCCCTTCAGAGCGGGTGTGCCCATCCTGCCCTCTCCTGCCCTACCCTGTACTTCCCTGCCCTGCCCTGCCCAGCCTCGCCTGATCTCACCTTGTTTAGAGTGTGTGTGTGTTGGGGAGAGTGTGAGTGAGTGTGCGTTGCCCTCCCGAGTCGCGCATGGCGGCCCCGCACTCTGCCAATTTGCACATCGTCAAGCGTGCGAGGTTCTTTCCTACGGAGGGCGTGCCCTTACAGCGTTTCCTCGTCTCCTTCTGGTGAAAAATTCCGGGACCAATTTTGAGAACTATCACTAAATTTTGGCTTGGCGGCGTGTTTGGGGTGAGTGCTTCTCCAATTGCTTCTCACGGTTTGTTTAATTTCCGTGCTATTAGTTCCTGAGATGTCGTGGTTGCTTCGAGTGAGAATTCAGAGGTGTTTCTGCGCTTTCGTTGCTGAATTATGGACTTTTTCGTGGTATTTCCGTGGCATTGTGTGTCTTAAGTCGTTGTGGGACTGGACGAGGTTTTTTTTAGAGGTTTTGGGAACCGTGTCTAATTGTTGAGTTTTCATTTTCTATTAAGAGCGACATTGACTTGGCGTATGGCCTAGCTGTATTCACTGCAATTATTTTACGTCATGTGGTGAATTTGAACACTAGGACCATGCAATGCGTCAGGATAATGGACCTGACAGTACTGGAGTAATTTATAAGAATGCATTTGAGCTGGACATTACTTTAGGTGTTTAGTGGTGGGGTTTGAGGAATCTTTGGTGAATTTTAGATGGTCGTTGCGATTTATTTTGCAAGCCTTCATTTGCCTACAATTTTGCTAGTGCATCGGTAGAAAGAACATCGAGTTGAAGAGAACTAGTGTTTTTTGTAACATTGGTATTTGTTTTCGTTGTAACACATCCCGCGAGGTGTTTTACGCGCTGCTCAATAGATTAGCAGGAAGTGAGGATATGATTCATGAAGCAGACAGAGCTGCTGAGTCCCTCACCTGATTTGGTTCTCGTTGTTAACTGAGAAAATCTGTAGCATGGACTTGATCTCTGTTGGTGAATGAGGACATTGAATTTGGTTGAACTATGACTCTTGCAACTGCTTGAATTTGACGCTGTTGGTATTGTGGGTTGTAGAAGAAGATTTATGGATAGCTAAAGAGGTTCGATCAGCCCAGAGTGAAAATTCAAGATGGGAAATTCTCGATCGGTCAGTGTGAGTGGAAATGGGGCCGAACATAATGGGGGACAGCTTTTTGTGTCCCTCAAATTACACAAATCTGATGGTCAACCCCTGCCTTTTAATGCTGTTCCTCATATCACAGGTTCATTGCCCATTGTGGGTCTATGGGATCCTGCCAAGGCTGTAAGTGTTTTTAATATTCTTATTCCTGGTTGCTGGCGTGTCTGTTCGATATGTTTTATGGATTTCATGAATAATGCATCTGTTATAAGCGTTTATTCTTCCATTATAATGATATGAGGTGTTGTTGATGTCTTTCTGTGTCATAAAGTTTTTTTTTTTTGTCGGCATGTTTAAATATCATTTTAGTAGGTAGGATACACTGTTTCACATGACGGGGTCGACGCACTTATAGCAGTGCCTATTTAATGTCATTAAACAGACAGCTATGGAGGGGGAATCGTCAACGGTTTGGGAACTAAGTTTCGTTGTGCCCTCTGATCACGGTATTCTCTAAATCCTTTAGTGGAATTCTCAGGAACATGCTTATTTGGTCAGTGGGTTGAGCTGCAAAACATATTCACTAGACCTGAATTGAACTCTGTCAACTGCAAAACATGTTCACTAGACTCACAGAACTTTTCCAGTGGTAGAGTAAAGTGGTGTTTCGTATGAATGTCGTTTAACCTGGCAGGTGAGTAAACCGTGAATTGGTATTGGATTGAACAGATACTCTAGAGTTCAAATTCGTTTTGAAGCCAACAGACAAAGAATGTGAGGGCGTCTTTGAGGAGGGCCCAAACCGGATTTTGAAAGCAGGTGTTATGTCCGGAGGTCCAGGGCCAATCGCCAAATTCATCCTTCCAAAGGAATACGGCGTGCAGATGCTCGAATTACCTGTTAGTGTCGCCACAGATCCGGTTTCTCCATTTGCACTTGCAGCCAGCTGGCGGGCACTAAAAAAAAACATTAAGCCATATGGAACCAGGGTTCTAGGCATTCCTGATGTATCACTTGACCAGGTTAGAGTTCTTAAATTTCATGCGTCTGGTTAGCGAGGGGTAGTTAAAGTTGTTATGCGTGAGGAGTTGAGTTCTTGTGAACTCTATGTATTTTCAGAAACCTCGCACAGTGTTACTCATGATGTTGTCCAGAGTTGCAAGGTTTTGAGGACCAGAAGATTTGTCCTAGATTTCTACAATGAGAAGTCGGGTGTAAATTGATATTTTATTCTTACTGTTTTCATGCTTGTAGATGTTGTCATTTCCATGACTACATTACATAACCATGATATGATTTTTTTCAGGCTTCCTCGAAAAGGTAGAGATTAACTTTGTTATGGAAGTAATCCTATGTTTATAATGAAAGTTGTTTATGGGAGGCGTAATTTTTTCACTAGAATTTTTTATTCACGATTGCCTATTCTTTTCCATGACTTGAGTTGAACTTTGTCAATTTATCTTTCAGGCTAACTCTTCACCAACTCCGACTGATCAAAGTGCGCAACACGCGCTTGAGTTAGATATAGAACATTATGAAGTTCCTCCTCCAGGCAGTGTCTTCAAGCACAGTGTATATGCTGCTGATGCAACAGAGTTTCCGCGAGGGAGCTTAGAACGTTCAACTTCTGTTCCGGAGCCGTTCTACGGAGAAAGTCGCAAGTACAAGCTGCGACAGGGTAATGCCAACCTACTTTCTAAGAAGGAGAATAACACTGACCGAACCGTCTCCGTAAAGGTATGTTTGATGTTCGTTTCTATGTCACACATAGTATATGTGTGCGTGTGTGTGTGTGTGAGGATCTTATTTTCGACAGCAGCATTTGCGAATCTATCCATAATTTCAAGCATAAACTTTCCCCGTTGACAGGGTGGATGAAGTTTATGAATTTCCAGCTGTTTATGTCTTTATGGAGCTACCACTCTGTTGTTTCGGTGCATCAAGTGGTCATGAAACTTCTTCTTTCAGGACCTGGTGGCACATGGAGATTCTGAATCTGTATCTGTGCAAGCAACGATACCTGAGGGTGTTGGAGCTCTAGAAGATTTGAAGTCATCACCAAAGTCTGTTCCGAGTAATTCACCAAGGATCATTGAGATAGGTAGCGACATGAGCCAGATTGAAGCACAGCTAAATGAGGACGCTGAAACAGAGGAATCAGGGAGATCTAAAGTAAGAATCTCATATACTGCTTTGAGGAGATTTGTTCTAGTCGTATGGACTAGAAGATCCTGCTGCTTATTCCAAGTTCAGTTCGGGTGAACAATTTTACAAATCGTAACGTCTTGATTTATCAATCTCCTCCATTGTTACTTCTTCCGGGTCTAGCATCACCTCACTTGCGCGAGCCGTGCTTAAAAATGAGCAACTTGTGGTGGTTTCCTCAGAGTATGCCTGAAGCAGCTGGGGCTGTTGCGGCAGCTGCAGTGGCAGATCGGCTTTTGGGAGCAAAAGAGCGGCGCCAGCTTGCGATCGTCCTGGTGAGTTTTAATTATTGGTGGAGAATGCAGTTCTTTGTTGAGGTCAGATGTGCTAATTATTGGCAACGGAGGCTAATTCAACACCATACGGACATAATTTACACCATATTTTCCTCATAGAATATTATTGAGAAACATGTGTTCTAGCAGACACTTCATGGAGTACATTACGTGGCTTCATCGGGGTGCCCATTATTATGGTTGGATATATTATCTTGCTGTAGCCAAGTTCTCAATATCAAGCTATGTTGGGAGTTGAACAAGTTCTAGTGACTACAGGTTGGGTTGCCGGCGCGTGGAAAGACTTTCACTGCAGCTAAGCTGACCCGATATTTGCGATGGCTAGGTCATGATACCAAGCACTTTAATGTCGGCAAGGTACGATTCGAGAGATCTGGGTATTTAGCTGGTGTTCACATTCTCAGCGTGTTTCTTCTTTTGGTAGCATAATTTAGGTCTGACTATGTTGCGTGTCCAGTATCCAAGTTCTTCCTTCAAATTTTAAAATTCTTGCACTACAGTACTTTGACATCGCTTGCACTTTTGACGTTTACAGTACCGGCGGCTGCAGCTTGGTTGTAATCAGGTACCAATCTATCCCTTAAACACATCTATGTTCATTTTTTTCTGGGATGGTACAAGTAGCCAAACTTGTGTTAAGTACTGATGATTTAACATTGTGTGTCCCACGTATCAGAGTGCAGACTTCTTTCGAGGTGATAATCAAGAGGGTATTGATGCCCGAAATGAGGTACTTATGACTCTCTGATTGACCTGTTATGGTGATTATTTAGGTGGAATTTGTACCCACATCTTTGGTTGTTTATATAGATTCGCTCCGAGGTAGTTTGTAATGTTCTGCTGGTTGGGGTGGGCTGCAGGTGGCTGCTTTAGCAATGGAAGATATGCTTGCCTGGATGGAAGAAGGTGGTCAGGTGTAATATACTGCAATTCTTACCAATTTCGATTAGTCAATCTAAGTTAATTCAAACACAATTTTGGGACTAGTGTTTTGATTGTCCAGCAGGATACTAGGATATTTTTAACCAAGCAGGCGATCGACATTTCTACGAGTTTTTATTTTATTTTAGTTCAGTATGCTTTTTTAAATCGTTGTGTTGCATGAGCAGGTGGGCGTGTTTGACGCTACGAACAGCACAAATGCACGTCGAAACATGCTTATGAAGTTGGCAGAAGGAAAATGCAAAGTAAGTTCTGTTAATTGTGAGCTGGAGAAGTGCCGCGTTCGATGAAAGAATGGTGGAGTACATGTACTAGGACGCCTTTGCAATGTTTCTTTTACGTGAGGTTCAACAACTCTTCGAAAACAATGAAGTTTAAAAAATCCTGTTGATTTTAAGTCAAATACATGTTTGACCTGTGTTAAGATGATACCTGAAATACAAGCTTCTTTCTGCTGTTATGTTCAGATAATCTTCTTGGAGACTATATGCAATGATCGGGCAATGATTGATACCAACATTGAGTTGAAGATCCAACAGAGTCCCGATTATGCAGATATGTAAGTTCAGTTATGGACTATTTGTACCTTTGGGCATAATTCTCTAAACCCATAAATCTTACTGGTCGCACATACGTAGTTGAAGCAGCATGGAAGACTATCCTTTTTTCCGATTCAAGAACTCAGTTTTTTCTTGCAACTCTTTGTGCCCCCGTACCACCACTGTCTCATTCTTACTCATTATCATTCTTTACATACCCTCATAAATTTTAAAACTTGCTGTTTTGTTTTTGTCAGGACTGATTATGAAGTCGCTCTTCAAGATTTCAAAGCTCGTCTCAGCAACTATGAGAAGGTAAACTTTGTAGTTACTTTTTAGACATCTGGATTGGGGACATTGGGACGAGCTTTTTAGTATGCTATGAGCACATAACCAATATTGGGGCATATAGTAGCCTCTGAAGCTATTTTCATTTAGATAATATCTAAAATGTGTTGCTATCCAGGCATTTCCCATGTACTGTCCTTTGGCAATTCCATACGGTTCTAAATGCTTTTAAGTTCTAGGTTTTTTCTTCGGTTTGTAAGATGTTTGTGCAAAGTTCTATGTTTTGTTTCTACCTCAGTATTTCACTTGGTTCTTCATGTCCTGGAAAAAGGGTTGAAATGTTTCAAAATTTTGCACTATGACTCAGAGTTGAACCTTCTATCCGTAGAAATAGTATGTTATTTTTCATTATCTTGTTTACTTAGAGTTCTTTTAATCTAATGCAGATGTATGAGCCAGTAACTGAGGGTTCCTACATAAAGATGATCGACATGGTCAGTGGGAGAGGAAAAATGGAGGTGAGTATTTTCAGTTTGCAAATCAACAGATTCAATTGTTTTGAGTTGCAAAAGCACTATTTACTACTTTGCAGTTGAGGAATATAGATGTAGGAGGTAACTAGAAAGAGAGATGCTAACCGTATAATTGGTTGCGGTTGTAGGTGAACAGCATCAGCGGTTACCTTCCTGGTCGCATTGTATTTTTCCTGGTATGTTGTAATCAGCGCGGGGCTCCTTGCTGATTTACTGCAACGTTAATTTCTTCGTTATGGTCTAGAAGCCAGCTTTGCAGTGTTCTTGGGGCTATCAGCTTGTATACTGTCGTATTGAAGTTGAGCATGTCCTGCAGGTAAACACACATATTACAGCCAGGCCAATTCTATTGACTCGGCATGGTGAAAGCCAGGACAATGTTAGGGGGCGTCTTGGTGGTGACCCTCCACTCAGGTATTCTTTGGGTTTCCTAACATACCCATATGAGGGGAGAAACACTGTACTTTATTCATGTCGATTATCTTAAGCAGTTTGAGACATTTGGGTATGTCGTTGCTTTCGTGTACTGACATTAAGGTTGTTTACTTCAGCTGTTCCAATTGATTTTTATGCTGATTTAGAATATTTTATTCCATACGCTCATTAATTTCTGCTCTTGGCTTACTCAGCGAAGCAGGAGAGAAATATTCTCTTAAGTTAGCAGATTTTGTGCACAAGCGACTGAAAAATGAGCGCACGGCATCTGTAAGTTTGGGATACGCTTCGCTGTCCATGTGTGATATGTGTTTGTGCCGCTATGGATGGCCTTTTGTTATTTTAATGCAAGCATTCTTCTAGTAATGCCCTCTGCTATTTATCTTCAACGATGATTGATTCTAGAAGTAGCGATGATGTTGGCAATTGGCAGCATTTTGAGGGTCCTGAAATGTCGGTATAGACTTTGACAATAGTGCTTCCTGCGTGCAGATTTGGACCAGTACTTTGCAAAGGACTTTATTGACAGCACGTCACATCGTTGGTTTTCCGAAGGTACGTTTACAGTACTGTATCCCGCAAAGAAATCTCCTTCGTATGCTATGTGAAATCTTCTGTGCAGTATAGCTCTAATATTCGCGTTGTATCCAGTGCACCTGGAAACACATTCACAACGTTGAGCTAACTATCTTCGCATTAAAGTGATACAATATGATATTCATGTATTAACAAGTATTCATTATTAGGTGCAATGGCGAGCATTGGATGAGATCAATTCTGGTGTTTGTGATGGTATGACATATCTAGAAGTCAAAGAAACCATGCCTGAAGACTACTTGTAAGTAATTCTCATCTTTAATTTATGTGAAGTGTATCAATTAAAGGATCTGCGGTTATTATAAAACTTTCCGCAGAAGAGGATACTTAATTACCTGGCACGTATCAAACAAGAACCGTACAACCGTGTGACTCTGTCCCGTATTTATTTGTTATGATTAATTTTACCATTGTAACGAATATAACAAATACTATGGATACAATATGATACAATGTGTCATGAGTTGATTTTAGGTCTGAGATACACATCTCTAAACAATGTGGAGGTAATTAATAGTAATAAGCACGTTGTTTCTTGATTGAGGATGCTCCCACAACCACATGATGATGAAAATGTGAAGATAATTATGGTCCAAATCGACATCTAGTGGGAAGAGGGTTGAAGATAAGAATCGGACCTAAAGGAGTGAGAAGTTGATGGGTGATCTCTGCTCCAGGGTAGACATCCTAAAAAACTCTGTAGCAATGTGAAGTTTATCTGGTCATTGTAACGCTTCAATGCTACGATTGCACACTTGCTCTTTTGAAATCTGTTTAAGTTGTCTGATTTGAATGAAACTACCAACTTTGGCTCTTCAGATAAAATACCTTTTCAAACACAGTTTCACCGACGTATTTCATAAACAGATGTTGGATCTTCGTAGGATCTGTACATCTAAAAGCGTTAAATGTTCGGCAGAAGGAATGCTGGCAACCATCTTGTCGTGATGAAATGTCGCAATTAATTTTACTCCTGATCTTAAAAAACTTCTTAATGGAGTAAAGGGATGAATTTAACTGGATATTTTCACAGGGCTCGGAAGCAAGATAAACTACGATATAGATACCCGCGAGGGGAGTCTTATTTGGATGTCATACAAAGGTACATAGGGGAACTTTTTAATTACACGATTTATCGTACGTGCCAGAAAACTCCTCATTTTCTATTGTTATTATTATTATTTTAATCCGAAAGGATGTCTAGTAGTTGCGTATTGTAGCCGTATTTTTGTCTTGCATGTAATGAAATTGCATGGCTGCTCTTTCTTTTTTGAAGCAACTAATTGTTTGCAAACTTTGGGATTGGCTTGTAAAGGTTAGAGCCAGTGATTATTGAACTTGAGAGACAGCGTTCGCCTGTAGTTGTCATTGCGCATCAAGTAAGTTATCTCAGTACCAACTATCCAATGAGTCATCTCAATTCACTGTGATCATTGCAATATCCCAGTTAGCGTCTCTAATCCAAATTATGTGCATCAGCAGCATGTATAAATGATGGATGGATAAATAATATTCGTAATGATAGAATCTGTTTCCATGTTGGTCTGTACATATGATTTCTATCTTCCTCGATACAGGCAATTCTACGCTCTCTATATGCGTACTTTGCAGACAAACCTCTGAAAGAGGTACCGCATATTGAGGTACTATCCAGTTCCCAGTTCGCTTTTTTTCGCAGCGGTAGGAAAAAATGTAATGGAATTTGTAATCTGGTTTCCCTCTCAAATTGGTAGTTTCTGCATGTAGAGAACCATGCTAACCCGTAGCATACTTTTCCTTGATATCGAATTGTTTCTGCTATTTGCGGTCTTGTTCACGCCGTTTGCATTTTCAACATACATAACTAACTCATTCACAATTCGATTTGCACAGATGCCACTGCATACTATTATTGAGATTCAAATGGGAGTTACTGGTGTTCAGGAGAAGCGATACAAGCTCATGGAGACCCAGAGTACGTCCCGTGAGCCGGATCTGATGATAAATAGTTTCTTGTTTACGTCTTCGTACTGTGCATTTCGTTGTACATATATCGTTGTCGTCACGTTTGTCAGTCGTTTGCTGGGGGATTTAAGAACAAAGAGTTGAGTAGTAGCTAAGACTTTTTCTTAAACACGTTGACTGCAGTACCCAAAGCATGGTTTCTACATGGGCAACTTTTTCTTTTTTACTTTCAAGATTATGGTTTTTCATGCAAAGAAATGTTAAATGAGAACCGTTGAACTGGATCCTCAGAGAAAGCTTTAACTCGATTTTTTTCTGTGCAATGGCAGGCACCAAATACGGTGAATTCCCATGAGTATGGCAGTCCTAAGCAGTTTTCTCTAGCAATTTACGACTCCAACGACGAGCTTTCAAACAAGCCATGTAGTTTTGAGGACCATAGGAAATGCTTGATAAACTTAATGAAATCACAGCAACCTGCTATTCGAATTTTATTTTGTGCAGTAATTACATAGGAAATCATTTCATTACTGAACTTGATTTTACATCATGGCTTTCTATATTCTAGTATTTACTTTGCGTGCACTCCGCACTATTTCGTGGGATAGAATCAGTATTCTTTTGTATCATTATTCTAGAAATTTAAGTAATGCAAAACATGCGTTTAAATTTGGAACCCATCTTTATTGAGCTGTGTGTGCGGAACTCTGACATGGAAGACTGATATTTTTTGTTCTGATGCAGTGTTAATTCCTGTAAATTATTCCAATGGAGACTGACTAATATTTATTAGTAGAGAAAAGTATCATAACATTAAATTACTACTTTAGTCATTTTCACTGCTTCCCGAAAGAAAAGTCCTTCAGCGATCATGGTTGAAATATGGTTAGATGGTTAAAATTTTGGATTGAAATATTTTTGCAGCAAGTTTGTAACATGTATATTTCAAAATAATTAACACATGGTTGCAATTAAGCTTTAATGTATTTTACCTCAGCATTCTCATCCATTAAAGTGGGTTTCTTTCTTTAAATTTCAATTTATTATTTCATTTTCAGTTATTTACTTTTTAAATTTATAACTGATCCTATCTAAGAATCTGTATACAACCAAATCACTTAGAGTATTCTAATAATATATATTTATAATTATTATTGACATTATTTCTCATAATGGTTCAATATGCAACTTGTCTATAAGGAGCCTACAATTTGGCTTATGTAAAATATTGAATGTATTTATCAGTATAGGCTCAATTAAATACAACTATTTATAATTTTAACTTGTACATAATGATTTATTTTAATAATATTTTTAAAATATTGTTTTAGCTGTAATTGTGTTCTTTTGTATTTTTTTTATTGTTAGTACAAAGCTGTAGCTTATTATAATATATTAGCATGAATTTCTAAATTAGTTAAATAAATTAGATTTTTTTTTAATTCACAAAAATAGATATTAGTTGTTATGGTTTTAAATATCTTTTAATTTGATTTTTTTTTTTTTGTATAATATTTTGTGAGGAAATATGAGGCAGTATATTAATAAGATAGAAGCTTAATGATGCAAATACAAAATGAGTTTACTACCTAACCAAGGAGGATTCAAGAGAACTAACCACATAAAGTGAGCCTTAGCTTTGAGAACTTATAGCACAAGTTTATAGTCAAATGAAAAGTACTTTTTAATACAAACACAATAATAATAGCTTATCACCAAGGTCTATTTGACTTCAGGATAATTCTTTTATTAGCCCATTTATGACTATTTGGTGGTAAGACCAACTTATAGTGGCTATAAGTTGTCAATCTGTAATAATCTAATATCAACCATCCACATACTAGTCAATTACATAATGTCTAATAGGAATTATATATGTATCTAAACACTCTTTTAATACTCCCACTTAATGATATGTTAAATTAATCCGATTTGATAATTCTCATTATCTTCTTAAATTTATAATTCTCATAAGTTAAACCTTTGGTCAAAACATTTGCAGCCATGTGTTGAGTTCTATAAAAAAAACCATCATTCGAAGTATTTCTATTGACTAAAATAAATTGTATAATTTTATTGATCACTTACGATTTGCATGTTCAAGATATAATGGATTTTTCCCAATTCTTTCATCTCAAATCTTATGTCTAAGTGACTCTTTATTTTTAAAAGAAGTTCCTTATTATTACAGACTATGATCAACTCATCTACATATAATGCAATAATAATAAATCCATTTGGATTCCTCAATACATAAATATTAAAATTTCATGGCTCTTCTTTAAACATTGTGAGACAAAGTATTTATTTATTTATTTATTTTTTAAACCATACCATTTAAGATTGCTTGAGTTTGTATAGACCTTTAACAAACTTATAAACCAAAGATTCATTATGTTTCAAGATGTAGCTTTCAAGTTCCTCCATGTAAATCTCCTCTTTAAGTTCTCCATTTAAGAATGTCATCTTTACATTTGTTTAATGAACTTTCAAATCTTTAATTGTAGCAAGTCCAAGAGGTATACAAATTGAAGTCATTTTTGCTACTAGAGCAAAAGTTTTATTACAATTAATATCTTCTTTTTGCACATAACCTTTGTCAACAAGTCTAATCTTATAACACTCTATTAAACCATTTGGGTTATATTTAATCTTAAAAATATACTTGCATCTAATAAATTTTCTACCTACTGATAGAGATGTCAAAGTTTACATCTTATTATTAATAAGACTCTAATACTCTTTATCTATTACATCTTTTTTTTCTATACATCAATCCTTTTCATAGCTTTAGTGAGAGTAATTGATTCTTCAATGCTTGTATAAAAAGCATGTGCTATACATACTAAAGATATGAATGATTTAGACATCATCTAAGTTAATGTTGATCGATCAATCACTTGTTTATTTGCCACTTCATGTGCTTGTAAACAAATTAACATAAGCAAATTACTTAAAAGCTTTGGATGTATATTCACCACTATTTTCATTATGCAATTTTTGAATCTCCAAGTTTTTTTTTTTTTTTTTTTTTTTTTTTTTTCATCTAAAGTCATAAAGATCTTAATTTGTTTTTTTGAATTTTAACTTATGCTTCATAAAATATATATATATATATATATACAAGTTGAACCTATGTTGTTGTCATGGAAAGAATGACTATATTTTTTAAATTTCTAAATTACTATATTTCTATTAAGCTTGTAAATAAATAAACTATTCAATATTTTTAATATTTTTTTAGAAAAAAAGAAAATTCAAATAATTTACTAATAAATAAAAAAAATAAAAATATATGTATTGTATATGCAAATATAGGTATTGTATATGCATATATATGCAAATATAAGTAGTGTATAATATTATTTCTAAAGAAATAATAATCTCATTTAAAAATATTTTGATGTTGTTAGTCATGTTTAAAATATAATTTAAATTAATTTTATAGATCTTGTAATAATTATTAATATTTTAATTAATTTTCTTTAAAATCCCTATATCACTATTATCCATTTCTAAGCTAAATGTCATAACTTCAACATTCCAAATTAATTGTTCAATTTTTCTTTTGCAAGGCCAATTTATATTACATTTTAAAAAAATCAAAAGTTTAATTTTTTAGAGAATAGATAAAAATTTCACTATTCAAAATTAGATGATATCAATGTTAATATTATGTAAATACAAAACGTTTGTAACTCTTATATTATAATTTTTAAATCTGAAATTTTGCAAATAATTTCAGCATCCAAAGTTGTTGTTTTGGTTGTGGCCAAATAACTAGCAAACTTTTGTAAGAATCCATCCAATTTTCCACTTTGCAACTTCATCTAGATTTTTAAAGAAGTTCAATCTCAAATTCTTATTAAATCCGTGAAAAAAGGAATGATTCAAAAGATGTATGTGGTGTTGTATTTTGTAAAGTTTGCTTGAGAATACACTAGGCACTTGGCTGTGGAAGATAAAATGGAATTTGTAACAATTAGATCTTAACAATCCTAATTGAATCCTAAATAAACTCCAATTAAATTATAACAATATTAATCAATCTTTAATTAAATCCTAAAAGAAGTCTCAAAGAACTTCCCAAAAAAACATAAAGAAATTATAATTAATCTTAAAAGAATGTGTATAATAAAAAAATCATAAAAATATATCAAAGAAATATTTTTAAAATACTAAAAATAAATAACCTAATTGAATCTTAATCAATTCCTAATATAATATTCAACAAATCCTAAACAAATCCTAATAAAATCTTAAATAAACTTTAACAAATCCTAATTATATCCTAATAAAACTCTAAATAAATTGTAATCAAATCCTAATAAAATCTTAATAAAATTCTAACCAAATCCTAATAAAATCCTAAACACTAATTAAATCCTAGTCAAATCCTAATAAAATCTTTATCAAATCTTAAATATTAATTAAATCTTAATCAAATTCTAATCAAATTTTAGATTCTAATCAAATCCTAAATAAATTCTAAAAAAATCTAAAAAATCTAAAATAAATCTTAATCAATTATTATAGTTGTTTTGAAACCTTGATAAATATTAATTGAATTATTTATTTTGATTAAAATTTCATCTAGACCTTAATCTACAAGCAATTAACAGTTATATAAAATTTGAAAAGAATTGAATTCACCAATTGAAAGAAAAGCTCTCAAAATCTCTTGGATATTGGCCATCTTCCTTCTCCAACTTAAATGTTGAACTTCCAGTAAAGATTTCTTATTGCTAAATCGTTTAAACAATGATAAGAAGATGAGAGGAGTCAAGACTTGAATACCTATGCACTAGCCTATTTAAGCCTTGACTCCTCTCACGAATTTTCACTTCAATCAAATTAGCACATGCTATAAGATTACAAAAATCCTTACAGACCCTAAATTTCAATTATCTAAGTTCATAATCCACAAAAACTCTCACAATCTTTAATCTAACTCTTCAACTAACATCAAATTTTTTACACATTTAAAAAAACAAAGTGAAAAACTAACAAATTTTTACTCATAAATATGCTAAATTATTTACAAAATCATCAAATTTATAAACTTCTTTTTATTTCTAAAAATCCAAATTCTTTGAATAAATCTTTCTTTTTTAAAATCTCTCAAATCCTCAATATATCTTCAAATTATATGAAATCAACTTTCAAAAATTCTCTCATAAGTTTGCTCTCAAATTACATTCTTTAATCAACCAAAGAACCCTAGAATTATCATAGGTGCATATTTTTGTGCCTTGGGATCTGATTTTGACATTGGTTCACAACCAACCCTCTTCAAATATCAATTCGTAGTATTTGAGGTAATTTTTATTAGAATCTATTCTTAGTTTCTTCCTAAAGATGCCCATATTAACTATTTATCTTATTTATTTTGATTTGGCTCATTTATGCTCCTATAAAGTAAGTAGAAGTCTCTTCAAAAAGAAGGCAACATTAACACTTATTAATTTTTACTACCTATTTGTCTATTATCTATATTTTAAAGAAAATTTGCTAAAATAATTTCATTTAAGCTCTTCTATAATACACACACTCACACACACACACACACACACACATGTATATATATATATATATATATATATTCTTTCACCTAATGGCTGTGTTATCACATTACAACAATTTACTATAGACATGGTCATGGTGCCAAATTCATTCTTGAGAAGCCTTGCCCATTGAACAAAATGAAAATTTGTGAATGAATAATACCTTTTCAAAGTATGCACTGATTTAAAAAATATCCAGGACATGGTTCCATACACAGTTAATCAAATTTTGCTTTTGGAATTCCTAGGTACTACCAAAACTTAATCCTTTCAATATGGTCCTAAAATAGTGAGCTTTACATGCCATTGCTAGGCCAAATTATGTTGCTTTGTTAAGCTGAAAAACTTACTAAGTGTTACAGTAGCATGGGTTTAAGATATTAGCATGAAAAATTCCTCTCAGTCAAGCTTCTGCTTCTTTTTATTAAGAAGTAGCAATCCAATTTCAGATGTGCCTTTTTAATGCATGTATGTTTTCCTCTCTTGTGTCTCACCCAAGAAGACACTATTGAAGCAATTCCTAATTGAAAGGATGATCTTCCTTGCAGATAGATCAACATGGATGATGCAACATCCAAGATGATCATAATCTACACAAACTTATTTTTTATAAATGGCTTTGTATTTTGTTGCGATTAAAAGAAATTGGAACTAAATTATAATTCCAATTCACACTGAGGCAAACTTCTATTTTCTTCTTAGTGGAATTGAAGGTCTCCACTCCTTTCACAGTACAGCTTTTCTTGACTTCGTCAAACTTCAAACTTTGCACCTAATTGATCAGATTGATAGAAATGAATCAGTAGTTCATTATAAAGAGTGAGCATAAAAGACTCAACATGTTGTGAAAGAAGCTTGACATGTGCAATGTTTGCTCTGGTATATCCAAAGCTGCATGCCAATATACATCACTTCACACTAAATTATTTATGGAACCATTCAAGAAAAAAAAAAAAAAAAAAAAAAAAAAATACTTCTAACTATGATCAAATATGAAAAACTTGTGCACCAATCTCAAAGATTTGGTGATATTATTGTCAAAAAAATTATATAAATCTTAGATATGTTGTAAGCTAAAAGACTATTGAAAATATCATAGCTTAACTCCCTAAGAATGCATATTGCTTGTCCTAAAGAGGCAAACTTGTATCCTACAATCACAAAATTCAAATCAATTACATGCAGAACATCTAGGCAAAAAAACTCAAATATACATATCAAATGTGAAAAAAACACCATTTGAATGAATGACCAACCTACTCAAATACAAGATATAGTTGTTTAGATAGAGATGCATTCTTCAACATCATTGATATGGATAATTTATTCATCAATTGCAACAACAATAATTGCAAAATATTTCATCTTCATAATAGAATTTGAAGACATTGCTTGTAATTCATATAATTGAGAAATGGTTTAAAAACATAGTAGCCAAAGCAGCAATGTGTCAGTTTAGTGAGTACAGCATTTCAGAGCTAAGCATCAAAAACTTCATCAACATACAAACAACCTCAAAGTTCATGTTGTTCCATCAACAATAAATAACATCAAAGTTCCTACCTTTGTACATCAAAAAGAAGCAACATCATTAACAAACATCATCAATACTTCAAAGTGTGGCATTGATGATCATCAAACAACATCATCACTTTAAAGTTGATGTTGCTCTTCCTGTAGCTCAGATTCTATCATCAGTAATCCAGGACAACAAAAAACGCCCTATGAATTTCCAGTGATCTTTGTAAATTCCCTGTAATTGCCATATGATCAATGTTAAAACCCCTGTGAACAATGTGAACGTTTTTGATGAAAACAAAGACTAATCCATGCAACCATTGAAAACCACTACTTGTCTCCCTTGAGCATTTTTAATATATATATATATATATATATATATATCATATTGTTTGCTTGTAATTTCTTCAAGCTTGCAATGCAAAAATGACCAAATCTTTGATCCTATAGATTTGCTTTATTTATGGTTTTTCTTGTGTAAAAATAAAAATAAAAAAATAATAATAATAAAATCTTCTTTGCATTTAAAGACTTCAATAGCATGTACAAGTTTCCAACTATAACACCTTTTATAATAGTGTTGTAATGTTAACATTTTATTTAAAGAGTATCTTAGAAATGTATTAGGTATTTTCTTATGGAAAGATTTTATCTTACCTTGAGGTTAGATTTACAATCTAAACTAATGAAATAGGTGTTTAGGAACACCTTTTTGGCAATCATAAATAACTTAAATAAGCTTCCAATTATCTTAGGTATATCCTATCAAATTTTTAAAAAATCTATATGTATCTTATTATACTCTAATTAATTCCAAATAAACCTCAAATAACCCTTAACAACTCTAATAAAATCCTATAGCAATCCTAACCAACCTTAAAGAAAGTAAAAATAAAATTTAAAGAAATCTTGAATGAATCTCAAAAAAATTTAAATGAATTATAAAGAAATTTGAAAGATATTCTATCCAACCTCCAACAACCTTAAAATTTTCTTATTTCTAAGACTCTAAGCTAATTGAATTTCAATAATCTTTGATCTTATTTTTTGAAAAAGATTAATTTTAAAATAAAAATAAATCACAAGTATATTAAAAAATACACATATTTTTATCTATTGATCTATTACAAAATTTTCTGGAATTTAAATCCCTTTCTATTTAACAAAAAAAAAAGTCACATAAAATAATTCTAACTTTGTAAAGCTCTCATAAATTCATTATCTACTAAAATCATTCCAAAAAAAATATTATAAAGTCTTTTCTATAACCTTGTTATTTCATGAACAAAAAAACTCCATACTATCAAAAGCATTTAGTTTTGTGTCAAAGGATTTGGTTTCAACTCTAATTGATAATTGGTCTTCTTTTAATAATAATCTTTTGTGTCTCCAAATAGTTTTGCTAGAAGTTACTCTTTGGTTTTATTTTAATATATCTATTATTTTAATTTTGCTATTATATATATATATTTTTCTTATTAATTACCTTACAAAGTAAATAGTAGCTATTTTCTACAAAAGATATTATTATCATTTAATATTTTACTATCTCTTCATAATTTATTTATGTTTTCAAATTAGCTTTTTACTATATTTTCAATTAAAATCTTCAATGATATAATATATATATTATTTTCATCCAATAGTTTTAATACAATACATCATTTTTTTATAAGACAAGCATCTACTTTAAAATTGACTTTGTAATCTTGATATGTCATTTTGCTAAATTAAAACAAATTCTAAGCTAAATCCTTTGATATGCAAGATGGCATGCATATCTTTTCAAACCTTCTTGGAAGTTGAAAGAAAATCTTAGACTTTTCTTTAACAACAAGTCAAATATTATCTCATAGATAGAACTTAGGGCTAAGTAATATGTTTTCATAGCTTGAAAACCAACTTTGATTTCTTGTCATATGCTAAAAAATACTTAAATCAATTTATTATTATTTATTATTCATGATAGTAGACAATATTTCCACAAAGATAGATTTATCTTTTTCACTATTCCTGTTTTTTTTTTTTATTTTCTTGTTGCTTTTGAAAAATCTTTGTAACTTCCTTGACTTTAGTCTTTCTCTTTGGTCTATAAATTTTTCTCATAGGAACCTTTTTTTCTAGAATATTTTCATTTGGCATCCTTTTTGTGACTATGAAAACATCTTCAATAATTATAAGCATAAGATTATGACTTGGATTTGTTATTTACAGCCATATTGCCTCTAAATTAGATTTTGCATTCTTTTTGTAAGATTCTTGTTGTAGTAACTTAGCCATGACCATTTGCAGTGTCAATTTGGTTGAGATATGAGTTTCCATTAACACCACAAGCATACCAAATGATTTTATAAGACTTCCTAGTAACTTCATAGCAAAGTTTGTATCTAAAACTTTTTCATCAATTGATGGAAGTTGCTTAGCCACTTCTTATAATTTACTTATATTTGTAACAATGTTATTGCTTTTAATCATTTTTGAAGTTTAAAATTTATAATTCAAATATAATAAGTTTAAAGTGTTTTTTATCTTTTTATTTTTTTTTATCTTGTACATTGTTTTGAGATGTTTCCATGCACCTTCTATGCTTTTATCTTCACTTATAATATAAATTTTATGTATTAAAGATAAAAAGAATTATTCATAATATTCTATAATATGTATCTTTCTATTTATCTAAAAGTGTTGGATCTATAGATGACTCAATAGGATTCTTATGGTTCTTAAAAACCAATTTCCATTAATCTTTTTCAATAAGAATGAATCTAAACTTTTCTTTTTGTTGATGCTAATCGATTCCATCATTTTTTTAAAATGCAATATTTTATTGCCATTTTAAAAAATATATATATTTGAAATAAAAAATAGAGAAGAAATCAGAAAAGAATTAGATATAAAGTCTAGACAAGGCTTAACATCTACTTAAAGTTTATTTTATTTTATTTTATTTTAAGATTTATATAAATCCTGAAAAAATATAAAAAATAAAAAATACTAATTTAGATGTGTAAAATATTTTTCCACTAGTGCTCCAAAGAAATTTTAAGTACAAGCTTTCAAAATTGAAAAAGTCATAGTAATTCAAAGTCAATAATGTTTAAAAGAAATAAAAGAAATAAACAACTTCAAAACTTTATGAAGTTCTTAAACTTTCTAATTTTCTTGGTGTTGACTTAGACATTTCTTCTTTGAATTCTTAAAGTTCTTCATTGTTGCTTTTAGGTCTTGCCGATGGCCAAAGTTAAGTCTTCCAATTGTTGACAAAACATGCTCTTATCTATATGCATCTTGCCACACTCCGTGTTCTCAATATAGCTATCCAATGTCATGGACATACATATTTACCTTGATAATTATCTAGATATTAAGAATAGGTAGAAGTAAGTCAAAATAGATAAATATGATAATATCTTGTGAAAAGCTTCCTAGAAGCTTCATAGACACTGTTTTGTCTTTATACATGTCTATAGGTGATTGGTAGGTTGAAAACTTGGCCAATAAGGAGGCCAAATGTCGACATGTTGACTACTTATAGTACAAGTTGGACATATGGCGCACACCTAGAGAACTTGCTTTGCAAATTAGACATGTGTCTTGCAAGTTGGACGCATATTAGAGGTCCTATAGCATGCCGCCACATAGTTCTTAGTTGAGTAGTATATATAGAGGCAAGAGTGAAGCCATCCTCACTCTTGTCAACTCTTTTCTTGCTTTTAGTCTAGCTTCAAGAGTCTTATGTTTTCTAGTCTTTGACAATAGTCATTCCAATTCTTCCTTGAATATACATACTTTCTTCTATTTTTTCACTTTCCTTTCGACACAAATTCCATGAGTTTATGTATCTTCTTCTAATTTGTGTCCTTGATACCCAATGTTATTCTATTTTTATTCAAAGCATCAATTTTTATTTTTTATTATTTTTCTTTTGATTATATTTTTTTTAGTTTATTTGATTTATTGATTTTTTTTTGTATTTCTTGGTTTTTGAGTCTTTAACAAATAAAGCAAAATAAAAAAGATTAAAATGCAAGGTGAAAGAAAATGTAAAAGAATAGAAAGTACTTATCTTTAGTTTTGTGATTTGTTGTTGTGTTGTTGTTTGTTTATTGTTTTTCTTTTGTAGTACTGTTCATAGCTTCTTTATTCCCTCTCTATTTAGCTCGAAAGTTGAATTTCATACAATTACTTGCTTTGGCAATATTTGCGTAGATTTGCTATTAGAAATAGACACAATTACATGACACCATGTTCTATTATATTTATATTAGTATGGCCTATATAACTTTGATACACCAAGTTGGTTTAAGTAATTTAAATTCTCTTTTTCCTTTTTAGGATCTAAGATGTCTCCCAAGTCATCCCTAGGAGCACCTCATACACTCCACATGATTCCATCCATACTTTGTTTTGTGTAGGATAAACAAACACACAATGTATTTGTTTAGGATGATTCATTATGTAATATTATGTTACATATTACTATTAAGTAATACATATACAATATATGTGATGTGTTTATACCATCAATAAAATATTTAGGTGGATGTACTCATGTGATGAAGCTACATAGGAAGATACTATATACATCTAGTAAGATTATAATTATAACAAATTAGATTGTATTATGTTATAATCTATTACATATATAGATTAGCTTCACCATTACAGACAGACAATATTCTATTATATAAATAGATAAATTTAAATGTCAAACCAAATATATTTATATATATATATATATATATATATATTTAAATCATTTTTTTTTAATCATAACATTAGAATGATTTTATAAATATCATTATAAATAAAATATCTCATATAAGTATTGCAACTCTAATTTGTAATTACGAAAAAAAATTACGTAATTTTGATATTGCATTTTAAAGAATTATAACAATAAACAAATCACAATGAACAAATCACAAAATTTTGAGTGGGATATTGTAATACTTCAGATATGGTTTATAACATTCATAAAATTTATTTCCATGCTGTGTGTAAATTTTGACTAGCATACTTGAATGTAAAATTAAAAACCGAGTATATAAATAAAATACATGTATATATATAAAAGAGAGCTCCACTCTTTAGAAAAGAAAAAATCACATTCAAGTGGAAAAATTAAAATTTTCAATACATCATCTTACTATGTATATATATATATATATATATATATATTATTTACAGAATCTTTTATAAAATTTTAAGTATACTCAATAAGTTACATAAAGTAACCATTATCTGCTCCAAAGAATGAAGAAGTACAATAAAAAGCACAAGTTATTAACAAAAACATAAGCACAATGTCCCACACAAAGATTCATTGCAGGAAGAGATAAAGAACCATCAAAATAGAATCAAAATTCATCTTTCCAAACACTAGAATCATATAAACCAGATGACATAAACCACTAAACAAGCAGCACAAAGCGGCCTTTAGCCCAACTGAGAATAATCAGCTGCAAGTCATGCCTTCATCAGCAATGAAGCAAAAAAAAAACTCATGAAAAATGCTGACAAAATGCCACTTTTGTCAAGTTTTATTTTTTGTTTATTTTTGTTTTCTGTTATAAGACACTGCGGTGGTGCATCGGCTGGTTTGCTAGATTCTATTCCCGTTACAAATGACACTGTCGGCACCCAAGCAGCCTGCTCCGGTGCACAAGATCTAGCATAGAAAATTCATGTCAAATCACACAAACCGATGCACGGAGTGTGATTTCAGGCTTCGATTTTTTGTACAAAAGACGCGAAATGCATCTGTGCAAGAGTGTTCAGTGAGTCTCTCATTGCTGTCGCTATAATTCCGACTATGACTTTGGATGATGCTACAACTCTCAAATGGTGACCCACCTTTTGCAATTCTAACCGAGACTTGGGTCGACTCTTTGTGATCTTACTGAACCCTGTCGTTGTTTTTTTCTTTTTCCTGCATCAGATTCTGGGACTATTCTTAGAAAAATCACCCTAGCGCTCAAAACTAGAGCTATGACGATGCCGTGGATGTTTTCTACGAGCGTCAATGGCGTTGAAGATGAATGGTCGACAAAGGTAGAGAGGTCAAGAGCCAGGGTTGATTCTACCAACATGAGCACAGTGCAAGGAAGAAAAAGGAGGAAGAGGAGAAATGGCGCACAAGATGAGGTTCTCGATGGAAGATGAGCTTCGCATGGTGGGTCAAGAATCCTGGCTGGTGAGACCGCTATCTCCATCCTCGTCATGGAGCAGTGAATCGAAGTAGGAGCCGCCGAGCTCATCCTGGATGTCTCCCAGGAGCTTCCGCACGTTGATCATCTCGTTGGGGTCGCGGTCCAGGGCGGTTTCAATCTGGTCGCGCACTTCTCTCCCGACCTGCTCCTCGATGGCAATCAGAAGCTCGCGCACGTTGGTCCATTCGGGAAGGTGGTCCAGCGACAAATCCACGACCGCCCCATTGGCTTCCATTCTTGCTCGTTTCCCAACAGTGAGACACCACAGGAAGCTATTTCCTTTCCTGCCTCTTGCCTTCTCGTCCTTGATCTGTACAAACACAAGAGAAATCTACATCAGTTGTGTCCTCTTCTTGACTACTGCTGCTCCAGAAGCTGAGTGGTAAGGTGTTTTTTTAAAGATAATCAATCTGATAACGCCTCTTCAATTTGTGGACATTCCTGTCCGATGTGTGTGAAAATAGGTTATTGCTACACACAAGTCTTCTCCGGCCACTATCTGAAAGAAGCACTGCACTGCGTTTCAGCTCCAGCGACAGAAACAAAGAAACCTGCATAGATTCGCTTTTAAGGGTTGCAATTCTCCAAGGTTCCACTAGACAAGTCAATTGATCTTCTCACAAGGGGAGCACGCTACTGCGAACACAATCCAAATTTGTTTCGACGAATACAAGATCGGCACAATTCGTGCGCGGGATTCGGTTTTTCTCTGTTCCAACACAAAACAGACTCATTGACAAAAAAACGCTTGAAGGTCCAACTAAAATTCGTGACATGAACCCATTTGGCCACCTCGTACTGACAACTCCTCACGACTGATTTGGACCTTCATGAAGTGAACCTCACATTCCCACAAATGCGAATAAATTCATCGTCACCATCGTACCAATAACGGCGGAGCAGCGGGTCACTTCTCCTCTCCGTCCAGCAGCCGAACGCAAGAAAGACCTGAGGAAGACTCGGGGCGTGAATGCGTGAATGAACCCTGACTGTATATGGACTGAGACCTTGTGGTATGGACCCTTTGCGCTTTTATAAACATAACCTAAGCTGGTGGCCTATCGAGACGAATGTAGGAATCCCCCTTTAGATACCGTGGGGTCCTGGCATGCTGAAGAGCAGCAGGACCCAACAACAAACTATCCACTACCCAACTTTCGTCGTCATCGACCGCCATCATCTACACACACTGGTCAATCATTGCACGCCATACCGCAGAATGAAGTTTTCTTCGTCGACGAAGTGGCTTGTTAACTCCTTCGATTGACCATCAGATGCGGTAGAAGCAACCAACCCCATTTCATCCAATGTGGCGCATTATATTCCGTATTCAAACCATATAGCTCACAGGAAACCCTATTTTGGACTCTCAAACTGCCAAATACGACAAAGCGCAAGCTATCGGCACCTACTGCACATTCTTCCGGACCCACATCGTCTCCCGCGCCCCCTGCATCCCTCTTGCCCCCCGACCTCCCAGCCAATCCCGCACCCATGCTCGATATATTTTCAGAGGGTTGCCTCCAACTAATCGTTGCAATGTCAATGCCCCGATTCCCCTCGACACACTTTGCTATTTTGTATTCTTCGGTTAGCCTTGAATCGCTTAACAACTTCTTCCGATCCTAGAAACGTCGTTCGTCGATGCTTCCCGCTCTCCAAGTTGACCTTCGCTTACTAACATTGTTACCCAACTCCGCAAATCTTGCATTCTCCATTTTAGCATAATCTATCATCGTCAAATATCAATGTAAACGCCTTGACTAAGTCTCGGGTGCAGGTTTAGTCGCGAGGGGAGTCGGGGAAACTTAGCCTCACATCTCAGGGCTCTCTTCAGATTACGGTGTTACAAAGTTTACGGTGTTACTGTTTCACATGCATTTGCACCGATTGATGTATATCTCACGTACTGGGTAACCCAGAAAGTTTACGGTGTAGTCAAGGAAAATATTTCGAGCAAGCAACAACTCATAGTGAAACTGATGTTGGTGTGAGAGTAGAGAGTTATAGGTGTTGAATTTTTATCACATTTTTTCAAACTGGAACTGACATCTCAAGAATATGATTATGATTCTTCTGAAGGTTCTGTCTATAACATTCAATCATACATCTGAAGATGAATATCATAACATGAGTTTAAGAACGGTTGGCTATTTCAAGCGCTAGCCGAAAATTTGGTCATATCAAGTCTACAGTATAACAGATATTTTTAATTTGAACTTATAATGTTGAAGGTAAATTTCAATCAAGAATTGTGTTCTGGGCATTTGTGTCAGTGATGAGATAAACTTGGAGAAGTAAGAGCCATAGTAAATGTTTTTGTTACTGAACTATCTTTCAGATGATAAACTGAAGTGCAGGTTATTTGACCACTACCTTTTGGAACACAGATCGTGAACCACATTTTGGAGTGTCGCATGAAGGAGTCAAGAGAATACTGAAGGTCTTCTTCGACGTACTGCTATATGGTTCCAGTCCAATAGCAAAAGAATGTTGAACGAGTTGCAAGGGGTGTTTGCAAAACTCATCCAGTTATCACCTGGCTATATTCTCACATCTATGCGCATCCTGCTCGGGTGGGATAGGACATCAAGTTACGCTTGAGGGAATTCTCGAAATGGAAATCCCATCATCAGGTCCAAAGAGTGTAACCTGTATCAGAGGCAATACTTTCAGTACAAAGAAGCAGCAACTGCAGCAAAAAAGAAAATCAAATAAGCAGATTAATTGTAAGCTGAGGTATACTGAGCTCACGAATGGACGCGAGACTCATTGCTTCGTTTCTACTTAAACCAGGATTTGTGTCAAGAGGCAGTTCACATACATTTTGATCTCGAGCGAAACGCCTTGCAAGCAAAATTGCAGCATTTCGTTCTCTTTCAGACTCCAACACAAGCATCAAACTGTGACTCTTGTTGGCTACCCAGTACAAGGCTCGGGAGGCTGCTTGACCACCACCACGTGCTCCACAAAGCTGCATAGATTTAACAAAAAATTACTACTAATAGGATGAAATCGTGAGCACTTTACTGAAACTCTGATTACATATCATGCTGAGAAATATGCATATCGATAGAACTACACTCTAGGACTTCATCGTCTCAACTTCTTGCGTACTAGAAGTGATGATGGCTGCGTGGCAACATTTTGCGGAAATCCACCTGGATTGTTGAAGTATACTCCTCCTTGGCTACTGATTTCCGGCCTTTGTAAAGCTTGATTCGTGTGCGATCAATAAGCATCACAAGAAGAAGGGGCTTCTCCAAAACCTCTCCATTTTGCTGAACCAACCTTGTCTGTTCCCACATAAACGGAACCATGCCCATCCAATGAAATTCCGGGAAACAGTAAGTGGACGTATAATCTTCAAACGCTTAACAAAGAACCACCATACACTGACTTATTTCTACATACCGGATATTCATACATAGCAATCTCACAGGAAGTGGTATGTCCCTTACGTTGAACTCGGAACTGCCTCTGTTGAACAGTGCCTCCACATAGTTTCCAAGCCCAGGAGCTGCAATTAAAAGATGCTGAGTTTTGGTCCTTCCAGACAACATTCGCAAAGAAATTACACAAATAAAAAGCTAAAAATGTTTCAACTTAAGAAAATGCGTTAGCCCATGAACCCACGTAGAATCCGTCAACTCACCAGCATCTAGGGGTCCTGTTGTGAATATGGATTCTTTTTTTCCATCCGGCATGCTCAAATTTGCACGTAGCAGCCAACCCACATCAAGAGGCTCAGGTGCATACTGAGGCCTGGTGGCACCTACAAACATGCATAATTTAAACGTAAGACAGCATGCTGGCAATGATTTCGCAGTTCATTGAAGAAACCAATGACATTAGCTTCAATGCATCGCTTACAACTAAAGATACTGAGAAAAGTACGTAAGGGAGAGCCTCGGAATAAGCCTTAAAAGATCATCTACAAAACAGACAATTAATTCTCCTTAATGCAGCTCCCAGGTTCGTGGACACGCCACTCAGAGGTCTAATTCAGAGATATCCTGTTTTGTCACAAATCTATATAGATCTCGAGTTTTCATGAAAAAATCCAATCGTGTCGTTTGTTTACCAGTGATAGGTCCGCCTTTACTTCCATCTGCCGCAATCCGGTGCCATTGAATAGTGCATTTGCTCACATCCACTACCTTCTCATTAATTCGAGTTATTGCCAAAACACCTCCGAGACGTTCTTCCCCTTGTAGCTCGTAGTTGCCTATCTGGCCTGCCCTCTTTGCTGTTAACAACTGGAAAACCAACAACGATTCTGTGTCACAATTATATTTTATTGTTACCGAATAGTCCACTGTTCAACTGTGAATGGGGATAAAGATTATTCATGCTCGATCTGAACTGAGCTTCTTATCGAGCAAGAGAGTACCAAAAAATCACTTCTCTACATTATGATAGTCAATTACTATTAGCACGAATTAATTGTAAATATACCATCTCAAATTTTGGACCATCAACATCAGCATCATCACTATCATTTGGTTGCTCACAAGCTTCCACACCTATAGCACAACAAAAGAAATCATCAATTATCAAATAAGGAAAACAATTACTGGACTCTTTGATTCTTACCTCTTTGCGCAGTCGCACAAGCTCTTCAGCTTTTTGCAACAAACCCTGCCGCAATCCTTCAATCTCAAACTCCATATCCATAGTCTGCGCAAAAATGAAAATGAGAATCCGTGGGCCAGAAAAAGCTAATGAGGGGGTCATGAACACAATTCCGTGTCAATGAAATGGGGGCTCCAGTCATCTTGACCCACCTTACTGGGTTCATGAAGCATCTTTATTCTCCGGGCCTCATGAATGTCTTTTCTCATCATCTCGAGCTCCTGTGATCGAAGATATCAAAATGAAAACAAGTTCCCAGAAAAAAAAACTATATATATATATATATATATATATACATATACATACATACCAAGCAACATCTAAAACTTAGATTTCAGCAATACCATGATTAATGTGGCACATGCAAATTCCTAAAGCAAGTGATGAAATGCATGAGAAAAATCCATTATATTAAAGCTGGTTGCTGCTCGCAGGGCAGAGAGCATGAGGATGTCGTAACTTTACATAAGACTTGCCACATCCATGGAACAAAACAAGAGATGACACTTGGCCGACTGTCATTCATCCTTGGTAAATGGAACATACCTTCTTCTCTGCAACGCTCAAAGACTGCGTTTGCTCTTCGAGAGCAGCTTCCACCCGAAAAACTGCGGCTTGTGCTGCCTCTACTTGAGCTTTTGCATTTGCTCGAGCTTCCTCCACCATCTTCCGTGCTTCATCTGATGCCTGCCATCATCGACGTCAGAAAATTAAAAGACAAAAAGAAAAAAAAAGGAAAATTCTGCAATGTCTAAGGTTCATGGAAGAAACTCAACAGTTGTTCTGAGCAGAGAATATATTCCGGTTACCTGTTGAAACAATGAGGCCGCCTTTTTGACATCAGCTTTTTCTTGAGCCAGTTCATTTTCTTTCTGTAACCATTGCAGCTCCATCGCTTCAATCTGCCAATTGAAAACGACACTCGAGTTCGACATTCATGTGTTAGGCTCTCCAGCTTACAACAATGATTAATGCTTAGTAGTGAATTGAATGCATACAGCTTGTAACCTCTTATAGCTTCGGCAACCACCAGTAGGAGGGAAGATTAATTATAGTGCAACAAGCTTGTAACTGCAGATAGAGCTAACTCATGCACAGACTATCACATTGTTATTAACAATAACACTAAAATAGATTGGCTTATTTTAGAAACAGATATCGAGGCAAAAGAGCTTTACAATTGCAAGAGCTTCTGTAACGTCGTCCTTGTTTCTTCCTGCAACACGCCCGGCAAGCTCGCTCAGCAGAACTCGTAATTTCTTCGTCAAAGCAGGCCTATCCAAAACCATCACTTCCTGCACCTTGTGCTGAAAAAAGATTCGATTTCACCAGCTCCGAATAAGCAGCTGATGGAATATGTTTTGCAAAACCTAAAATGTGGTTCACGAGCCTGATATCTCTAGAAGCATCATCACGCTTGATTTGTACCATCCAAACCCCAACAGAAATGACAGAAGAGAATAATTCTTGGAGCAAATGGCATACACACACTCCACAGCGCTCTAGATCAGCCAGAATGCATTGTAAGGATTCCAGCAAAAAAGCTGCCATTGTATTTTTGAGAGAATTTTGTGAAAAACTCCTGAACCAATGAAGCTCAATTGGAATTATTCAAGGTCAGTGGAATGTTTAGATATACAAGAAAACTGCCCTCACCCTTTCACATTCTCGAATGTTTCCGCTAGTGCGTCGCAGAGAACTTCGGAATGATGGTGCTCCGTCGCTAGGACTCTTGACCTTGGAATCCGGACTGTTTCCATGTGAATGACCATGAGAGTGACCATGTGAGCATTGATGGCCACCGGACATCCGACGTCCATTTTCGGCCTTCACGGGACTGGGGCTTTTCTGCAAGTGCCAAAGGGTGATGGATGAGAATCAGAGTTCTATCATGCCAGGAGCAAGAAAAAGAATACTGACGTCACAAGCAAGTACTCCCTGCTAAAATTTCGCTCAGAATCATTTTCAATGCTTCAGGGTGTGTACGACCAGTAGAAATCACGTTGCAAGAATTAAGGAAGTTGTACCGCTTCGTCAGCTAATTTGGCAGCTAGCGCTTTGGCAGCAGTTTGCCCCTTCTCAAACTGAATGGCAAGGTCGCGAACCGAAAGTCGCCGCTGCAGCTTTTCCAGCTCAACAGTTTCCGCAGCTACGACAAATTTAGACGGAGACTCTGTGTCATCGTCGTGGTCATGGAATCCAGTTCCATTCAACGTCACGTCCGCTGTAATACCTTTCATTGTGTATTTCCCCACGTTACCTTCTAACTGAGCAGCTTACTTCTTTAAGCCTTCTGCCTCCATCGCAGCGCTTCTCCTTACCACAATTAAAATTAGGATAAAAGGGCTCCAGGCTTCCTATACGACAGTACTCTTTAGTCGATACGAGGAAATGTTTTGGAGTCCTGCGCTCACTGCCCTGCCAAATCAGGAAAAAGAACATCAATTGTATTTGACAGAATGCATGTGCAACTATATGCCTGAGAGAGAAACTTTCGTGTCAGAGGAAGCTGTACATGAGTAAAGCTGCTCAGCTTGCGCTGCAACTTTCATATCTCGGATCAGTAAGCTCTTTCGAGAACAACATGAAGCGTTTTCACTACACAAGTGTCGACAGAAAACGGGTCTTTCCTGCCTTGGTAACCTACCAAGTATTCTGCGAGAGGGTAATCTAGAATCACCAGAAAAGAGACACGATCAAAGATCACACTACCTCCTCCTGGATGACTCTACAAGCACTAGGAAGATCAACAATGCCCGTACTACGCCACGCACGAAATATTTTTCTAGAACAGCTTGCTACCATAAGAACACAATAATCCGCGGCGATCATATCTGTCTGGCTTGCTAATGTTCATACAACAAGCGCCATGCTCGTCAAGAGCGCCAGCATTAGTGACATTGGGATGAATCAAGTGTGGGCGCAATGAAGCTACACATCAACACCGTCGATCAATCGATTGGGAGTTTGCGAAGCACATCCAAAATCCCAAATAGAGACACCCTTTCACAGCACTGGAGGCTCGCCAGATTCAAATAGCAATTCAGTCACTCTGTCGTCCATTCACTCAAACCACTTGACGAACGAATCAAGCGTGCGAACGAGAAATGAAGTGTAGAACTTCGATGGAAGCTAATCACGTTACTAGAGAACACGATCTGCAATTTACACAACACAGCTCGACTCTCTTCAGTACACAGCTGCAACAGTTACCCAGAGACACACACAAACACACACAAACACGAGCCATTCTCCTGTGGCAGAAACCCATACCCAAAGTTGAACAATAGTTTCTCATCTCATACGAGCGTAACCTGGCGTCTGAGGCACCAACTCGCACGAGCAAGGAACGCACACAGCACCCCACTGAGAGAAATCCTCGCCAAGGCAGACATTAAGCTGGACTAAAAGTGGCCTAACCCAGCATAGAATGCAACATTGCCTCTCAAAAAACCCATGTGGCAACTGACGCGACGGAACCACCGCATCGATGACAGCAAGCAACCTCCTTCCTCCCTCCAGTGGCAACACCACCTCACAGTCAGCACAGTCAGCTCAGACAGGCTCACCGGCATCCCGTAGCACCACACCGTTGGAACCAATCCAGCTGAGAGGGAGGGTTGAGGTGCATTAAGAATTTAGTAGTAATAGTAGTAGTTCAGGAAACTAGAACAAGAGACGAGTAGGAAGGAAAGAGGAGGGGAAGGGGAAGTCGGCTGAGTAGTAGTAGTAGTAGTTAGGTAGTAGTTGTAAGAAGGTAGTATTCCCGTCGACTCCTCCTCCTCGTTGTGGGTCCTGGTGATGTCGATGAATAGAGAGGCCGGTACCCACCCACCGGAGAGAGGGAGGGAGGGGGGACTGAGCTACTAGCTGGCCACCGAGAACACTACTACAACTAGTACTACTAATACTACTGCATCATCATCATCTCTACAACTACTACTACTACTTCTTACTTACTTACTATCAATCTTTCTATCTGCTATTTGTTATAATTACTACTACGACTACTGCTAATACTACTACTAGCACACCACCACCCCACCCTTGCTCTCTCTGACTCTCTTCTCACTCTGTCTCACTCTCTGCTCTCTGTTGGCCTTGGCCTTGGCCTGCTTGGTGCTACTGCTGCTGTTGCACGAGATGGTGAGGATGTTGAAAAGGAGGAGGCGGAGGAGATATTCTACTCACCCTTCTGTTCGTTCATCAAAAATACATCCATCCACTTCATCCATCCTTATTTGTCAGTGATTTATTCATTCATGTGAGGGTAAGGAATGGTTGAATCATCCATCCATCCATCTCTACGCTACTGTGGTTGTGGGGGGGGGGGGGGGGGGGGCAGCAGCAGGCAGCACTCCACCCTGCAGCTTCTGCTTCGTCTGATTCTGCTTCTTCTTCGCTCAATGATGGTGCTGCCAGCCATCCAGCCAGGGCCTCTCTGTCTGCCTGTCTGCCTCTCCCACAACCATCATCATCATCCTTGCCTGACACCCACTCAGAAAGACACACAGACAGTGTGAGAGTGAGAGATGGATGAATGGATGAATTTAGTGGATGAATGTAAGCTCGCGCTATTCCCCTCCGTCCTCCTCCTCGCTCATCCCCTCAGAGGGTTGGTGATGAATTGCCTTGCTTCACTTTGGAAGGAGGAGGAGGATTGGACTCACTGACTCCATTGGGGGGTGGGGGTTTGGTTCATTAGCCCCCTTTACTTATTCATATTCCTTTCTTAGTTACACGTGATGCAGACAATACCTTCATGTACTTTAAAATATTTAATAACATAGTCCATTATTTTTCATTTATATATGTTTCCCATGTGTAAACAAAGATATTTTGATATATCCTTCTTACTAGTCTTATATTGTATTTATACAACAATAAGCATGAGAAAAAAATCTTAAATAATATTTGATTAATTTTTTAAATATATTTATTTTAAATAATAAAATAACTAAAAGCTCATATATATATATATATATATATATATATGTGTGTGTGTGTGTGTGTGTGTGTATCCATGACATTATCTTATCTTTTAAGAACAAATTCCACAAGAAGTCATGATTACATATTGATAAAATCTAAGATGCAACAAATTGTACTTGTCACATACTTCTAGTAAAATCACCAAACATATGAAGTATCTTTCAAAATTGTGATACCATCTATTCAAAGAAAGACATATCATTCTTGAGGATCTTCATCTCTATTACATCCTCTTGAAAGCTATGACAATTGCAATGTCTTCTTCAATAAGTCAACAAATAATAGCTCTTGAAATTGAATGTGTTGGTTGTTGGTTCTCTATCTTCTTAAGAACACAAGTATACAAAAATTGCAAATAAGAATAGAAGGTAGAATGTAATTTTTTCTAAATCTTTTTTTATTTTTTATTTTTATTTTTATAGCAAAGATTTTTTATCCTTCATCTTGGTTTTGATGGATGTTATACAAAAAAAATATCAATTTCTTTTTGTTGCATTTGCAAGATTCTTAGCTGGCTATAATATATATTTATTAATATCATATCTATCCTAATGGACAAGATATTTTAATATGTTTTAGTACTACGTTTAGTCTAAATCTTCTTCAACCTCAAATTCTTCATTATTATCCATTTTTATAGGAAGAATTAGTATTTATTTATTTTTTTGGTATATCTATTATCTTGTATGATTTAAAAAGATATATGTAAAACATGAGATAGATCTTTATAGACTTAGGTAGATATAATTAATAAGTAAGTGGATTAATTTATTTACAAATAAAAAATACTTCAAAAATACGGTAATTTAACTTATTACAAGGGCAAATAAACTTGATATTATAACAAAGTAACCATATTTTATTACCAACATGGAATTGAGATTGTTTAATTTTTCCTTTATTATTTCATGTAACTTTAATAAGTAATTTATCAAATCTTTTGCCATAGGATTATCATTTTTTAAGAAGTCAAAAGTATCAAGTCTTGGATAATAATTATAATTAATAAAAAAAGATATTTTTTGAATAGACAAATGTATTATATTATTATTAACAAAATTTGCTAATGATAAAAGAATTATTCAATCATCTTACTAGTAATTGATGGTACACCCCAAATAGTACTCCAAAACTTAATTCATCCACTCTGTTTGTCCATCAATTTAAGAATAGAAAGCTAAAGATAGTTTTATATTCACCTTCAATATCTTGAAAAGAATTTTTAAAAATCTTTATACAAATTGACTCTTCCTATTTAATATAATATCTCATAGTAATTTATGCTAGGAATAAAAATTTTAAATAAAAAATTTAGTTTTTTTTTCACATGTGATAGATTTTATATAAGATATAAAATATACCATCTTAGTAAAATAATCTACTATTACAAATATAGAATCATAAGAATTTGAAACTAAAAGATCTATGATAAAGTCTATAGAAATAAAAGACCTTGATTATTTTAAAATAGATAATGGCTAAAGAAGTCCATAAGATTGATGACAAGGAGTTTTTAATTTTCAACAAATATTACATGATTACATAAAGTCTTTGACTACTTTTTATATTTGATACTACTAAAAATCTTTAGATATTAGCTATAAATTCTAATTGTATCCAAAAATTTTGGATGTTAGAAAGTTATAATGAACTTAAAGAATATATAATTATATTTTACTTTCTAGAATATATAAATAATCATTAAAATAGAATAGATTATCTTTAAACTAAAACTTAAAAGTATTATGAGACTTAAAAGAATTATTTTTAATATCATGAAAAAAAAGATCAAAGGACATACTTGATTGAACTTGCTTAAGAAAGGTGGAATTAATAGTTAATATTGATTTTATTCTTCAAAGATGAAATTACTCTAGCTTTAAGAAAATTATTCTTTCTTGATCAAAAGTTGTGTTTTTTTCTTTTAGTATAAGATGAAAATATCTAAAAATGGTATTTAAAAAATCTTATTATTTTTTTGATCAATAAATGATCTTGAAATGAAATCTTGATAAAGACATGCTCTAGTAGGCTTAGGAATGATTTAAAATAGATATTGACATGAAAATATTCAAGATTCTTGTAATTCATATATGTAGTGAGTAGATTCAAAGTACCTTTTAGATAATGATGTTATTTTTGAAATAAATCCATAATTATAAGAAGCTCTTTATCATGGATTTCATAATTAATCTTACTTAGTGAAAATTTCTTTGAGTAAAAAATCACTACGTAGAATTTTTTATTTCCTCTCATTTATAATAATACTTCATATAAGACATAGTTCAAAACATCTATTTCTATAAAAAATACTTTAGTGAAGTATATGCAATATAAGATTGGTACAAAAATAAATGTTGTCTTCAAAGCTTTAAATGATGCTTTAACTTCTTTATTCTACTTAAATTTGTCTTTACAAATCAAATGTATAAGTGGAGCTACAACTTAAGAAAAATCTTTGATGAAGATTTTATAATAACTAAAAAATCTCAAAAAATATTACATATTCTTGAATGTTTTTGAAATCTTTGAATCTATGATAGTTTGGACCTTCTTATAATCCATTATAATGCCATCATTTGAAATAATGTATCCTATAAATTCAATTTAATAGTATAAAATGTACGCTTTTCCATCTTGGAGTATCATCTTACATATCTAAATTTTTGTAATACACCATGAATATGAAGTTTATACTCTTTTTTTATTCTTAGAATAAATTAAAATAAATCTAAATAATAGATAATAGAATCATCAAGAAATTCATGAAAATCATCATTTATTAGAAATTAAAAATCAGCTAATTTATTTGTAAGTCTAAAAGATATGACATTATATTTGAAATGCCTACATCTTATTTAAAATAAAGTCTTCTATTCATCTCTTTTTTTAATAAAAATTAAATTATATGCTCTTTATAGATATATTTTTGTACAAATCTTTGTTTAATAGAATTGATCAAAAGGTCTTAAAATCAATGGTAAAAGATACCTATTTTTAATGATGATTTTTTTGAGTCCTTCATAGTCCACACACATCCGTCAAGATCTATTTTTTTTTCTTTACAAATAAAATAAGACCCTCAATTGGATATTTTGAATAACACATGAAATTCTTAGCTAAATTTTTATGAATGTATTCCTAAAATATAGCTAATTTGTTTTATAATAAGCTATAAATTGATTTGAATAGTTATTGAGTTCTTTCTTAAAAATCAATGGAACAATTATAGAATTGATGTTTTTGAAGATTATTTGTATTTTTCTTTTCAAAAACATCTTAATAATCTTTATAATGGTTTAGAATGCTACTTAAATTCTTTTTACTATAAAAAATGGATGTGGTATATATAACAAAAATTGATCTTTTTTTTTGTAGCATGCATAAAAGCTCTTGTACCTGCAAATAAGAATTTGGTTATATTGGCTTTATACATTTTTATTTGATTAGTAAAATTTCGAGTTAAACTATAAAAAAATCAAGGTTATTAGAAATCTAATCTATTTAAAGATTATACTTTTCTAATATCTTCAAATGACAACAAATAATTATCTATGACTTCTACATGCATAGATTCAATTTTCTTAATTAAAAATATTTCTTACTTATTAACATAATTTTTGTCTATAAAACAAGTTGAAATTTTTAAATATAATAAGTTTAAGACTTTGTGATTTTTTGTTCTTAAAAAAACTTCTATTGTAAAATAAGCTAAAGAATTTGAAAAGAGAAAAAAAAAATCTTTCATAGATATTTTAAATAATTTAGCAATATAATTGCTATTATAGTTAGAATTTTTTTTTTCCAATATATTTTCTCTTTTAGTAACCATACATTTCATTTTGTAATTACTTTACTTCTTTAGACAATATTAAGCAATGTACTTAGGTTCTTTTTAATATAAGTATAAATCTTCTTGATGATGTTGAGTCTTTTCTTACTCAATAAGAGATTTAAAACATATTATGTTAATTTGAATAGACTTTGGCCTTCATGAATAAATTTTTGAATATTTAGAAGCTTTTATCTTGATTTAATTTGTACATCTCTAATCAAATCTTTATTCTTGATATCTTTTAAAGAATCAATTGTTGCATGAAATCGCTTGAGTAATAAATTATTTTAATGAATCTACTCTTAGCATTGTCAATAATAAATCTTTAATATTACCTTTTAGTCCATATCAAAATTCATTGATAAGGATTTTATCATTTCAATCTACTTCACAAGTAAGGTTTTAGAATTCAGTAATATATTTGGTGGTTGAATGTGATCCTTATTATAAAGATACAAGTTTAGCCTCTCTTATAACTTTTTTTTCATTATTTTTTCTAAATATGGCCACAAAAACTTTTAATAATAAATTCAAATCATAAATGAATTATAAATCGTTTTCTATCAAAGGTATAAATTAAGAAATATATCAAGAATAAGACCTCAATGAAAGCAAATAAAGAATTAGAACTTTTTAAAGAAGTATAACAAAATAAAAATAAAGAAGTTTGTATATTAAAAAAATATTAGAATAGCTATTGCGAAAAGATAAGGAAACTAGAGACTTCTTAAAATTGAACTAAAAGCAAGAAAAGTGTTGATAAGAGTGTAGAAGGCTTCACTCTTACTTTTATATATATTATTTACTTAGGAGCTACATGGAAATGTTCTATTGGACGTCCAAAAAATATTGACTTTATATGATACATATCTTAACTTGTAAGACAAATTTTCTATATAAGTGCCACATAGTTAGATTGTTCTACTAGCTATCAATATGTTTAGCATTTAGTTAACTTGTTGATTAAGTTTCTAACCTATCAATCAACTACAAATACATATAAAGTCAAAGTATTATATGAGGCCAAATTTCACCACTTGATGAAACCTATGCCATACAACAAGTCCAAGAGGTGGAATTGGAAAGCTCTCAATTGTGTAATTGTTAGATTAATTTAAATCTTTATATTAAAAATTCAATTAGTTTTAGGCCTTTCAAGAAATGGTTACCAATATTAAATTAACATGTTAAATAAAATTTACTATACAAACATAGTAAAAATAATTAACTAAGTTATTACTATTAATTGACCATAAGAATAAAAACTTAAGTTTGAATTAAAAGTTAAGTTAAAAGTTAAGTTAAAAAGTTAAAGTTAAAAATTAAGATTAAAAGATTAAGTTAGAAGTTAAAATTAAAAGATTAAGTTAAAAAAAACTAAGTTAAAACTTAAGATTAAAGATTAAGTGAAAAGTTAAAATTAAAAGTTTAATTTAAAAGTTAAAGTTAAAAGTTAAAGTGAGAATATTAAAGGTTAAAAGTTAAACTTAAAATTTATTAGCCAAAAAGTGAAATGTGGAGATTACAAGTCACTGTGAAGATAATAGTAAAAATAAAGTAAGAGAGGTGAAAGCGAAGGTACCTTGACAACACGTAAGGATTGAAGGCAGTGACCCCCTTCTACTCCAAAATTTGCCAAAATTTGTAATCGGCTTTAATTTAAATGATTCTTAGCTTGTTGCAAGGCTAACTTAAAGGCACTTTTGATCCAAAAATCTTCATTGCAATCTAATAATCCAGTCGTGAAAATTTCTCCTTTGAAGTTGAGTGATCCAAACTGCCATGGTGACCAACCCTCTTCACTTAGAAATTCACTAAAAAATCAGATTGTCTTTAAATTCAACAAAACTTGTGCCTTTCAAAGCTTAACTTATCAATCTTGATTTTTCCAAAATTTAAAATAAAGCCAATCATCAGGCACTGAGAAATGCCTTTCCAAACTCGATTGATTCAAACTGCAAAGGCAATCGACTCCGTCAAACTCAAAAATTCACCAAAAATTCTATCTTACTCCAAATCAAGCGAGTCTTATCTTGTCGGAAAGCTAACAACAAAAGCTACAACTTTTCAGAATCTCATATTGAAACAAAAGAAACTAAGTGACTGATTGAAGAAAATCCAAGGCCCTTAAAACCCTTGGGGTATTCAAAAGGCCGAGGAGATATCTACCTCAATGAAACATATTTTAAAACTTAATGACCATCCTTCACAATGAAAAATCCATACATACACAATCACAAGGTTCACAATGAGAATTAAAACCTAAATAAAATTAAGATTAGGGTTTCAACCAAATTTTGGTATGGCTCCACCTTTCATCCAAAAGAAGAGAGAGAGAGGGCTTGGAAAACCAAGCCTCTCTTATACAATTGAGTGGAGGCTCGTAGAAGGGTGGCTACATCTTTACCCTTGATTTTTAAGATCCCTAATCTAGATCTACGGTCTTCATTCATCCAAGAGCCATCTCATTACCAAGGGTGATGGCTCTTGTAAGTGATCAAGAAAGCATTTTTTTTGTAAATCTAATTTCACTATTGTGTTTAAAACACCTTTTTAAGCTAAAATCGACTACTCACATGCCTCAATTCATGCTCAATTATAATTTTCATGGAAGTTTTTTCTTACAAGGATCTTGGCAATTTTTGTAAAATTCTTCAAAATGAGAATTTCATTGCTTCTCTTTTATTTTGAAGGAGAGGTTGCTGAACTTATTTTCTTCACTCCACAAGGTAAATCGGGTGCCACCATTGCATTAAAAATACTCCCATTAAGTAAAAGAACCACGATGCCGCTTGAATTTGTCGAATTTGGAAGAAAATCCAAAATTATCATTGCTAACTTTCATAAATCTTTTAGAGAATTATAATTCCAACTCCTAAATCATGTGAATGATTATAGATGCACTCATAGGCTTTTAGTCAACCCTTATAGTAATGACTAACAACCTCTAAATTATTAAACTAACTAAATTGATATTCTAATTCTTTTAACTCTTATCACTTTAGTCCTAATTAACCTAATTCAAGGAATTAGGCTATAATTTATATCATCAAGGTTTGTAATCCTAAAAATTCTATAAAATTAAATTTTACTTACATAAATTCTAATCTAACATGTTTAATTATCATAAAATAGGAAAATAAAAAAAATTAAATTTTAGAGTATAATTGAGAGCTCACACAATATTTATAAAACTTTTAAGAAGCTTCTCTAAAAGATATAATGAAATTAATCTATTTTTATTTATTTCTACCTATTCATATTACTTAGATAACAATTATAATAAATATATGTTCATAATATTATGTTCCCTTTTAGAGACAAGTTCCATAAGGAGCAGTAGTCACATATTGAAGAAGTCTAAGATGAGGCAAATTATATTTGCCACATACTCTAATCTTTGTTTCTTTCAAAGGAAGTTGATAGTTCCTTTCAACTATTGATAATGTCTTATTCTAAGATAAGAAGACCACTCTATTATTTGATCATTCTTAAGACCTTTGTAACTTTCTTTAGATAAAGCATTTGTAATACCATTAGGAATCATTCCTACTTCTAATAAAATCACCAAACATCAAGACTCTCTTTTGAAGTCATGATACCAAACGCTCTGTATCTCACCATCTATTTGAGGAAGAACATGTTATTCTTAAAGGTCTTTATCTCTATTATATTATCTTAAAGGCTATAATAATTATAATGTTTCATTTGATAAATCAACAAATGATGGCTCTTGAGTTGAATTTGTTAGCTATTAGTTTTCAATCTCTTTAATGTGACAATTATATAAAAATTACAAACAAAGATAAAAGGTAGAATGCAATATTTTTTAAATTGTGTTTCTTTTATAGCAAAGATTTGCTATCCTTCATCTTGATTTTAATAGATATTATTGATGAAAAGCTTTCATCTTTATCATTGTATTTGTAAGATTTTTTGTTGGCTCCCATGTACATTTGCTAATATCATATTTGTCTCAATGAATAAGATATTCCAACCTAAGTTGGAACTACCTTGAGTCTAAGACTTCTTCTACTTTGAATTCTTGATTATTATCCACTTATATAAGAGGATATTTGTCTTCTTTTTAAGATATTCAATGTCTTATATGGCTCCAAAAGAGATAACTGAAATATAAGATCGATTTTCATGGAATTTGGTAGATGTAATCAATAAGTAATTAGATTGACTTATTTAAAAATAGAAAATTATCTAAATTTATAGTAATCCAACTTATTATAATGGTAAATAATTTTAATATTAAAATGAAGTAAACATATCTTATCATCAATGTGAAAATGAGGTTATTCTTTATAATAGGAATTCGCATTGTTCTTTTATTGTTCTTGAGCTTCTCTTGATTGCACCTTCATTATTGTATATAATTCAAATAAATATTTTATCAAATCATTTGCCATAAGATTATCAATTTTTGAAAAGTTAAAAACTTCAAATTATGGATGATAACCATAATTAACAAAAAAATTTGTTTGTTGTATAGAAGAATGTATGTTATTATGATAAGCAAACTCTTCTAATGGCAAAAGAGTTATCTAATCATCTTATTGGTAGTTGATGGTATACCTCAAATACCACTTCAAAACTTGATTTATATGCTCTATTTATCAATCAATTTGATGATGGAAAGCCAAAGATAGTTTTATGTTCAAATCTAAAGCTATAAGAACTTAAGACTAAAAGATTAGTGATAAAATCTATAGAATCAAAAGACCATGGTTGTTCTAAAATAGATAATGGCTGAAAAAGTTTGTAAGGTTGATGACAAGGAGTTTTTGATCTTAAGCAAACATCACATGATTATACAAAATCTTGGACCACCTTTCTCATTTGCAACTACCAAAAATTCCTAAATATTAGTTCCAAAGTCTTATTGTATACAAAATATCTTACTGTTGAAAAGTCATGACAAGCTTAAATAATATGTAATCAAGCTTCATCTTCTAGAACATATAAGTGCCCTTCAAAATGTAATAGATTGTTTTTGAATTCAAACTTGGAAGTATTATAAGACTTTAAAGGATTTTCCTTAATATCACAAATAAAAGGATCAAAAGACATATTTGATTGAACTTACTTAATAAAAATTGAATCAATAGTTAGTATTGATTTCATTGCTCAAAAGTGAAGATGCTTTGGCTTCAAGAGAATTGTCTATTATTGATCAAAAACAACATTTCCTTCCTTTGGTGCAAGATAAGATTATTTAGAGAGTGCGTTTGACAAACCATATTATTTTTTTAGTAAATAAGTGATCTTGAATTTGAATCTTAACAAAGATATGCTCTAGTAAGCTTAGAAATGATTCAAAATATGTATTAATATAAAATATTTAAGGTTTTTATTATTTATATACATAATTATTAGATTAGGAGCGTCTTTTAGATAATAGCACTATTCTTAAAACAAATCCATGATTCTTAGAAGTTATTTGTCATAGATCTAGTGGTTGATCTTGATTGTTGAATTTTTTTTGGAATGAAAAGTGTCAATTAAAATAAGCCTCCATTAGTTGGAAGTTTGTTCTACTTCACAATCAATAAATTAACTTGTAAATTTTGGTAGTTATAGCTATTAATTAAATTCTAATCAAATCACTATTTATTTGTCTTAAATAATCCAAGTAATCAAGCCATACTTTACAACAAATTCACCTTCATCATAATAAATCATTCAATAAATCAATACAAAAATAATTATTTTTTAAATTATTTTTTTAGATTTTATCTTTTAATTTTTAATATTATATTATATTATATTATATTATTTAATATTTATTTAATATTAATGATCATTCAAAAAAAAAATTTAAAAATCCATCTATATCAATTTTTCATCTACAAATGAGTTTTTATTTAAATAATTATTTATTCCTAAGATTCATCAAATCTTAATCTAACTTCATTCTATTTTATACTTGTCATTTATGTTTAATTCAATACATTAATCACAAATATATTCACTTAATAAAGTATAATTATCAAGCCACTTTTCTTACCAATTAATTTGCATTAAAAAATATATTTATAATATGTGGAATAAAGGCTACCTCCTTGAAATCTAACTAAAAGCCACCACAAGGCTCTGATCATGTACAATTCATTATAGCTCCTTCTTGATTGATTTTTCTAGACAATCTTTTTACTTCTTCTTGTACTACCACCACTCTTTGACCTTCAACTACAATCAGGGATAGTGATATGTTGTTAATTTTGTTTCTAGGTTCATCATGTTTATAAAAAAAGAATAAGATTAATTTGATTATGTATTCTTATTCTAAAGAAGTATGATGTCTAGTGATTAAAAACTATTTTAATTTATTGACAAACTTTTCAATGTTAAGTGAAAATGAGAGTAATTAATTCCAAATTTAAAACTTTCAACCAAAGAGTTTAGAATGAATTTTTACACGGCCTCTGAGTAACAAAACTTCAAAATATCTTGTAGCAAAAGAGAACACTAGCATCTAAACCAACTCCAAGATGAAAAATACAATCTTCACTAGATTTTTTAGTCATAATCATATTCCATAGAATTGTTGAGATGGAATCAAGCACGTTATAAGAGAATTCTTTTAGGTAGTACTTACAAATTCTTTTGCAGTTTCACATTAATATACCAAATCAATTTCACCATATAAGAAATATATATATATATATATATATATATATATATTTTTCTAAGTAGTAGTGATTGTGAGAATTAATAATGTATTTAATTTCACCAGTAATATAACTACCACCAATACAAAATTCCAATGCAATATAAGAAATAGATCTATAGAATAGAATTGGATTTCAAGCTAGTAGGACAAATTTTGCCAAATCTAGCTCTATGCTTTATTAAAACTATAGCTGTGTTATTGTCAAACCAAGACTCACTATTGTTGACAACAAGATCCACAATAGAAGTAGTAGCATAGGAATAACAAAAAAAGATAATAGATTTGCTTTTGTAGCAATGCCCAAATCAAATTTTGCAATATCACACCTTCATCTACTTCCAATCTATCAATTTATTTAATTATGCTATCACAAATTTTTGCCAAAGTTTGTCTTTTACCTTGTAGATCTTTCTCAGAAGTGTTGGAGATTTGAAATGCATAAATTTGCTCAGCTTTCATGCAACAACTAAGTCAAAGGTTGGCCAAAACAATGCTACTAATTTAAATCCAAGTTACAACTTCTTAGGCAACTACAAACATTGCTAATCATCTAATCCACGTTTTCTTCCATAGCAATTCAAGTGATCTTCATACCTTCTTTGCCAACAATGTTAGATTGCTATGTTGAATTGCCAATGCTAACATAGAACCCTCATGCTATCACAATATAACATAGCTAATGAATAAAAGAGAGAAAAAAATATTATATTATTGAATATCTTATTTTAAAATATTATAAAAAATTATCTTAAAAAATAGGTAATAGTCAAAAAGATAGTAAAACTAAAAGTTACTATTGCTGCCTTTTTACAAAATAAGCTTCTATTTATTTTGTAAGGCCATAAATAAGGCAAAAAAAAGTAGATTGAAAAATAAAATAATATAGGCATATGTAGGAAGGAATTAAGAGTAGATTTAGTAAAATTTACCTCAAAAAGTCAAGAATTGATATCTAAAGACGACCAATTATCAACTTGGATTAAAATCAGATTTTAAGGCACAAAACCACCGACCTATGGTAATTTTAAGATTCTTTGGAAGATCAAAGAATGAGATTTGAGAAGAAACTTGCAAAGAGAGTTTTGAACATTGTTTTTTTAGTCAATCATGTTAATATTTAGTTTTGGAGGAATTTTCAAAGTTAGTATTGTTCTTGGTTGGTTTAGATTTCAAAAAATAAAACAATATATATATATATATATATATATATATATATATATTTTGAGGATTTCTTGAGTTCTATAGTATATATATAGATAAATTTTGAGTAAGTGTTGGTATGCTAATTATAAATATGTGTGCAAATTTTAAATTCAATCAAACAATTAGAACAAAGTGTGTGAAAGTTTTTGTGGAATGAGGTCTCAAAATGTGGCGTTTGAGGGTCAGTGAGTATTTTTAAGATCTTGAGTGATCTGACAATTGAATTGAAGTGATTTTTTTTTATATAGATATAAGACTTGATTTTCAATAGTTTAAGTATATTTTGAGAGAAATTCAGTGATTCAATAAGAAAATATTGGCACTGGAAGTTCAACATTCAGATTGGAGTAGGAGGCCAGCCAACATCTAGGCCAATTTTAGGATTTTTCTTCCACTTGGTAATTGTAATTACCTTCAAATTTGTTATACTTTTTTTTAACTAAAAGATTGAAAGGTGAATAAACTTTTAAGTAAGACCAATGGTTTAATCAATAGATATTAGGATTCTAATCTATCTTAGATTTGGTTTGAGTTGGTTAAGTATTGATTAAGATTTGATTTAAGGTTTTGAATTTATCTAGGATTTGGTTTAGAGTTTAAGATTTTTTTAGGATTTAATTCAGAATTTAGGATTTTTCTAAGGTTTGGTTTAAGGTTTAGAATTTGTCAAAGATTTTATTTAAGATTTAGGATTTGTCTAGGATTTGATTTAGGATTTATGATTTAAAATTTGTCTAAGATTTGGTTTAGAATTTAATATTTAATTAGGATTTAATTAAGGTTTATTAAGATTTTAATTAAAATTAAAGTAGGATTTGATTAAGATTTATTTGAAATTTATTTAAGATATATCTAATAATTTTTTAAAGATTTCTTGTGGATTTTTTTTGAATTTATTTAAGATTTTTTTAAGATCTACTTATTATTTCTTTATGATTTCTTCACAATTTTTTAAAATGTTCTTTAGGATTTTTTCATGTTTCATTTTTAATTTCTTTAAGATTTCTTTTAAATTTGATTAAATCTTGATTAATATTATTAAGGTTTAATTAAAATTTATCTAAGATTTTATTAGAGTTTCTAGGATTTTGTTGTTGCAATTTTTCTTCTACCTTCTACAGCCAAGTATCCAATATAATTTCAAGCAAGACCTTATGTAATATAATAGTGCGTTGACACTAGGGATGAAAAATTTATATACTGTAGCTGCTTAGTACATTGAATACCTTCTTACATCAAGTACTTAATTGCCTACAAGACTGCACCACAATACCACTATAGATTTGAGCCCTGTTGTTCATATAAGAGCAAAGGAAAATGATACCCAAAATAAATAATTAAAAAATCTACTTTAACTCATATTAATATATTTCAAGTACAATTTATAGATATAAACTAATTTGCAATAATACCACATACAAGTTTGACTATTGCATTACAAGAAAGAGAATACTATTATCTTTTGTTACTAGAAATATCAATAAAATAAAATAAAAATAAAATCAGATCTACCACCTTTACTACCTAAGTCAGGAGCTACTCTATAGTAGTTGGTGCCAAAGGAATTCAAAAGAAGCAATACTACTTCTTGCAACAACTAAACACCAAACACAGTATTTCTAAGCATCTTTTGTAATTTTTACCACAAAGAAGAAGATCTATTTCTTATTAGCAATGCAAAGCTCTATCTTTGAAAAAAAAACAAAAATAATATGGGAAGAAAGAATTATAGAAATAAAAGCTGCGTTCAAAGTTTCAAATGTTACTTCTACTTCTTGATTCCATTAAAGGTTGTCTTTATAAGTCAAACATGTAAGTCTCAAGGACATGGATCTCAAGAAAAGAATATCTTTAATACACTCTTATATCAATGAAAGAAACTAGAAAGTCACTCAAAGATGATATAATATTGAACTAGAATGGCTATTGCTAAAAAAAAAAATACTAGAAAATCTTGGAATAAGACTAAGGATTAGAAAGGCATTGACAAGAGTGAAGAAGGCTTCACTCTTGCCTCCATATATATTCTCTAACTAAGAGCTATGTAGCGATATTCTAAAGAAATTCAAACATATATTGACTTTACAAGCTACATATCTTAACTTACAAGGCAAGTTATCTATATTTATATTTTTATGATGTAATATAATAATATAGTAAAAATATAGTCAAAATTAAATATTATTATATCACTGCCAATTTCTAATATGTTCTTATACCAAAATCCAGATATCTCTCAATTACACCATTAGATTACCACAAAATTTTACATACATTTAGAACACCTAATTAACCAAGCACTGTCAAAATTTGAGCAATAGATGTGACACCAATTTTACAAACTAGCCAAGAGTACTAGCCCTAATTTTATTACATAAATTCCAAATTACTAATACAAACCTTGACTTCCAATAATAATTGCTAAGTCTCTCCAAATCCTATCAAAACCAACCTTATGTCTCAACCTAAAATAAGCTCTAAACTAGCTCTCAAATTCTAATCTTTGTTCTTCAAATGAAATCCTATTTTGCCCTAGGCAATGGTTTTAGTAGGCAAAGGTCTGATTTTAACCATGTCTCACAAATAGTCGACCACTAAATATCAATCTAACCTATCCTAAGGATTTTTTAGCCCAACTCTACCTTCAACTTAATCCTAGTATCAACTATATTAATTATTTATCCCTTTTGATCTGATTTTATCAATTTATAGTCTTTCTAAGGTAGTATAAGAGTTTCTATGGCTAGAAGGTAAAATTACTAACTAATCTTCAATCTACTAACTATTAAGATAAGAAAATAATCTAAGATACTTTTATAAATATATTTTTAGATATCTTGAATTATTATTAAATTAAGATAATTAAATATTAATTAGAAATTTAATTTTGATTATAGTTTTACTATATAGTCATATTACATTATAACTATGCCTAGGACAAAATAAGGTTTCATTTGAAGATTAGAAATTAGAATTTGAGAGCTAGCTTAGAACTTATTCCAAAGACATAAGGCTTGTTTGTATAAGGTTTTTTTGGACTTTGCAATTATTGTTTAAAATCAAGGTTTGTATTGGTAACTTGAGATTTATGCAATATAATTAGGGCTAGCACTTCCAACTAGTTCATAAAATTGGTATGACATCTACGATTTAAAATTTAAAAGTACTTGGTTAATTGGGTGGGCTAAGTATATGTAAAATTTTGTGATAATTTAATAGTGCAATTGAAATATATCTAGATTTTGGTACAAAAAGATATCAGAAGTTGGCAGTTTGAGGTTGCATAAGGTTTCTATGATATCTAAAGTTTTAATAGTTGAATCACGGTGAAATTTGGCATGGTATTAGAAGACTTAAAGATCAAGTTATAAACCAATTTTGAATTGAAAGTAACTGTTAGAAAAAGAAAAATCACTGCTAGAATATTTGTATCAACTTTTAAGTTGGCTGCCAAGTAACATTAGTATGGTTTTTGGACGTTTTCTCATGATTTGTAAGTTGAATTGGGATGAATTTTTTTTGAGCATATAAAAGACTTATAGTGGCATTTTTATGAAATTTTTTGTTCCAAATGGATGGTTAGATTAAAAGCTACAGCTTGCTAAATCTTGTTGATTATGATTAAGGTTTGTAAAGAAAATTCAAAATTACCTAATTATGAAAGTAACAAGGCAATTGGAATTTATGTATAGTTAAAATTAGTAAAAAGAGTGTTTTTGATTACTTTGTATTAGATTTAAGTACTTTTAAATTTAAATTCAAATTACATTCTTCTTATAAAGATGAAACATATTAAGATTCTTTGATATTTATAAAACACAATCTTACCTTTTATAGCCAGATGCCGAGTACATTCCTAAACAGAATGACATATAACATGAGATTAATACATAGTTAACTTATTTGATAAGATACAATACAAAATTAACTTGTTCTATTAGCTTCCAACATATAGTTAACTTGTTTGCTAAGTTTGTAATCTATAAACATATCTAAAGTCAAAACCGGATCTATGAAGCTTCTAAGAAGCTATTCTAGAAGATTTTATGAAATTAATTTATATTTATCTACTTCTACTTAATCATATAAGTAACTATTGGAATAAATGTATATATTTGTGACATTACCTCTCCTTCTAATGACAAGTTCCACGAAGAGCGGTCATCATCTTTCATGGATCTTGTAATTCTTCATCTTGGTTTTAATGAATGTCGTTGATGAAAGACTTCAACTTTTTTTGTTGCATTTGGAAGATTCTTTGTTGGCTACCATATACATTCACTAATATCATATCTGCACTAATAAACCATGCTAATGAATCAACATAATATCCTTTGGCAATCCATGATAGCCATAGATATTATCAATGAAAAACTTAGCTATTTCTTCACTTGAAATAGATTTTGTAGATGATACAAAATGTGACGTTTTGGTGAAATAATCTACAATTGCAAATATAAAGTCATATGAACTTGAACTTGGAAGATCTATAATATAAAATCTATATAGAAATGGACTTGATTGAATTTTTTTGATAAAGGTCAAATCAACAATCAATATTGATTTTATTGCTTGAAGATGAAAAAGCTTTGGCTTCAAGAGAATTATTTTTTGTTGATCAAAAGATATGTCTCTTTCTTTTGATACAAGATAAGAGCGTCTAGAAAGAGCATCTAATAAACTTATTTTTTTTTAGGTCGATATGTAATCTTAAAATCAAATCTTCATAATGACATGTTTCAAGAGGCTTGGCAATGATTCAAAATACGTACCGACATAAAATACTCAAGGTTCTTGTGATTTATATATATTATAATTGGACTTGAAGCACCGTCTAGATATTGATGCCATTCTTGAAATGAATCTATAATTTCAAGAAATTCTTTGTCATAGATTTCATAATTAATCTTGGCTATTAAAAATTTCATGGAATAGAAAGCAAAAAAAGTCAACTTGAATAGTGTGGAATATAAACTTTTCTATCTTTGTGTTTAATCTTGTATCTCTTAGTTTTTCTAATACATAATAAACATGAAATTTGTGCTCTTTTGTGTTTTTAGAATAGATTAAAATGTCGTCAAAATAACAGATAAGAAAATTATTAATGTATTATTTGAGTGTAGCCAACTTATTTTGTGATAGTCTATAAATTAGTTCAAATAGTGGTTGAGTTCCTTCTTACAGATCAATAGAACAATCATAAAGATAATACTCTATAAGAATATTTATATTCTTTTTTTCAAAAAAGTCCTAGAAATCTTGATATTAGCTAAAAATACTACTTGATATCTTATCAGTATTAGTAATAGGTGTGGCATATATAGCAAAAGATGGCCCTTTATTTGCGGCATGTATGAAAGTTCTTGTACCTATCAATAAGGATTTCGATGTATTAGACTTATGGATTTCTACTTGCCTATAGGACCTTAAGCTAAACTATAGAAAAAATAAAAATTGCAAGAAATATAATCTATCAAATGATTATATCTTTTTAACCACAATAATCCTAAAATAATTGTGTTAGAAGGAGATTTAATTACATTAAATATTACTAAATTATTGTAACCACTAGTTGCTACTTTTATAGGAATAGTTTCATGTGTAATATGTTCAAAAGACAATGAACATCTTTTTATTACTTTTACATGCATAGGTTTGATTTTCTTAACTAAAGATATATCTTATTTTTTGATAAAATCTTCATTTATAAAACAAGTTGAGACTCTTGAATCCAACAAGGCTAAGACTTTGTAATTTTTTGGTCCTAAACAGACTTCTATTATAAAATGAGGTGAAGGATTTGAAAAGAGAATAAAATATTTATTAGATGTTGCACATAATTTAAGCCTCATGGTTCCTATTGTAGCTCAAATAACTTATTTTCCAACACATTGTCTTTTTTGACAATCATGCTTTTTATTTTGTAATTCTGTTGCTTCTTTGGATAATATTGAGCTAAAAACCTAGCCTCTCTTTAATAGAAGTAAAGATCTTTTTGACGACGTCAAGTTTTTTTTTGCCATGTGAGGGATTTTAATAATTCTATAATATTTTACATTAGTTTTAGCCTTCATAAATAAGTTTCAAAAAACTTAAGAGTTGCCATTGTAATATTACATGAAGTATTACTTGAGAGAGCACCAAGCACTTCACTGTAGAAGATAGAACAGAAATTACAATAATAAAATCTTAATTCTGATAGAATACTAAATAAACTTTAATTAAATCTAAACAATGCTAAACAAGCTTTAATCAAATTCAAAAGAAGTCTTAAAGAAATTACAAAAGAAACAAAAAGAAATCTTAAAGGAGTTAAAAGATAATCTATAATAAATCTTAAAAGAATCCTTAAGAAGTCCTAAAAAATATTAAAATAATCACAATATATCTCAAATAAATTTCAATCAAATTTTAATTTAATCCTAATTAAAATCTTAATAGATTTGAATCAAACCCTAATCAAATCTTATATCCTAAGATAAATCCTAACCAAATCTTAAATCCTAAATCAAATCCTAGATAAATCCTAAATCTTAAATCAAATCCTAAATCCTAAATTAAATCCTAATCAAATCCTAGATAAATCTTAAATCCTAAATCAAATCCTAAGGTTGTTTAGAACCTCAATATCTTTTGATTAAATTTTTTATCTTGTTTAAAATTTTATATAACTCTCAATCTCTTAGTTACAAATAAGTACAATAAATTTGAAGACAATTGCATTTACTAAATGGAAGAAAACTGCTAAAATCTGCTCAGATGTTCTTCGACATCCTTCTCCAATCTTGATGCTGATCTTCAAGTGCTAACATTTCTCTTTTGCATTGTTCAATTGATTTCAAAATTCTTATATATGTAGAAAAATAAGTCTAATACCTATAAATATAATTTTTACATCAATCCAATTGATAAATTGTAAGAAAACTTAGAAACCTTTACTAGATCTGAAATTCTACTTTCTAAGACCTCCATCCACTCAAATCTCAATAACCCTCAATTCAACCATTAGATCAAGCTAAAATTCACAACACATATTAAATACATTAATAATCATTAACTCACAAAATTTTACTTGTAGATCTGCTACAAAACTCTTGAAATTGTCTAAAACGTCAATCCTATTTTATTTCACATAAACCTCAATCATCTAAAAAAATCTTAACTTTTTAAAGCTCTTACAAAGTCATTAAAAATTCAAATCATACAAAACCAATGCTCATAAAAATCCTATCAAGTTTGTTATCAAATCCCACTCTATGATTTTACAAAATCCTATAAATTAATTTTAAATAAGACAAAATAAAGAAAATTAGAAAATTAAATGATATAGGCATATCTAAGAAGAAATTAAGAGTAGATTTTAAATAAGATAAAACAAAAAATTATAATTCTTTATTTTTTCTTATTTAAAATTCTATAAAATCCTAAAAATTAAATAAAAGCCCATTTTGTAAAAAATAATATTAGTATTTTTTTAGTTTTACTACCCTTTTGACTATTAGTATATTTCTAAGATAATTTACTATAATATTTTTAACTAAGATCTTCTATAATATAATAATTTCTACACTCTTTTACTTATTAGCTATATTACATCATGACATTGTCATTACCTGACTTGTTCCTCTCCAATTGAATATTTATTTTTGACATCTTTCAAATAATCTATTGTGTCATATAATGGCTTGAGAAATAAATTATTCTATAGATTCTACTTTTGAAATTATTAATAACAAATCTTTGACATTGTCTTTTAAACCTTATCAAAATTGATTGATAAGATCTTTGTCATTCCAGTCCAAATTACAAACAAGGTTTTGGAATTCAGCAACATATATGGTAGCTAAACGTAATCCTTGTTGTAAAGATAAGAGCTTAATCTTCGCTACTCTTTCTTCATCACTTTTTCCAAATGTAGTTGTAAATACTTCTAGAAATGAATTTAAATCATAAAGAATTCATGAATCTTTTTTCATCAAAGGTGCAAATCAAGAAAAAGCACTTTTAGATAGAAGTGCACTTATAAATCCAACTTGAGTAAATCCATCAAGGTATTGGAAGAGATGCAACCTTAGATAGAATTTGACTTGTTCCAAAAATCCTCAAAATTTTGATCTTGTTCTATCAAACTTCTCGGGCATACTAATCTTGTTTTCTAACATACTTATAGAAATAAAATTCCTTAGATTTGATTGTGAAGTTGATCTACTTACTTCCTTCAATTACACAACTTATTAATATAGACTTTGAACTTCTTCCATAAGCATAGGAATAATACTTTCATGATTCATGTTAAAAATACGTGAGATCTCTACTTGTAGAATATTCATAAGCTTGTGAAGATTTGTAATAGTTACAAATCTATTTTTACTTCTGTTAAGAGTAATATCCATAATCTTTTCTTTCATAGAAAATTCAAAAAAATTCAAAAAATTAAATTAGAGAAAGATGATCTATAACCTCTAATGTCAAATAAAAATTTCTATAAATAGAGGTAATCTACTTTCTTTTAAAGAAAAAACTAATGTTAGAAAATAAGATTATTTCTTTAAAAGTGGGTAGTTTGTAATCTTCAAAATATAATAATAGAAGTAAGATAATCTACTCACTTTTAAAATAAGATAAAAATAGTAAGTTAGAACTCTTGTCAAATTATCAAGGATATAAATCTTGAAGAGAAAAAATCCTTAATACACTCTTATATCATCGAAAGAAACTAAAAAGTTACTTAAAGATGATATTATATTAAACTAGAATGGCTATTGTCAAAAATAAGAAGACTAAAAAGTCTTGGAACAAGACTAAGGATTAAAAAGGTATTGATAAGAATGAAGAAGGCTTCACTCTTGCTTCTATATATACTTCCTAACTAGAAGTTACACAGCAATATTCTATAGGACATCCAACATGTGTTGACTTTTCTAGCCACATGTTTTAACTTACAAGGCAACTTATCTATGTATGTGCCACATAGTTAGTTTGTTACACAAGCTATTATATGGAATTAGCTTGTTCTCAAAAGACATCATTTATGATACAAATATTACAATAGAGATGACATTATATTTTTAAAAAGAGATGACATTATATTTTTAAAAATTATACTTAGTTCAAAATATAGACTTTCATTTATTTATTTTTTTTATATATATTAGATTATATGCCTCACATAGATCTATTTTTTTAATAGACCTTAATTTGATTGAATTGATTAAAAAGTCCAAATATTAAAAGTAGTGGATACTTATTTTTGATAGTGATCTTTTTGAGTCTCCAATAATTTATACACATTTGAAATAATCTAGTTTTTTCTTTAAAAATAAAATTAGAGCTCCTGCTAGAAATTTGGAATGGCATATAAAGTTTTTGGCCAAATTCTCTTCAATACATTTTTTGAATTCAGCTAATTTATTTTGTGATAAATTATAGATTAGTTCAAATGGCAACTGAGTTCTTTTTTTAAGGTCAATTGAGTAATCATAGGAATGATGTTTTACAAGAATATTTATATTTTTCTTTTTAAATTTATCTTAAAAATCTTGATATTAGCTTAAAATGCCATTTGAAGTCTTTTTACCATTAAAAATAAATGTGGCATAAATGACACAAGATGATAATTATTTTGCATCATGCAAAAAAGCTCTTATTTTTACAAATATAAGTTTGATTGTACTAGACTTATGAATTATTATTTGATTAATTATACTCTAATTATACTTTTAAAAAAATTAAGACTATAAGAATTTCAATCTATTCAAGTATTGTATTTTTTTTTAATCACAATAAATTTAAAATAATTGGATTAGAAAAAGATCTGATAATATTAAATATCGCAAAGTTACTATAACCATTAGTTATTACTTCTAGAGGAATTTTTTGATAAATAACATCTTTAGAAGGCAATGGACAATCATCTATGATTTCTACATGAACATATTTTATTTTATTTTTACTAAATATATGTCATGTCTTTTAACAAACTCTTCATTTAAAAAAAAATTGAGACTTTTGAATCTAATAAGGTAAAGACTTTGTAATATTTAGGTCCTAAATTAATATCTATTGTAAAACAAAGAAAAATTTTTGAAGTGAAAATAGAACCTTCATTAGGTATTATACAAGGTTCCAATTGCACGGTGTCGTATTACGTGCTTTCCTGCTCGAGAACGCGCCGGGCGTCTGGCTGTAGAAGGTAGTATGGAGATTTGCCGATAGTCAAGCAGTCTATCAGTTTTTGACTGCTGGAATATAAAAGACTGCAACAATGTACCGAAAATCTATACGGATGCTCTTCGACTGCATGTCGAAGTCTTTTTTTTGCCCCAGCCGATAGGTCTCTAGACGTTACAGAGAACCCCGAACAACCCAAACTATTAATCTTCAATACCCCTTTGTACTTACGATCTTGTATCCACTGAATGTCATGTTAGATTAACCCAATAAATTTCATTCACTCCGCATACTCAATCCTATAGACACCCCTTTAATCCTTCAATTACAGACGTAACTCGATTTTACAAAACAGTCAAGAGTATTCAAACCCACTTCATTTAAAAATCTCGATTCACCATTACAACACTGACTTCAGTAGCGATTGCCTCAGTCTTCCCAAAACTCTATGAAGAAGAAAAATCCAAATTCTATGTCTTTCCTTCCCCGACCCGAAGCATGAAGCTCCTCTCTCTAATTCCCTTGATCTTCCAAAAAAAAACCTCCAATGAAAACCGAACTGGTAACCTTGCAAAAGCTTGAAAACTTGCTCCCCCCCCCCCCGATTCCCCCCTAACCTTATCCTCTGAATTTCTTCAATCTTCCGTCTTAGATCCGGAATTGGCTCCCACCTCAAGCTTGGATCCGAAATTGGCTCTCGCCGTCAAGCTTTCTCCTCCGTTTTTACCTTTAAGAAATCCATTTACCGAAACAACGTTCCCTGAAACGGCACAGAGAACAGGACAGCCTGAAACAGAATCGAACCCCGTAATCGGGACCACATTGAGTCGCCCGACCAATTCAGGTCCTATATTGGGAAAGATGCCCATAGTAACCTAGATGTTTTCGTAATTGGGTCAAATTGGTCCTCGCATCAAATTGGCTAAGACCCGTAGTAAGACCTAGATTTCTCGTAATTAGACTGCATTGGGTTGACCAGCCAATTTAAGTCTCATATTGGATAAGAGGACCCAGATTGGATTATCGAAATTGGATCCAATTGGCTCCTCGAACCCATCGTGTGAATTGGTCCTTCTCTTCCTGCTGACTCCCGTTATTGGAATCGAATGGAGCATTTCAGTATGCCCCGGCTGACTGTAACGGAGTGACTGAACCTGACCACTCAGTATTTGTACTGGAGTTGGTTGATGCTCCCAATATTCGAGATAACTGAATATTAATAAAATTCCCCTTTCTTTTTATTTTCACTGTATAATCGTGTTACAACACGACATCCACCCCCTCTAAACCTGTGCATCCTCCGGTATGCACCAATTTACCCAATTGCTGTTTGATTCAGAATATATCCCCTACGTCTTTGTCCAGTTCGTCTTCGTCACCTTCATTATCCATATCACTTTCATCTTCTTGCTGCGGAATCTCTGTACCTTCATTAAGGTCTTCTATATTCATCTCTGCGTGTCTTCGTTTAAATATTTTTACTCGCTTCCCTGCAATTGGTATTTTCAATTTTGTACCATCTAACTCCCGTAATGAGTAAGTCGCATTATCATGAACAGTTGTTACAACATATGGTCCAAACCAACGTTTTGAAAATTTCCGCAAAGTACTATGTTGATTATCCAGACTATTGTCATAAACAAGTACCCAGTCACCTTCCTTGATTGCTTTTGGTCTCAATCGATGTTGCTTATCGAATCGCGCCTTGTTTTGTAACCTTGCTCTTTTTAACCTTTCCAATGCTATCTGGACATCTTCCGTTCTTTGCTCCAATTGTCGAATCCTAATAGCCAGAAGTTCTTCTTTTGTCAATCCATCTTCCCATGGTAGCATACTCCAAGTAAGTACCTTTTCTTCAATCGGCATAATTGGTTTTTGACCTGTCATAAGTTCTACTGGCATATATCCTGTCACCGAATTATGTGTTGTTCGATCAGCCCATAATGCAAATGACAAAAGCCGTGGCCACTCTTTAACTTTCCCATTACAAGCTTTAACTAATGCTTTCACAATCGGCGGGTGACCGCGTTCGCTTTTCGCATTCCCTTCCGGATTATAAGCAGTAGTCAGTGATAGTTTAACTCCACATTTTTCAAAGAACTTACGAGCTTCTTGTGCATTTAATTCTCCACGATCTGCAGTGATTTTTTCTACGCACCCGTAACGGCAAATGACATCTTCAAGCAAAAACCTATAAATCCCCTCTGTAGATTTTGTCCTCAATGCTCTTCCTTCTACTTGATTTGATAAATCTTCACGAGCTAAAACCAAATATCTCATCTGCCATAACCCAACCGGCATAATAACCAAATCAACACTACATTTAAAATGAATAGCCAGAGGATATGTAGGATGAAGACCATCTCGATGTCGGATATTAGAATACGATTGACAGATTTCACATGACTCTACAAATGAGAGCACATCTCGATACATATTTTTCCACCAATATCGTTCCTTGAGTTTAGCAAAAGTAGCCCAGATTCCTCTATGCCCTGCCCATAAACTATCATGAAACTCCTTTAATAATTTTAGTTTTTCTTCCTTTTTGCCTATCACTCGTTGTGGCATCCCAATTCCTTTCTTCGGTCTCTTCCATAAGAATCCATCTCGAAGTAAAAATCCAGATGTTTTTTTTCTTATTTGTTTGAATTTTTCTGTAGACCAATTCCCCTGCTTAGACAAGGTATTCAAATAATGACCAATATCCAATAATTCTCCTTCATAAGATTCTTCAAGAAATAGCTTGTCTTCTCTGTTGAGATTCGATATTGAATAGAATTTCAATCCGACATCATCAATGTCTTCAACCATTTCGTCCTCCCTCTCGTATCTTGCTCGAGATAGCATGTCTGCTACTAAATTGTCCTTTCCAGTGATATGCTTAAATTTTGGATTTAGTGACTTAATATAAGCAATCCATCTCAACATTGCAATATCTGGCGTTGAACAGTTAATAATCATTTCAAGCAATGGCAAGCAATCTGTTTCAATTACTACTACTGCCCCAATCAAATAGTCCTTTTCAGCTTTCATAGCCGAAACGACTCCCCAAAGTTCTCTTTTGACTTGCGAATATGCACGCTGACGAATACTTAAAACTTTAGCCCCAAATCGAACTGCAAATCTACTCCCATTCGAATCATCTTGACCCACAGCCCATCCAACGGCAATTAGACTAGCGTCTACAGTAAGAATCACTGGTCTATTGCACTTATAATCAACCTTCCTCAATATTGGAGGTGACATCAATAATTTCTTCAATCTTTGCATTGCCTGAATATGCCTTTCTTTCCATTCAAATCGGTAACCCTTGCATAACAGTTCATATAATAGATCCGCTATGTGAGCAAAATGAGGGATCCAGATTCGATAAAATACACATGCACCCAAAAACCTGCGAACCTCTGTTAAAGAACCACAATCCTCTTTCATCCTTCCAATTGCATCAACTTTAGTCGGATCTGGTTTTCTTCCGTAAGATCCGCATAAATGTCCAACAATTACAACCTCTCGCACTCCAAATACGGACTTCATACCCGATAATGTAAGATGAACTTCTTCAAGCCGAGTTAAAATCTTTTCACAATCTTGTATATGATCAACAACATATCTGCGACACCCCCTCGTATCTAAAGTTTCATCTTTGTCTCCTTCTCTGCACCCTTTTATAGGAACATCATCCAGAAAAGCCATAGTCTTTTCCGGAATAAAATCTCTCAATACCTTATTCATCCCATTCATCATATGCGCAACTGAGTTGGTCGCGCCTTGAGGAAGAGTGCACATTCTAACCAATCCAAGCGGTGTTCTCATCGTTGTCATATCTCTACTTCCTTCGGCAAGTTGAAATTAATCATAACCTGAATACAAATCACCCATTGAATAGATCGCCCTTCCAGCAAACGCCTTAGCAAATTCATCCACAATAGGTCCAATTCCTGCATTCCTGACAGTTACAGCATTCACCGGCTGCATATCTTGAATAAACCGCAGTGACCCATTCTTCTTAGGTACCGTAAACCATCGACTAGAATACGGCGCAAATGAAGGTTCTAATATTTTCATCTTTATCTTTTCTTTCAATAGTTCCACCAATTTAGGTAAATGTGCCCTCAGTACTGGAATCGGTCTTAGATTCCAAGGTACATGCGGTACAGTGAAGATAACCATAGGTGTTATAATATTTAGATCCACACACCCAATTTCATGAGATTCGAAGGCAAACGATCTACCTTGTTTAGCCAACATCTTTTTGAAGGAAGTAATTTCCTCCGGCAATAAAGAACCATCAGAACCAATCTTCAATTCTTCAAAAGTCTCTTCAGTAAACTGATGTCCAATACTCATTGGATCTCTTAAACTTGCTTCTTTTGATGCTTCTCCTATTTGTTCTTTAGAATCCTCTAGTAATGGTCCGGCAACAGGCTTTACTTTCTTATCTGCCGTTTTATATCTCGTCTCTACTGTGACTTCTGGTGCTTGAAAAGATTCAAGCATGGTATAAACCTCTCTCGAATGAATCTCAACAATCTTATCATTATCCCCTAACCCAATAGATGTAATCAATTCCAATGAATCTTCCAACCCATTTTCTTCATAAACACCCAAAATCCTCTCATCATCTTGCAATGTACCTATCTTGCGTAACTGTCCTTCAATATCATATAATCTTTTTCTTTCTTTTCTTTTAAAATCATCAACTTTCTTATACATAATATTTCCATTTTCCAATATACCAATAAAACTTGCATCAAAGGCACCTTCATCTCGCGAGAGTACCTCCTCTTTTGTACCTCCATAATCTCGCTTTACAGTGGTACCTCCTTAAAATCCTTAAATCCTTCAACAATCTTTGGCAATGGTTTCTCCCTCAACCTATCTCGATTCCGTTCATGGTTAGGAGGTACTGTTAGAAATTGTACAGCTTTCCTCCTATCTTCGCTCCGTACCCTTGCATAAGCAGAACCATTGTCAAGTACCTTTGTTTCCATCCGTGTTGCCATGATATAAGGTTGTCCTAAAATCAACGGATAAGACGTTGTATCTTGAACGAAGAAATGTTGCTCTGTTGCAACATCCCCAATCCAAATTTTGACATCTGGACAAGCTCCATAAAATTCGCCTCGTGTGTTATTAGCTGCTCGTATTGCCCATCCATGTTCTATATCAATTGGCCATTTTTGCTTCTTATAAAGATCTTTAGACATGAGATTTATTTCAGAACCATGGTCCATCAAGGCAACTATTGGTTCTTCTATATCTCCTACCTTCACCAATACCTCAATAGTTGCCCTTGCCCAATGCTTTCGAGTATAATGGCTCAAAGTTTCCATTTCCTTGTCACTAGAATCTTCGAAACGTACTCGCTGATTATACCCATTCTTTTCATTTGTTGGTTGCTTGTAACCAATATCAACCTCTTCTTCATCTCTACATATTTTTGCATTAATAGCATGACTCATTCCAGTTTTGCTCATTAATTGCCTCTTTCGCTTAATGCTGTCAATGATAACATCATGAAACTCCTTCTTTGCAATTTCCAAGACTTCTTTCAATGTGAATTCCACCTTAGCGTTTAATATACGTTCTTCCAACACCCCTTTCAAATTTGTTGCCGCTTCAATGTCAGAAAGTAGCTTATAAGCAATTGATTTGCCCTTATCTTTTGTCTCCGTTGTTTTTTCTCCCAATGATGCTGAGGTATCCTTTACAGGCAATTCTTGTGAAGCTGCCTCCCGAGCCTTGTCTCCTCGAGTTTGCCTCTTAAAAGAATTTCCTTCTCTAGTATCATCAAAATTTCCTCGTCTTTTTTCTTCCATCAAAGCTTCATGTTGGTTCTTAGCAATATATGCATGAACTGAAAGAGACTCAACAGGATCCTCCCAACCTGTTCTTCCTCATATTGTAGCTGCAGTTCTCAATAACGCTTCTCGAGGTAATTTCCCTTCTTGCATTGTAGAAACGGCAGAAGCCCAAAACTCACTAGTTTCCGTACTTCCACCAATTTCATCATCTACTCTAGCACCATAACTTGCACTTTCTCGTGCTACTGTTTCATGCCCTTTTAAGTAATCTTGAACCAATGCTCTCATTCCTCCCTTGCCAAAATTGGTTTGAAGAAGATCCTCCCTATCTTTCAATGCTATCTTCCCATCTTTCCAGCAAATAATTCCCTGCCGTATCATATTATTAAATTCATTGCAATCTTTTCTAGTGTGTGAAGCATCATCACACCAAATGCATCTTTGTACATATCTTTGTTTTGAAACATTCTTCGAATTGTTTATAGAAGTATTCTCTTCAAGTCTTGCCAATTTGATTTGAAGATCTCGCATTCCTCGTATAATTTCTTCCATACCCATATCTGCTTTCTTTGACAAGGATGTCGAAGGTTGAACTGTAGGCATTGTCGGTGGTGTTGTACGTACTGGAGCTTTGGGTGCTTGTACTATTTTCGGAATATTGCTCCTATCCTTCCTCCTTTCTTTTTTTGTAAGCAACCCCACCGCATCTTCAACGTTCTTCCACTTCGTTGTCAATCCTTCATCTTCTTCTTTGTCTTCAAGAAGGGGTTCTAATTTCTCTTGCAATTCTCCATCAGCAGCTTGAAGAAATAGATCAACTTTGTTCGGCTCCAATGTCAATTTTTCTACCTTCGATAATTGAGAGTACTGCCTCTCAAATTCCTTTAGTAGCTCTGTTGCTTGCAAATTCTTATTGGGCCGTTCAATCCATCCCAGAAACAGCTTTTTAGTAACGCGATCAGCATCTTCCAAGAAATATTTGTCTTTCAATGCATGTGAAAAATCCTCCCATGAATTCCCACAATGATCCGTAATCGATGTAATGTGGTCCCTTATCTCCGGTATCGTGGCAAGTCTAAATAGTGCAACCATTTTCTTCTCAGAAACCCGATTTAATTCCGTTTCACGAACATAACATCTTAAATACCTTGAAATATTCCTCCCATCAAATTGATCAATTTTATTGACCACTGCTTGCAATGCTTTGGTTGCCAAAGCTTCCTTTCGATCATTGCTTTGCTGTTGCTGCATTGACAATGAGAAGGCTTGAAACAAACTAACAATAGATGGATCCATGTGCATACCTTGTCCTTTAGAAGACTTCCCACCAAAAACTTCTCCCAAAAATCCTTCAAAATTTTTATTTTCGTTTTCCATAAAAATAAAGATAAAATCAACCGAAATTCAATACCTTCTACCTCAAGTTTTCACGTCGGGTTCACCACTTATGTCGTATTACGTGCTTTCCTGCTCGAGAACGCGCCGGACGTCTGGCTGTAGAAAGTAGTATGGAGATTCGCTGATAGTCAAGCAGTCTATCAGTTTTTGACTGCTGGAATATAAACGACTGCAACAATGTATCAAAAATCTATACGGATGCTCTTCGACTACTTGTCAAAGTCTTTTTTTTGCCCCAGCCGATAGGTCTCTAGACGTTACAGAGAACCCCGAACAACCCAAACTATTAATCTTCAATACCCCTTTGTACTTACGATCTTGTATCCACTGACTGTCTTGTTAGATTAACCCAATAAATTTCATTCACTCCGCATACTCAATCCTATAGACACCCCTTTAATCCTTCAATCACAGACGTAACTCGATTTTATAAAACAGTCAAGAGTATTCAAACCCACTTCATTTAAAAATCCCGATTCACCATTACAACACTGACTTCAGTAGCGATTGCCTCAGTCTTCCCAAAACTCTATGAAGAAGAAAAATCCAAATTCTATGTCTTTCCTTCCCCGACCCGAAGCATGAAGCTCCTCTCTCTAATTTCCTTGATCTTCCAAAAAAAAACCTCCAATGAAAACCGAACTGGTAACCTTGCAAAAGCTTGAAAACTTGCTCCCCCCCCTGATTCCCCCCTAACCTTATCCTCTGAATTTCTTCAATCTTCCGTCTTAGATCCGGAATTGGCTCCCACCTCAAGCTTGGATCCGAAATTGGCTCTCGCCGTCAAGCTTTCTCCTCCGTTTTTACCTTTAAGAAATCCATTTACTGAAACAACGTTCCCTGAAACGGCACAGAGAACAGGACAGCCTGAAACAGAATCGAACCCCGTAATCGGGACCACATTGAGTCGCCCGACCAATTCAGGTCCTATATTGGGAAAGATGCCCGTAGTAACCTGGATGTTTTCGTAATTGGGTCAAATTGGTCCTCGCGTCAAATTGGCTAAGACCCGTAGTAAGACCTGGATTTCCCGTAATTAGACTGCATTGGGTTGACCAGCCAATTCAAGTCTCATATTGGATAAGAGGACCCAGATTGGATTATCGAAATTGGATCCAATTGGCTCCTCGAACCCGTCGTGTGAATTGGTCCTTCTCTTCCTGCTGACTCCCGTTATTGGAATCGAATGGAGCATTTCAGTATGCCCCGGCTGATTGTAACGGAGTGACTGAACCTGACCACTCAGTATTTGTACTGGAGTTGGTCGATGCTCCCAATATTCGAGGTAACTGAATATTAATAAAATTCCCCTTTCTTTTTATTTTCACTGTATAATCGTGTTACAACATGACAATGGTCCTTATTGTAACTAGACAAACTTGTTTTTGACATATTATTTTTTTTAAAAGTGGTATTTTTTATTTTATAATTATGTTAATTTTTTGAATAATGTTGAGTAGTATATTTTGGTTCTCCACAATATAAATATAATCTATTTTGACAACAACAAATTTTTTCTTGCTTTACAAGAAGTTTGAAACATATTCCATTAATTTACATATCCTCTATCCCTAAAAGTATATATTGAAAAGACGTGGATATTGCCATTGAATTGTAATAACATTGAGGCCTACTTATGTGATTTTTTGTCACAGACATATACATGTAAGTCAGTAATAACCTATATAAATAGGTAGAAGTAAGTAGAAGTAGATAAAAGTAAGTTAATTTTATAATATCTTCTATAGAAGCTTCTTAAAAGCTTCATAGACGTTGCTTTGACTTTATAGGTATCTATAATTGATTTTTTGGGATTAAAAAAGTAGTCAACAAGTTGGCCATGAATGACATATGTTATTAGCTTGAAGACCAAGCTAATTATATGGCCCACACATAAAAAAACTTATCTTCTAAGTCAAGGCATATGTCCTATTAAGTCAATACATATTAGAAGTCATATAGAACATCGCCATATAGCCCTTAGTTAAATAGTATATATGAAGACAAGAATGAAACCCTCTTCACTCTTTTTAACTCCTTTCTTGCTTCTAATCTAGTTTCAAGAGTCTCAAGTTTTCTTGTCTTTTGGCAATAAGCCATTCCAGTTTCTTTTTAATATACATACTTCCTTATTTTTATTTTGTTACTCTTTCTTTGACATGAATTTCATTGGTTTATATATCATCTTGTAGTTCATGTGCTTGACAGATTGAGAAGAGTACACTTACAATATCAGAGCTTTGTCTTGCCTTGATTAAGAGTGGATTGCTCCATTCTCATGATAAGACATAAGCATATTAGAAGTTGCCAATTACCCTCTTCTAAACTGATATTGTTCTTAGTATTTTTTTTGTCCTCAAGTTCTTTTTTTTATTTATTCTTAGTGATATTCGATATTTTTCTAAGTATTATTATAGCAAAGCTTATTTAAATGAAGATTGCAATGGTACAAATGTAAGAACAATTGAGAGAATTGATGCTTGCGATGCATCAACTTAGCTTATCATTATAAGGATCAACAAGAATGGCAGAAAGTAAGGATATAGAGATGATTAGAGCAACTTCAACATTTGCATCAAATCATGTCCCTCCACCCATGATAGAACATCCTTCAAGTGTTAGAGAACCAAAAGTTGCTTTGAATGAGAAGTTTGATGGTACAAGATCTAAATTTTGAGGATTTATCAATCAAGTACAATTTGTGATTGAACTTCAACCTCAAAGCTATCCAACTCCAGAATCACAAGTTAGATTCATTGGTACACTTCTTTCAAGTTCAGTACTATTGTGGTTTTCATCTTTTCTTCAATGATAAGATCAAATATTGGATAATCTTGAGGCATTTTTGGCAGAATTCCAGTCTATGTATGGAAAACATGATGCAACACATATTACAACCAATAAGATTCGTATCTTGCGACAAGACAATCAATCTGTAATATTACATGCTTCACAATTTTGACAACTTGTAATTGATATCAAGTAGGATGATGCTGCACTTATTAGTCAATTTTTCTATGGATTATAATATGAAGTAAAGAAATTGATGCTCAACTTACCTAATCCTCAAACATTGAGTCAAACAATTGACTTTGTTGTAAAATGTGACAATCAACTTTTTGAATTTTGATTTGAGAGTCCTACAAATAGGCCTCAATGTTACTACAATTTGATAGCAACATCAACATCTCCTCAACACATACATTCAAAAGTAGAGGATATGCAAATTGATGCAATCCATTTTAAACCTCTTATTAAGCAAGAAAAGACTCATTGCTTTCAAGAAAGATTATGCTTATAATATGGAGAATCTAAACACACTGCTCAATATTATTCAAAGAAGTGACAAAATCACAAAATGAGGAGTATATTTGTCAAAAAAGACAATGTATTGGGAAACAAATTTGTCTACTTATAATAGGGACCGTGCGGCTGGAATCTTATATAATTTTTAATGAAAGTCCTATCCTCTCCTCAAAATCATCTTTTTATTTTATAATAGATGTACGTTTAAGACCTAATAATTATAAAGCCTTCGCCTTGAAAGATTTAAAAGCCTCAACTTGTTTCTTAGATGTGGAATTTATTAAAAGTCATAAAATATCGTTAGTACAAAAAACCAAACCTATTCATATAGAAGTCATAGATGGTCGTCCGTTGTCTTTTCGAGATATTACTCATGAAACACTTCTTATAGATGTAGCAATAAATGGTCATATTAGTTGCGTAATCTTTAATATAATTAAATCTCTCTCTAATCCAATCATTTTAGATTTATTATGATTAGAAAAATATAATCCTTGCATAGATTGGATTTTTTCTATCCTTGACTTCTCTAAAAGCATAATTAAGAGTAAAATTAATTCAATAGAAAGTCATAAATCTAGTACAATTAAACCTATGTTTGTAGATACAAGATCTTTCTTGCATGCTGCAAAAGTAGTATCACCTTTTGTCATTCATGCCACACCTATTTCTGATGATGCAAAGACTTTGAGTGGCATTTCCAGCCAATATCAAGAATTTTAAGATATATTTGAGAAGAAGAATACAGATACTCTTCCAAAATATTGTCTCTATGACTGCTTAATTGACCTTCAAGAAGGAGCACAACCGCCATTCGGACCAATCTATAGTTTATTACAAAATAAATTGACTGAACTTAATGAATATATTAAAGAAAATCTAGCTAAGAATTTCATACGCCATTCCAAATCACTAGTAGGAGCTCCAATCTTATTTGTGAAAAAGAAAGATGGATCATTGCGGATGTGTGTTGATTATCGAGGACTCAACAAGATCACCATCAAGAATAGGTACCCTCTATCTTTGATATCTGGACTTCTTGATCAACTAAATTAAGCTAAAATATATACAAAAATAGATTTATGGGGAGCATACAATCTAGTACCCATTAAAAAAGGAGATGAATGAAAGACTATGTTTTGAACTAAAATAGGCATTTTGAATACATCATCATACGTTTTGGACTTACAAATACATCAAAAACTTTTGAATATCTAATGAATGATGTTTTTCAAGAGTTTTTAGATGATTTTGTTATCTATTATTTGGACGATATCTTGATCTATTCTAAAAACATAGATGAACCTGAACTTCATGTTTGTCATATATTACAAAAATTAAGAGATGCAAGATTCTATACTAGGATAGAAAACTATGTATTCCACACTACTCAAGTTGATTTTTTAGGGTAAATCATTTCAAATGATGGACTTATGATGGATCCTAAGAAAGTTTAAATAATTATGGATTGAAAGATTTCAAAAACAATAACATATGTCTAATGCTTTTTGAGCTTTGCCAATTATTATTGGATCTTCATTAAAAAATTCTCTTGAGTTGCAACTCTACTTACACATTTGACTTGCAAAGATAAACTTAAGTGGAGCAAAGAAGTTAAAGTATTTTTTCAAACTTTGAAGTTAGCCTCTATTTTTGCACCAATCTTATATTGTGTCAACTTTTCTAAGGCATTTTTTATGGAAACGAATGCATCAAACTTTGTTTTGGATCCCGTATTATTTCAAATGAGACTAGATGATAAACTTCACCTATTAGCTTTTCATTCCAAAAAATTTTTAGGAGCCAAGATCAACTATGAAATCCATGACAAAGAATTTCTTGCAATTGTTGATTCATTTCAAGAATGGCATCATCATCTAGAAGATACTTCTAATCCAATCACCCTCTATACAAATCACAAGAAACTTGAGTACTTCATGTCAATACATGTTTGAAATCATCGCCAAGCTCGTTGGAGCATGTCTTTATCAAGATTTGATTTTAAGATCACATATCAATGCGAAAAAGATCAAGGTTTGTTAGACGCCCTTTCTACACGTTGTCATGTTGTAATACAACTATATGGTGAAAGATAATAATATGGATCTTATTATAAAAAGAGCCAAGTTAAAAGATAAAGTAAAAAAATATAGATAACTTTTAGTAATAATACTGCTTTTTTAGAAAAATGGCTTCTATTTACTTTGTAGGACCATAAATAAGAAAAAATAAGATAGATCAGAAAAGTAAATTATATAGACATCTTTAGAAAGAATTTAAGAGTAAATTATAACAAAAATTACTTAAAAAAAACTAGATATTGATACCCAGAGATAGCCAATTATGAACTAGGATTGAAATCAGACCTTGAGGCACAAAACTAAGCTTCGATGACCTCATTTCTATATTGGTAATAAGGTATGGTTACTTTGTTGTAATACTAATATTATTTGCCATTAAGATAAGTTGGATTATTGTAAACTTAGACCATTTCTTATTAGTCAATAAGTCAATCGAGTTGCTTATTGATTACATCTACTAGAGTCTATGAAAATCCATCTTATATTTCATGTATCTCTTTTAGAGCCATATAACATAATGAATATTTCAAAAAAATAAACAAATACCATTGCTTCTTATAGAAGTGGATAATAATTAAGAATTTGAGGTCAAAGAAGTTTTAGAGTCAAGGCAGTGCCAACATAGGATGGAATATCTTATTCATTAGCATCAATATGATATTAACTAATGTACATTGAAGTCAGTAAAAAACTTACAAATGTAGCAGAGAAGTTTAAAGCTTTTCATCGATGACATCTATTAAAACTAAGATGAAAGATAGCAAATCTTTGCTATAAGAAAAAAACACAATTTAGAAAATATTACATTGTACCTTCTATCTTTGTTTGTAGTTTTTATATAATTGTGGAATTAAAAAAATAGAGAATCAATAGCCAATGGATTCAACTCAAAAGCCATCATTTGCTGACTTATTAGACGAAACATTGTGATTATTATAACTTTTAAGATGACGTACTAGGGATAAAGACCTTCAAAAAAAACATGTTCTTCTTTGAATAGTTATCAAGATACAATACATTTGGTATCATAACCTAGAAAAAAGACTCTTGATGTTTGGTGATTTAGTTGGAGATAAAAATGATTCTTGATGGTCTTATAAATGTTTTGTTTGAAAGAAGTTGTGAAGGTTTCAATAATGATTAAATAAGAAGGTAGTCTTTTTGCCCTAAAATGGAATATTATTGATGGCTGAAAAGAACTATCAACTACCATTAAAAGAAACTAAGATTAGAGTTTGTGGCAAATACAATTTGCCGCATCTTAGACTTCTTCAATATATGATTATTACTCCTTGTGGAACTTGTTCTTAGAAAGAGAGATAATGTTGCATATATATATCTACTATAATTTTTATCTAAATAATATAAATAAATAGAAGTAAATAAAAATAAATTAATTATATAATATCTTCTAAAAAAAACTTTTTAAAAGTATTCTAAATATTTTTTTGACTTTATATATATTTGTAATTGATTAGTAGGTTAAAAAATTTATTAATAAGCTAATCATATGCCACATATATTAGTAGCTTATGAAACAAACTAATTATATAGCATCTATATAAAAAACTTGCCTTACAAGTTAAGATACATATCATGCAAAGTTAATATATTTTTGGAGGTCCTATAGAATGTCACCACATAGATCCTAGATAGATAATATATATAGAGGCAAGAATATAGCCTTCTTTACTCTTGTCAATTCTTTTCATGCTTCTAGTCTAGTTTCAAGAATCTCTAGTTTCTTTGTCTTTTGAAAATAGCCATTGCAATTTTCTTTTTAATATAAATACTTTTTTATTTTTATTTTGTCATATTTCTTTGAGAGAGTCTAACTTATTTATTTGCTTTCATTGAATTCTTGTTACTGACACTTCTTCCTTATAATCCTTAATTAAAACATCTTTCAAAAAGAATATAGACTTTTCAACACTAACTTCCTTAAATTTTGGTTTATTACATTTAATATATCAGCTATTAAATTACTTGCACCTTGCAATAAGATGTATATGTATATTAGATCCAAAAGAGTCTTCATAGTGATTAGGTTCCCACTCTACTTTGCTAATTGAAATTGATTAGAATTTGAATATAAATCCCTATTAGAATAAATAGCATGACTTACAAAAGTATCTACTACTTCTTCTACTACTAGTCTACATTCTATATTTCTAATAGTCATCTTGTAAGTTAATTACATATCTTGAATGAATATAAGTGCTCCAAATTTCTTTGGTAAGATGAACCATTAATTGAAGTAAGATACAATAGATGGTTCAAGGATGCCCATCTTCACCTTTTCCTTTAACAAATCTATCAATTTGAAAAGCAAAGCCTTAGGCATCATAATAAGCTTTAAATTTTAAGGCATATATAGAATAGTAAAAATAACCATAGGTGCTACTATGTTAGAATTGGTACAATCAACTTCTTTAGGTACAAAGGCAAAAACCTTATCATATTTGGAAAGCATCTTTAAAAAAAAATCTCTCTCTACTTCAATCAAAAAGTCACATTCTCCAATCTTAAACTTGCTTAAAAATTCCTTTATAAACTTGTGACCATTTTTTATTGATTTCTTCAACCTTAGTTCTATGGTAGCTTATTTGATGTGCTCTTTGGTCTCTTCAGGCAATTGGATTGCCACAGGCTTCATCTTTTTAGCCACGATCTTATATTTAGTATGCACTATAGCTTCTTATAATATCACATGACTATCAACTGCTCCAAGTCTCTTTGAAAATTCCAAAACTTCATTACATAATTATCTTAAGTGAAGCTCTATAGCAACATTAGCTTCACTTTCATCCATATGCAAAGCCAATCTTTCTAAAATCTTCATAGAATCATCTTTAAATCTTTCTTTTTTAATAACATCTAAAATATATTTACCAATTGAAATCACATTCAACCTTTTTAAATTTTTTTCATATTTCTTCACCTAACTTTTATAAATAATCCAAATCTCCAATCTTTTAAAATTTCGAAATCCTCGGAATTCTCAAACTTAAAAATCCACACTCAAAACTATCTATATTGAAGAATGTATGGATAAAAATCTAAATTTCATCCTTATACTCCTATGCCACATGGATATTTCTTAAAAATCCAAAAACTCTTTATTAATCTTCAAAGGAATTTTTCTCAATTGGTCTCTATTTTGTTCATGGTATGATCTTACTATGAGAAATTGCACTAATTTTTTTTATTATAGTTCCTAATCCTTTATAACAAGAGTCATTTTTTAAAACCTTGGTGTCTACACTTGTACACATAATATAAGATTGCTCTAAAAACACTAAATAAGTAGTGAAGTTTTCCACAAAGAAGCTTTGTTCTATCTCCACATCTCCAATCTTTGTCCTAGCTCTTGGATATATTCCATAAAAATCATCTTGCTCATTATTAGTAGCCTTTAATACCTACCCATGGTTATTATCAATGGGCCACTTGACATGATATTGATCTCCAATCCATAATCAACAAGTTTCAAAGTATACTTTTAAAGTTTCTAAACTTCACTTGAGCTTCCATAGTAGCCCTAATTCTAAAAAGACGTCTAAATTGAGCACTCATCCTCTTAATCTTAAACTTCCTATGAAAAGTACAATTAGATACATTTATCTCACTTATGTCTACATTATCATCCATATTTTTTCTCCTTTTTACTCCTATTTGATCATTGACTCTATCATAGCTTTGAAAAGTCACTTCTTTCTTCCTTTCAAGTAGCATCTCCTCAAATCTAGGTGCACAAAGTTAAAAGAAGATTTGCATTATCTCTTGATCTTCTTTTTTCATCAAATAAGAGTCTAGTGCCTTTATAATAAACTCATCTACTGTCATTTGCCTCTTCCTCTTGATAATATCAATGATAAGCTCATGGAAGTCTTTTTTTACTATGCCAAGTGCCTCTTTTAAGGTGAATTCAATTTTTTCATCAAAAACCTTTTCTTCTAAAGTTTCCTTCATATCAATAGAACTTTCAATATCTGATTGAAGCTTATAGGAATAACCCTTATTTTTAGGCTTATTTGAGCATTCTTTTTTTTATCTTTTATTCTACCTTCTTGAGATCCAACTACACCTCAATTGAAATAAAGGCATCGCTTGAGCTTATGGATAGGAAGGCCTTTTTCTTCTTTGAGTAGACTTCCTAATCCTTGATGGCCTCCTCTTATTGGAAAATTTTATTACATCTTCTTAAAAGAATCTACTTCTCTTCTCTTCTACAATAACATTTTAATCTTCTAAATCCTTATTGTCATTTAAAAAAGCTTTGATGCTAATAGCATCAAGTTCATCATCCCAATCTATTGCTCTTTTAATGGCTTCTACCATTTTAACTATAGCTTCCTTTGATGGCCTCAAGATAGCCATTGTGCTCTTGATCTATACTTCAATGACATAATATTTGGCCTTTCTCATATGCAACTTACTTGTCTTTTCTACAAATACTTCTATAAGCTTTTTCATACCTCTTCTTTCAAAATTGAGCTGTAAAGATTATTTCATAGCAGCAAGCCTTACTCTATCTTTTTTAAAGAAGATAATTCTCTTTTTCAAGTCCTCATCATAATTAAAGCAATCTTTCTTTTCATATTCAAGACTATTACAATACATACATATCTTAATAAATCCTTCTAATTCTTCCAATGCATGAAAAAGGATAGTTCTTTGACTCCTTTTCAACTCACCAAAACAAATTTGTTAAAATACATCAATACTTTCTTTAGAATTTTAATTTATTTGGACGGTCCAATCATATAATATGAGCTATTGAAGTTCAAGGAAAATTCACCTTTAAGATATATAAAGATTTAAAATATTTTTATCACATTTTGGATATTTTTTGGTACTTAGGACTTATGTATTGATGTAATTACCTCTATAAAGATAAATTTATATATAAACTTTATAATTTCTCATCTTGAGACTTGATTAAGCAATTAACAATAGTTGAAAGTCTAATGCTTTTATGAAGCAACTCTTTCTACTAAGACAAATTTCAATTGCATATTTCTTACGTATCTTGAGATATCTCTAAAATCCTAACAATACCTTCAAATCCTTGTTTATATATACCTATGAGCAATTTTCTTTATATCTCACAAATAAAATATTCAAATACCATAAAATTTTAATATATATCTTTTTAATTCAATAATTCATATTTTTAGAAATTTTGAGCCAAAAATTCATTTAAAAACCCAAGATATGGCTCCAATCATTATTATCAATAAAATAACTCACTTCCTACATTTGAATTACATGTAGTATCTTCAATGCTCTATAATTCCTTCATAAAAATTCCAAATATTAAAATTCTTTCACAAAAGATATAGATTCTAAAATCATCCTTGATGTCACATCTTTTAATCTCTAAAAGTTATCATACAACTTTTTGTATCCTCAAAAGAGCAACAATATATCTTTAAAAAGTCCTTAACTTCAAATTGCTATAATTTCTTCATTCTAACTCCAAATCTTTTAAATATTTTATAAAAATTATAATTCAAATCATAAAATCTTATAATTATTATTCTTGATTCTCAAGCACCTCTTTTAAAGTCACCAAAATCCTTGTTATGGTCACAGACAGCCTCTTAAAAGCCTATTGGACATGATTTTTGAGCAATAGGGATAAAGACCCTTATCCTTTGCCTTCATCCTTCTATACCTTGCTGTCATCCTTCCAAATAAGCTTCTTAGAGGTTTGAATCTTCATCTTTGAGCTTCAATCTTTTCTTTAAATTTTATATTAAATATTTAAATCTTATATAATTTAAACATTATAATCAAAATAAATAAACCTCAAAATAAATTTTCATATATCAACTTTCTTTAAATTAACTTACTAATTATTCTAATATACATCAATATTTATTAATATATTATATATTTTAATTAATTTTTATATCCTATAAATAATTATAATATAATATTACATCTTTAATTTTCTTCCAATCATTAATTAAACCTCTTTTAGTGGACTTGTCAGCCAATAGTACAAAAAGCATATTCTTTAGTATTTCATCTATTACTTACAAGAAGAACTTGGTCTTCTTTATATTCAATAAAATTCTCTTTTAAGATGAAAGTTGAAAGAATTTTCATTCAAACTCTCTAAGCAACTTGTTGAAGGTCATAGACCTTTTGAGTTATTATTCAATCTACTCCAAAAAAAAACTCTTGATGACTCTATCAAAATCTTTATTATAAAATTCATCTTCAACCTCCCTTTAAAGTCAATTGAAGTTTATAAATTATCTCTATGTAAATCCTTTATTTTCTTTCTAATTTTAAGAATGCATGCCAACTCAAAACTAAGAGTATAGTAAGATTTAAAAACTTAATGTACTTCCATCTCTCTCACATATAGTCAAAGAAACTTGATGATGATCCTCCCATTAAATCTTCCATGCTTATTGACCATGCCTTGCAATGCTTTAGTCACCTTCTTCTTCCTTACTTTTACTTTTTTTTATCTCTTCATAAACATATTCAAAGCCAAGAATAAATTATTGGCATTTACTCCTCTAGTGCCATTTGCACTGGTTCCTTTAAAATCACCTATCATCATCAAATGTCAAAAATCTTTCACATCCCTCTTTAAACTTTTGAACTCCTCTTCATGCTTTAAGCTTGCATCTCAGCTCCATAACTCCATTATGTTCCATTTATACTCTCAATTGTCTCTAAAAATACTCTCAGTGGAAGCACCAAATTTACATTAAGAAGGCAAGCCTCTTCATGAAAACAAAAGATCCTTAATTGCAAGTAGATTATAAAAAAGCACAATTTTTTTTCAAATAAATTCAAATGTAAAATAGTAGTTCAAAAGCTAAATATAATTTTTAGATTAATTCCTTTCTTTTGCCTATCTCTAACTGTAATCTCAAATCCAAATCTCCTTTTATTAAAATATCTATAACTCACTTCTTATTAATTCAATCTAGAAAATAATTAGCTAATTGAATTTAAGTCAAGCAATAAAATTCAAAATGTAAAAGTCAATAAACGAACTTAAAGAAAATGAGAGCAAAACCAAAAAAAAAAGATGATCATTTGTTGTAGCCATAGCCCTCAAAACTCCCATCTATAAATTAGCTTAGATTTTCTTCATTATATCTCTTTTTTTACTTATAAAAGCTTACTAAAAAGCTAAAAATAGAATCTAGCTTTTATAAAAATTTCAAAATAAAAAAATAAAAATACAATAAGTAGCATGAAAAATCCTAAATGAGTTTTAAATCTTATCATGTAAAATTTCAACCTCTTTTCTACAAATTTGTATAGATTTTCCTTATCACAGCTCTTTTTCTTATATACTAAAGCTTTTTGAAAAGTTAGTAATAAGATCTAATTTTTTTTTAAATCTTAAAATAAAAAGATAAAAATTGAGTAAATGACATAGAAAATCAAAAATCAATGGTGAACCTTGTCGCCTAAGATTCTAGCAACCTCCTTTCCACTTCACCCTAACTTCCAAAGAAAAAAAAAAAAAAAAAAAAAAAAAAAAAAAACCTCTACTTGATTCCTAAACTTCTATCTTAACCTTCTTTTAATATCCACCTTGAATTCCTATAAAATAGGATAATTATCCTAAAAGGCAATATCTTCAAAGCTTCAATAAACTATCCAAAGTGACAATATTTTGTTCTAAATTCTATTTAAATTTGTAAATATATCAGCATTATTCTTGCCTTCCTACAAATAAAATTAATTACTCTCCAAATAACTTTAATGCACTTAAACTAAGTATATCATAAAATCACCACTAATCTCTATTATCAAAATCTACTACCAATACCATGGTTGATATTAGCGACTTGATATCCATACTCATATCTAGTATGGTACTCATATCTAGTATTTGTATTCATGTTTTGTACAATATCTAATATAGGATCTATATCCATATCCATATTTAATATAATATTTTTTTTCTATATAATACTAGAATTTTAACTATTCTAAATTTCTTCTACATAATCCAAAGATATTAAAAAGATGTTAAATTGATGCATCTAAGATGCCTTCTAAATTAAAAATTTTTATTAGATCTTTTATACTAAATTATATTTTTTCTAATATTACTATTTTATCTTTTATTTATATTCTTCTATAGTATCTTTTACCTAATCATTATAATTTGGTGGTCTAATTATATCATTTAGTTCTAAATTAACAAGTGAGTTGATTAATTCATTCACATAGTCTACTCTCTTTAAGAAAAAAATCAATGTTAGAAATCTAAAATATTAGTTTAAAGGTGGGTGGTCCTTAATCTTTAAAATACAATAATAGAAGTGAAGTAATCTAGTCACTTCTAAAAAATAATAACAACAATATATTAGAATTCTTGTCAAACTATTAAAGACATGAAACTCAAAGAATTAAGAAATCAATATACTATTATATCACTTGAAAAGACTAGATATTCTTTTAAAAATAATATTAAAACTAAAATAGCTATTGCCAAAGACAAGAAGACTAGAGATCCTTGAAACAAGATTAAGGACTAAAAAGGTATTGGAAAGAATAAAAAAGACTTCATTCTTGCCTCCATATATACTATCTTACTAGGAGCTATGTGATAACATTCTATAGAACCTTCGACACATATCCAACTTGCAAGACATGAGTCTTAACTTACAAGATATGTTTATTATTTGAGTATTATATAATTAATTTTTACCATAAGCTACTAATACATGAAATATGTGGCTAATTTATTGGCAAAATTTTTAACTTATTAATTAATTACAAACATGTTGTTGTATTACATGTATTCTTGCTTGAAAATGCATCAAGCACCTAATTGTAGAAGGTAAGTAGAAATACAACAACAATCCTAACAAGTCTAAAAGAGTTTTAAATAGACTTTAAATAATCTTTAATAATCCTAATAAAATTTTAACTAATAGAAAATCAATTTAAAAGAAATTACAAAAGAAATACAAAAAAATTATAAATTAATCTCAAAAAAATAAAAAATAAAATAAAATCTTAAATAAATATAAAAATAAACCTTTAAAAAATAATAAACTTAAATAAATAATATAAATAAAAATATTTTAAAAATAATAAAGAATCGTTATAAATATTAAAAATAAAAACTTAAAATAAATCATAAATAAATTTTAATCAAATCTTAATTTAATATTAATTGAAATCCTAATTAAAATCTTAATAAATCTTAATCAAATTCTAAATTAATTTCTAATAAAATCCTAATAAAATCCTAAATCTTAGACCAATTTTTATAAAATCCCAATCAAATCTTAATCAAAACTTTAAAAAATCCTAAATAAATTTTAATCAAAAATATTATTCAAATCTTAATTAAATCCTATTTAAATCTTAATTAAATCTCAAACAAATTCTAATCAAATTCTAGTCAAATCCTAATCAAATCCAAACAAAATCCTAAATCCTAATCAAATCTTAGATAAATCTTAAATCTTAATTAATTTCTAAATAAATTCTAATTAAATCTTAGATTCTAAATCAATCCTAAATCTTAAACATACTCTTAACAAATCCTATAAAAAATTAAAAATTCAATTATTAATAATTCAATTATTGATTTTGACTCAAAATTTGTACATCTTGCAATAACTAAGTTGGCAACAAGTCCAAAATATTTGAAGAAGATTATATAACCAAATATACAATAAATCCAAAATTCTACTTGAAAATTGGCCGACCTCTTTTTTTAACCTTGATGTTAATATCCTTAAGCCACAATCCTTTAATTTCACTATTCAATTTATTTCAAACTTTTATAATTGTTGAAAATAAAGCTACCTATCTTTAAAAAAAATTATATTTCAATCTAACTAATAGATTGATAAATATCTTAAAAATCCTCCCCAGTCCTTTAAATCCCAATTTTCAAGACCACAATCCACAAAAACCTTTATATGCTTCAATCTAACAACTCAATTGATCTCAAATTTCTCACATACATTTGAATCAAGCACAAAAACAAACTTTGAAATTTTCACCTATAAACTCACTACAAAATTTACAATAACCTAAAATTTGTAAACTTATTTTTTTTTCTCAAAATCCAAATCCACCAAATACATCACTAACTTTGAAAATCCTTCAAAATCTCAATTATAATCTAAATGATATGAAATTGATACTCAACAATTTTTTATCAAGTCTCTTTTCAAATTTTACTCTCTAATTGATAAAAGAATCCCTAAGTTATTGTTGATGTATGGTTTTGTGCCTTGGGATCTAATTTTGACCCAAGTTGACAGTTGGTCCTCTCCAAATATCAATTTTTGATAATTTGAAGTAATTTTTACTTAGACTTATTGTTGATTCAGTCTTTAAGTTTCTTATATTATTTACTTATTTCATTTACTTTGATTTGAGGCTTTTATATTCCTAAAAAATAAATAGAAATTTCTTCTATAAAAATCAGTATTAAAACTAAATTTTTTATCACTTTTTTATCATTTATCTTTGTTTTTTTACTCCATCTATTTACTATGTTATTTTATAATAACATCCTCATTTTTATTTTTTACCATATATTTGTTTTATCACACAACAACATATAAAGCCAAAGCCATGTCTATGAAGCTTCTAGGAAGCTTTTTTATAAGATATTATCAAATTTATCGACTTTAATCTACTTCTATCTATTCATATTATTTAGATAATTATTGAAGTAAATATGTATGTTTGTGGTATCTATGATTCAAATTCTACTATCTTATCTACCTTAAATATCTCATCATCTAAGCTTCTCAATTTTACATTTAACATTTTTATTGCAACAAATTACTTTTCAAAGATTCCTACAAACATTTTGGACTTCATAATTTACTCATAAAGAACTTGAATTGATAAGTTTTTTTTTCATAAAATTTTTATGTAGCTATTAACATGCCCTCTAATATAAAGCTACATGTTATCTTCTTCTCTAAAAATGCTATATTACAAAACTACATCAATCATTAAATGACATCATTGCAATAGTAATTATCTTTGCTTATGATTAGATTTGGCACCCTCAATCAAAAACCCTACTTGAATATATACTAGATTTCATACTAAATTGTCCATCTAAACAAATATACAAACTATATTATTTTACCTACTTCCATCTAACTCTAAAAATAGATCAAAAAATTTAAGTTTAGATTCTTTAATAGTGTAGGAACAAAGACAAAGGCATTGGATTACAAAAGCATTATACCTTGTGATATTCTTTTTTAGTTCAATTGCACATCAAAATAAAGAAGCTCCTTTTCAAAAAGACATTGCTTTAAAAATCAAAGTACAACTTAGATAAGATTAAAAAAGAAGAGGAATAAAAGTAATAAGTAATCTAACTAGCCAATAAGAATAAAGAAGAGAGCAATGGCAAAGAAAAAATATTACACAAATGTATATTCTAAAGAGAAAAAAAATGCACCTTGTGCAAAAAATAATTTTCTATAAGAGAACCATTATTAAGAAATCTTTAAGGTTCCAACTACTTCAAGATTCTTAGAAATTTTTCATGATTCCAAGTACTTCTTGTGCTCTTATGTTCTTTGAATTACCAAGGTTTCTTTCTCAATAGCTAATCAAAATACATGTTTGTCTCTTTATCTTATTTCCAAGTTGTTTAATATATATACATATATATATTATAATTAAAATATCTATTAAATTTTTAATTTAAAAGAGTTATTGCATGTTTTTCAATAACAAATAGTATGACATAGTTTTGTACATGTAAGAAAATGTTTAATTTCATAAGTATTAGTTGCATTGATTAAAACATCAATCTTTAATACAAATATTTTGATGATAAATCTTAAATTTTACCACCAAACTCAAATGTATACTACTACAATATATAATTATCACAACATAATTATTAATCTTACCATGACATATATTATAAATAAAATTTATAGAGTAATTTCTAGACTTATAAAGAAGGCACATAATAAATACCAAACTTGATGATTTATATTTCGTTCATTTATAATCAAAAATTAAAAATAAATAAATAAATAAAACTTATAAACAATGTGTACTTGTACATATAAAAAAATAATAATCTATAGGCTGAAATAAGATTGCCGCAAACTTAAATGGGTATCCAACTCAAATTTAAATTATGAAAAATAAAAATGCTGTTATTATCTGTAGGAAAAATGAATAGAGGCGAATTCACATCCATATTTGCTCATGCGGAATGGACCAGTAGGTGACTACAGTGCCGTGACTAAGGTGCTGAAAAGCACCCCAGCCGGAGCTTGAACAGTGAACTGATCATTGCAGGAAATCAGGCATGGTACCATGAGTTTGTCCCATTCAACCTTGCTCAGCATGCTTTTTTATCATATCCTTAAGATTGTCTAGAAGCTAGTGATCGTGATCGACTTGAGGGTATAGGATACTGATCTACTGTTCGTGTACACGTTCATGAAGTTATCGTGTCCTTGTCTACGTCGTGTCGATGGTAACACTGTCTGAAAGCACAGATTTACCACTGCATGCAAGGTTTCGGATATCATATGAGGTGAAAATGGCTGGTGTACATCAGTGTATACGGAAGCAATGACTTCTGAAAGTTCTGCAAGTATGCCTGCCATGCCGTTTAAGTGTTCAAGTCTAAGTTTGACGACAGCATCCTTATCTGGGAGGACAAGAATTGTTACATTTGAGCATTCCTATCAATACAGTAGGGATCTCTCCACCACGGCGCAGGAGTAGCCAGAATCTATTCCTTGAAGAAAGCAAACTAATTGTGTGAAGGAGGCAATCGGGGATTCTGTCCTGGGTCATGGCTACTCTGGAAACCTCTACGTTGTTTATCCGATCTTTCGAACCAGGGAAGAAAACTTAGTGCACTAATTTTATTTTTTTTCACTTGCAGAAATCTTCAGGCGTGAATTTGAAGGTTTCTCACCTCATTGAGAAACACTAGAGCCAAGGTTCTATTGTTCTACTCTGCTGTAACTGGCACAACTTAATAATGTGTCGTTATAATCGGCAAATGGGCGCTTCAAGGAGAAACTGGTTACCAAGTGTGAAATAGACTAGAGGTTAGGATGCTCACCAGCTTCAAAGCCACTGTTTGAAAGAAGCCAAAAGTCCACAAACACACGGGATTCCTGCTCCTCCACTCATTCTGCTCTAATCATGGGTAACATTGACATCCATATTCTCACAACACAGTCACCACTAGGGAAAAACCCAGAGGCGGAAGAATTTCTCCTCAGCGATTCATCTAAAACACCTCATACCACTCAGCAATTAAACTATACTAACACAGGTAAGCCCTCAAACGTCCCCGAATCTCCGAGGGAATGGAAAAACCATATTATAAAATCCTAAGAAAAGCCACCTTTTAGCCACAGCCTACCTGGTATAAGCCTGTCACAATCCTGCCTTATCCTCCACAGATAGCTGCCGTTTGAGTTTTCTACGGGAGACTGTATGTACAGGATTCACACACATGAAGCTTGCCATCCAAAGCGGCCAGTTATATTTCTCCATATTTTGTATCGGTTGTAGTCATTGGGTCAAATCTAGAAAAACTAAAAATTGCATCAAAGTGTTCGTCGAGCTAACAGTGTGACCCGGGTGCTATGTCAGAAATACTGTACTGCAGTCCTCTCTCAGCAATCACAGTTCGGACTTGATACCTCTGCTCAAGTTTATCTACAATTGCAAGTCTCTCCAGAGGTTTAGATGTGTGCTAGACTTGTCTCTAGATAGGCTTAGAGAGTTAGGATGAGATAGGAGTAGGTGTCACCCTTATACTTTCTACCATATGATGACTTTTAGTGTTGAATTGTGGCGAAGTTGGTTCTACAAATTTCGATAGCACTAGAAACGATTGCAGGTGAATTGCCTGTATCCAGACCTTGAAAAGATTATGTAAGTTTTGGCAAAAATTCTGTAGGAAGTAGAAGGTTCAATTGTACTCTCAAAGTGAATAGTGCCATCCTAGATCCCATCCTCTCTTCGCCATTTTGAAAGCTCCGCTGGGCGACCGAAGCTTGCAGGCGGAGCTTTCAACAGCTCACAGGTGAAGAGCAGAAGTTAAGGGCAGTTGCTTTTTCCTCTCCCTCAAAGGCTTCCAACATGATGTGCGTAAGCCACAACGTTAGAAGCCTTTGTGGGAGAGGAAGAAACAATCGCCTTACAGTAGGATTTGTTGGAGATCAACAGCGGCTGCGCTGTATTTAACTTGCATCAACTCGAAGTACCGGGGTTGGGTAAACTGTCCTATGTTAAGCCTCAGAAAAAGAACTTACATCACAAGCGCTACACCAAAGCTTTCGGGGATTCACCCCTCGTCAAGCTCAGGCTATTATACTTCGGATTACAATGACATGGAAAGGTAGAAATGCTGTGAAAATTTCTAGCGACTAACACAAATAATTGGTATAGAATTAAGAAAGAACGCTGAACTTATTCAGGTGTGGTGTGTTAAATGAAACTTGCATGCATTACGTTTTCCCCGTGATCGGGGAAAGATCTGGTCTCTTTCTGCCAAGTGGTCTTCTGTAACAGTGATTCTTGCAATTTGGTGGAAGATCAGTAGAAAGGTCCTTTAGACTCTACGTTGGTTAATGGTAGATCTATAATTTTGGGCAAGAACTCACTAGGTTGGGATCCTCCGCACCTAAGAATGAAAAGAATATAACGAACAAGTATACTCGAGACTTAGAGTGTGATCTATATCTGGAATAACGATCTATGAGATTAAGCTCATGAAACCCCCTTGGGAGTTATCCTCTGTTTCCAATCTATAGCAACTAGCTGGAAGATGCTCAAACCGACCTAACTGGGAGCTTTCTCGAACGTTACTACCTCTTTTTCCACCTTCGCTGCTACGCTTTGTTATAACACTCACACACTAACCAACGGGTCTCGCCATCCTCCAAGTGTTCATTCTTATTTAACCCCAGAGAACATGATCTCTTATGGTATCAGTTTAGCTAGCTGTGTCTCAGAGACTCCACAGTTGGCGGTATAACATTTGAAGCGATGACTGCAGTGATGATTTCCCTGAACATATTGCTATACATCCAAGAGCAGATAAACGAACCTGCATGTGCAATTCAGTACAAGTTTTCCAATACGAAACTTGTCACAGATTAAAAACATTCAGATATGGGTCGGTTGAAACTTTGAGCACCGGTCAGATCATCTAATGCAGATGCCACCTACAGTGGTTAAGAACACTTGTAAATTCATCAACACCTAGCGATAGAAAAGCGACTCCATAATTAATAAATAGGTTATAACTACAAAAATCTAGACGGCTGTATACGACTCCTGAATCTACGTAGCTTGTCGTCATTCGATCAACTATCCAGTGACTGATTGCGTTGGCTCTGAATAACGGGCTCACGTTTTCCGAGTCCACAATGTGAAACTTCACAACTGAACGAACAGGTCAGTTGGACAAATACCGAAATGGGTCCAGCGATTATGTGCCCGACAAGCCTGACATTGTTGGCCTGCGCCAGACAATCTCAGGCTCATCTAACCAGCTAACTATAGATATCGTCGCACAGTTTCCTGCCTCGAAACCAAAGCTCTGAGGTCGACAACTCCCCATGCACAATCATGTCCATTAATTTCAATCAAGTTAGTCATCTCCCTAACCTCCATACAGATTCACGATTCGTAGGCTTCAGGAATACGTGACAACAAGCTCCGAAGAAATACTTCTAAATACTAGCAGTCAAGCTGTTACATGTGTGGGTGTGTGTATTATATATATATATATATATATATATATATATGTGTGTGTGTGTGTGTGTAAATAATTTTTTTCATTCACACACACACGTACACACATTCTGTTTTTGCCAATGCCGAGAAGATCTGAATCTTGCAGAGCAAAACGAATGCGTCAGAGGTGTCGGCATCTGCTCAGCAAAACCTCGACAAGTTGATATCAATTTGTGCATTTATATCAAATGTCAAATTGTAATTGAAGAATGATCCAGATTCTAAATCTAGCACTGAATTCTGAAGTCTAGTTGCCGAGGTTTGCAGTAAGACTAAAGCACGTACTGTCCATGTGAGTGATACAGTGACTGAACATTGCCTCACACATCAGTAATAGTGACCACGCCGAATTACTAGTCACTGGGCTTCTTATACTCGCGTGTGTTTGTGTAGAATGAGGAAAACTTTAACACTTTTTTGTGTGTAATTTGATGCTCATGATTTCTATTGGAATGGAATGTTTAAATGATGATGTCAAGGATATTAGTGATCAAAAATAAAGTAGTAATAATACACAATAAAATTAGGGATCATGTAAGTGGACACCCCTCTTTTACTAAGTGGACACCTTATGCAACTCACACACAATAAAACTCTTATTTGTATTAAAAGTTTTAGGATAAATTTACAGTAAAAATTTCTCTAAATTAAATTAATAATATTTTCTAAGTCAATGAAAAAATCATTCAATATTCTATTATGAATATTTTAAATTAATTCAATAAAAAATAATAAAAAAAAGTACTATAAGTCAATGTACATAAATCTTTTATCATAAATAACTATTTTACTATGTGCATGAAGGGATGCATGGCATGGGGATGTTTATACAATAAAAAGATAGTGTCTACCTAGAAATAATATAAATTTATGTTATCTTACATATAAAGCCATTAGTAATTTAAAATAATTGGCAATTTTACTAAATGGAATGAACCATTACATCAACACAAAGTTTCTAGAATCTTTACCAAAAACTATTTATATAATCATATTTTTGAAAGTGCTTCTATAAAACTACATATCACTAAATTTTAAAGAACGTTAAATATAAAATTTATTAACCTATAATGATATAAAAAATAATAAATAAAAAAAGTTAAATAAATCAATAATGCTTTTAATTTTTATATAATAAAAAATAGAATAAAAATATTCTAAATAATTTTAATATATTAATTACTTCAAAATATTAGTAATATCATGTAGCAACCTATTCACAAGCACAAAGGCTGGCTTATTTGTTGTTAAAGTTTATTCTAAATAAATACTTCTGCAATATAAATTAATAATTCTAATTAAAATTATTCATGTATATAAACTTATATTCTTTAGACTAAAAATAATATTAAAATTAAAATAATTTATTATTTTTATTAAATCTGATAAAAATAAAATATTAAAATAAGAAATGGCATTGAAAAATTATACTTTTAATACTAAAAATAGTTATTAAAGAATTTTTTCTATAAAACCAAATCCATTAGCAAAAAAAACTTCTAAAAACTATAATACGATTATTAATGTAAATAAGTATATTTTTATTTATTAAGTACATAAGCGTATATATATATATATATATATATATATATATATATATATTAAGCAAATATTTGTAGTCATAAGACTCAAGTCCATCTTTATATCAAAATTAAAAATTATATTGTATGATGTCAAATATATATATACATATATTAAGATAAATATACAAATGATGATATAACCAAAAATATTTTATATGACCTTTTGGAAATATTGTTTAATAAAATAATAGTTGTTAATATATATAATAATATAGTAATTTTTTTTTGTTAAACATATGTATGGTTGCAATTTTTTTTAAGAAGAAAGTTACTAGTCACACTATTTTTGCTTTATATTTAAGACTTTAAATAATATATATAGTCATAAGATTCAAGTCCATCTTTATATCAAAGTCAAAAATTATACTGTGTGATGGTCTTGTGGACTGCTTAAATTAGATGCTTTATAAAAAAAAAATTAAAAAAAAAAAAAAAAAAAAAAAAGTGATGCAATTTAAAAATTATCAAGAATAAATTTAAGACAATACTTTTAAGCATTAAAATGGTTACCTATATTCTTGTTTGAGAGAAAATTAAAATTTTAAAAATTAGAAGAATCAATTATAGACAATCTACAAATAATTTTTTGTAATCCTTTTCATTGCTAAATATTTATTTTCTAAATCAATATTAATGTATATTAACATTGATTTAAAGATCTATTATAGATCCTTTAATTAATTATCTTAGTATAAAATGATTAAAAATTCTACATAAGAAATTTTATTTTTTTATAAAATCATAATTATAATTATTTAAAGGATATCATGTTTAATTCACAAACTATTAAAAATAACTTTAGTATTATTAATTATTAAGTGAAAATTGATTGACCAATGAAAAAATCAAAAGGTATGAAGTCTTTACTGTATTCTTCTAAAAGTTATGGCTATTATAATTAGCATATAAATATCATAAAAATATCAAAATTACCATTTACTTAAGTTATGATTATAACATATTAAAAAATTATTGTATAAATCTACTACTATTTATAAATTAAAAGTGAAAAATAATAAATTTTCTTTCATCAATCAAATCTCTATTGTTATTCAAATAGTTAAATAATTATACTTTAATAAAACTTATCTTAAATAATAATTAATAAAAATTATCTTAAATAATACATAAGATAACTAGAATTATATAAAAAAGTATAAAAATACTTCAAATAAAAAAGAAAATAAATAATATCTTAAAAATAGCCAAAAATAAGAAATAAAATTATCTTATAACTTTAAAACATAAATAATAATAATTTTTAAAAAATAAACCATGGAAATCACTTATAAAACCTAATAGAGTTGGTACAATTGATCTATATTCTATTTTTGAATAATGTTATATTTTTTGATTTTTATAAAATATTTTTTCATATCATATAGTTATGTTTCAAAAGTCTTTGTTTTTTTTTTAAAAAATTAAATTAAATTAAATTAAATATTTCTCTGTAATATAATTATGAATAATATTGCTTCTCTTTCAGGTAATTTCTTAATTAATAGTACTTGCAATAATTCTTTTTTTCCATAGAAATATTAAATCCTTTCCTAAGTTTTTTTCTTGGTATTTTTTAACCAAATTTTCATTGCAAATTTGAACTTGTGCTTGTTTTTGTAGAAATAATTGTCTAAAGAAATTTAAACCATTAATTTCTTGGCAAATATCATTTGAAAGTAAAAAAAATGTTTAAAAAATAACACTTTTGATTGCAATTTAATTGACTTCCAAAGTGGCATCTTAAATTTAGCTAAATGCAAGAGGTTAATTTCTTATTAATAGCAAACTTCTCATTTAGCAGTAGATAGATCTTTACACATAAAAGTTTTAATACTCTCTTATGTATGTGTAAAAATTTGATTCTATTTTATTCAAAAATGTACAAAAACAAATATAAAAATTCTACAAATAAATGTGGTCAGTTAGAGCTTTATTGTTGTCAATGGTATTAGTAACAAATCTGTACATGCTTTTAGAATGAGTTGGTAAAAGGGCTAACATAATTATCTACATATTACAACATTTATTTGTCTTTTAATATGGTTATTTCTTAACAATATATCATTTTATTTATGTTTATTTTTTAAAAGGTTGAGTATCTTAATTTTTAATTTTTAAACGTAACAAAAACTTGTATAAAATAACCATTGATAATGATTTATTTACTTTGCAAGTATTACAAGTATTGATTTTCAAAAATTTACACAAGAATTTGAAAACTTTGAAATCTTATCTCTTCTACTCTTATTCCTTTGTCTTTTTTGAATGTGAAAATGTCTTTAGCAATCACAAGCTTGCTCTATACCTTTGTAAGCATTGACAAGTTTTGTTTCTATGTATATGCTTTTCTTCATAATTCATTTATCCAGCTTCTTGGGTTTTTTGCTCCTGTCCCCCATTGCTAACATGGTACACAACAATAAAAATAAATAAAATAATTGATAATTGATAAAGATACACATGCTCAACTCTTTATTTTCTAAAACCATTTCAAACATGAAAACGAACTCCTCTTTTGTCCCAAATATTGTCATAGTCACATTTGTCATTGGATTGCACGAGAGCACCATTCAAGGGCCCCATGTTAACATCCCAAAATATTCATCCAAATGTGCCCATAATTTTCATCCGAACGCAAAGGCACATGGGTCGGTAGACGCGGGGCAGAGGACCTGGCGGTGGTGACGACGCGCGTGGATTGCATCGCAACACTACAAATTTCACGCCCAATCTCGTCAATTTTACTTGGTCCTGAAGGAACCCAAGGCTTTGGAACTCAAGAAGCGAGAGTTAGTTAACGGTGGTGGAAGGGCGGATTGAGCTCTGAAAAAGCGCCGCGGTGGAGTATTGCAGCGTCGGATTCCGTGATGGAAAAATAATTGTTGATGAACAGAGGCACGGACAAACCCAGAAGAAAATTTCGACCGTGGACTGGTCTCCGCTGGCGAAGATCGGTCCTGCTCGGGATTTGGACTTCGGTGTTCATGCTGCAGAAACGAGACAGTATCAGGGCTTCACGGAAATAGCAGCCTGGGCTCCAAAGCCTTCACAGGAAGTGGGATTCTGGACCGGAACGCTTGCTTCTCGATAGATCCGGAATGCTGAGTCCTCCGTTGAATAAACTCCCCGTGACCATTTCCTCCTCCTCTTCCTCCCCTCCCCCTCCTCCTCACTTTCTGGTTCGTTCTCTCACACTACACAGTTTCAGCCTCGAAATCTCGTTTGCATTTTCCAAAAGGTGCCGTCCTTTGCAGACTTTGGGATTCTAGGATATTGAGTTTGCTGGGAGTTTGGAGTTCTTGATTTGTGATGGGAGGTTGTGGTTGATGGGTTCTGATCTGGGGTGATTGCATTGGAAGTATTTCAATGGAGAATGTATGGGTGCCGGATTTATACACAGGCGGGACTTCTTTTGTTTTGTTTTTTTCGATTGTGGTTTTTAGAGAAGAGGGAGATGGATTCGGGCGTTGGCATGGGATTTGTGAGGGCTTTTGGGTTATGTTTGTGTCGATACAGCTAAGAAGGGTTATGAAACTGAGGAGGGGAATGTGGTCGCGGAGGAATGTCGCTCGGGGGTCGGGATTTATCGGATCTGCCTTTCGTGACCCAGCCCTGTGTGGATTGTTGGAGTGAATTTTTCTTTTGTGTAATTATGGGTTGGTAATTTCGTGCAGAGGAATGTGATGTTGAGGATTTAGGGATTCACAGAGCGAAAGTTTTGCGTCTTTCAATGATTCTGGGTTTGTGCTCTGTAATCTAGGAAGTTGGTCGGTTGGAGAGTGAATCGGCATAGAAGGTTGTGAAATCACATTGCAGTCCCTCTTTAAAATGTAAACAGTATATAGTAGGGTTTATTCTTGGATCTGTGCGATTATCTATTCTTTTTTGGTCGAAGATGAATTCGACATGGATGCTGTCTGTCTTCTTCTTAGGGAAGAGGCAGTGAAGTCTTGTATTTAAGACTTGGAGATGCAGCACTTGTCAATTCAGTCCCAGAATGCACTCATGTTATATGCTTAAAGGTAGTGATCATGAGTTCAAGCTAGGTATGAAATGCCTTTTTCATGTCATCGTTCCTATCACGGAATTGAATGAAATGGATGTGTAATTTTTCGAGTAGCACGGCTCAGGAATGATGAGTAGCGTACAGAACGGGGATTTTGTCCAGCTTTTGACGTTGCAAGTGATTAATTTATACACTTGACCTGTTATTTTTTAAGTAAACTCTAGTCCAAGTGTTCCAGAAATGCAATGAGATCATCTTCCCTGTTGATGTTAGGACCGTTGAGAATCAATCCGTGTTTGATTACTGTGTCATCATGCGAACATGTTACGTGGATCTCAAGGAATCACAGGGATTCTCATTCTTCTTTTGCAATTTTCCCGATGTTTTCTCTAACTTAAACCTTCCTTTAGTTCCGATACCTGATGTTTTGAATTTGTCGTCTACACTCTACATCTTATTGCGATTGCTGAGAATTCTCAGTTGTGAATTTAAGGAACAATATAGTAAGAGAGGGTTATCATTCTGGATTCGAACCTTGAAGGTCTAGTGCGTGGTAAAATATCATTTTCCTGGATATTACGCAGACTCTAACTTCTTCAAGTCTTTGAGTTGCAATGTGCAGGGTTTTCTACAGTGTATAACTTGTGCTGTATTTAACAAGTTAACAGGGCGTTTAAATGTCTCTATTAGATGGCGTAAGTGATTCAGAAGAGTTGTAACGAGTAGGTGATGTTCGTCCTGGACATGTAAGCTATTTTGAAGTACTATGACTATCTTTGTCTGTGAGGAGTAGTAATATGATACCTGATTTGACGTAGGCTGTGGTTGTCATCTTATCCATCCACACACTTTACTATCTTTAGACACGGCGATTTTCTTACGGGCTCCAGGAAAGAGTATGCATATATTAGCGTTTGAAGAGGAAAAGGCAAAGAAATGCGTTCTAAAACGGCAGAGATGCCGAAAGGCGAGAATTCTGGTGGAACTCCCGCGGAACCACCCTTGATTGATTTCGGCAATGATGACCATTCATCTCCGTTTTGGTCTCAGCCCTCTCCTGAACAAGCTCAGGATGTAGATCCTTTCAGTTGGACCACCGACGAGCTTTTCATTTCAGCGACACCCAAGAATCCATTCGGATTTGAGGGGCTATTTTCTGCTGCGCCAGTTTCAAATGATCCGTTTGAGCACTTGGCCAATATTAACTCTGTCAATGGATTTGCAGCACAAAATTCCGCGCAGCACAATTTGTCTCAGGGGTTTGGGGTGGGAATTGATTTACTTACAGGAGTACCTCCCGTCGCCACCCGACCTGGGGTAGGGGACGGATGGGTTGGATCTGGCTTTGAGGAACCTGTAGCCCCTTATCGACCCAGTCAATCCTTGGATGCAAGATTTCCTGCGATCCCTAGTGATGATACTTTCCCTTTCGACAACAACCCCTTCAAGGCAGAGGTTTCAACAACCGCTGCTCCGCAGCTTTCACCTTTCTATGAGGAATTTTCCTTCAAGGATGCTCTTTCAGAGGAGCTTCCTGTTGCAGAATCACCGACTTTCGAGGACGTAGGGAATGCGGTGGATTGGACATCAATCACGGAATCTGAAAGAAAAGGCTGGGCTCATGAAGATTGGGCTACACAATCTCAGCAAAGAAGAGGTGAAACAAGTAGTCCAGAAAATATAGCAGATTTGCATATTACGGAAAAGGAGTTTAAACGTCCAGTTTCTGGTCAGAAAAGTCAGAGATCTGTCGTGTCGGTGACTGAAAAGGATGGTCTAGTTTCAGCCAAAGCAACCGTTGCCCAGCCGACTCTTCCACCCAAAAAACCACCCCCCCAGCTACCTACACCAGAATTATCGCTTCCTACAAGACCTAGTGCATCCAGTGCAAAGAGTGCAAGACTACCGCCCGAGTTTCTTGCTTCTGGAGGAGGAAGGGGTGTGTACCGGGCACCATCAAGAGATCTGTTTTATGCAGGGAATCCAGTAGCTCTGGAGCTTCGTCCCCGTCCACATAAGGAGATGAATGAGTCAATAAAGACGGCACTTTGTGCAGGTTCTTCTCTGTGGGCAGCTTTCGACCATGGGCTGAAAGTCTGGGACATAGAGGATGCTTCCAGTGGTGGCAGCGAAGGTAGTAATAATTCACCGGGAGATGAAGACGCTGCTGCGTACATTCCTTTGGTTGTGAACTCAGGGGCCACTATGTGTCTGGCTATGGATAATGCCAATCAGATTATCTGGTCTGGACACAGGGATGGTAGATTGAGAGCTTGGCCGTTGAATATCCGTGATGGAGGCTCTCAAGGAAGAGATCAAATCCTGGAATGGGATGGACATCAGGCACCGGTTACTGCAATCACAATCACATCCTACGGTGAGCCTCAAACTTGGTTATTACTGGTATTTATGGGAATATAGTTTGTTGCATAGATCTTATGTTGAGCCTCCCTCCTAAGCTGTTTGATTCATCACAGTTTGTAAGAATACGCAGTGTAAATCGGAATCTTTGTAAAGCTTTTCGAAGTTTTTGGAAAGTATAATTGACTCCTAGTTTTTTTCTTTTTCTTTTTCAGGAGAGCTCTGGACAGCAGCTGAGAATGGACAAATCAAGGCTTGGTCATGTGAAGTAATATCTCGCGCTTTGCGAGGTGCTGCTGAGGATTACCAGGGAGAAGCTGCTTCCTTGTCCAGATCCTTTGTGCAGGTTCGAGGACCTTTGGCTGGTAATAATCCGTCACAGACAGAAGTGCGCATTCTGGTGGCTGATCATTCAGCTGGGCGGGTTTGGTCTGCAGGGATCTACTTCATAACAATCTGGTAACTGTTCCATTTGAGTATCTGTGTTCAGTCATTCTATCCATAGCTGTGATTTAGCCAGTCACTAAGTAATTGTGCTGTGGCTAATTACTTACCACCGAGTATTCTGTGATTCGGACTGTGAGTGCTGAAGTTATTCTTGCTTTCTGGTTGCAGGGATGCACGAACACGAGAACCACTCTCCTCTTTTGAAGCACAATCAAACACTTCAAGCCAGGAGTTTGCACAGAACAACGAAGTTTTGGCAGAAGAAAAAGGGTTGCGAAAAGAAAAAGGAGTAGGCTGGTTGCAACGATCTAGAAATGCATTTATGGGTGCAGCTGATGCTGTTCGTCGAGCAGCAGCAGAGAGATTGGGCCAAGAAGAGGCTAGACGCCTGGAAACATTGGCTGTCTCAGAGGAGGGTACTGTATGGGGTGGTTTTGGTAATGGTCATCTCGTAAAATGGGATAGTGAAGGCACTCGCCAGCAGTGGGAGCCGCTGGCTGCAGTAGCAGTGAAGTGCTTGTTAGTTGTTGGGAGTCGCTTGTGGGTGGGATATGCCAATGGAAAGATCGAGGTGAATTGCTTATCTAATTTGTCCGAATATTTGATTTTTATATTTTTATTTTTTTTTGAAGTATACGACGTCTTCTTGTTTTTAACATTTGATAGCATAAGAGAGTGTGGTAATTTAACGTGAGGAATTTCTATTGTTTTACATTCTGATCATAATAGATAGCTATTTAGTGATTTATAGATTACGCACATTGGAACCCAGGACTGGGGATTAACATATCATTGATGTTAAAGAACCTTGGATTGTTCCTAAGTAATTTGCAACATTGGAAGGCCTAAGTCGAAATTGGGAATGCGCTGAACTTACCTCTACTGCAGGTGTTAAGCAGGAACCTCAAATCCGAGGGATGTTGGCCGGCACAGACTTCATCTATTGTACACATGGCAAGGGGTGGAAACTACGTATTTACACTTTCAGCAGATGGAGGGATCCGAGGGTGGCATGTTGCATCATTAAGTCCTCTTGATTCCCTGATTCAAGATGAGCTCTCCAAACGAACTGATAATTTCACTCAGAAGCGTCAACTTAGGTATGTTTTTACGTCTTTGATCGGAATAACCTCTGATTTTGTGATCGTGTTCTTGAATCAACACTGAGGACTTTTAGAGAAGCATTCTCATATTCATCTTGCGGTTTCTCATTTCAAGTATGTGAGTGTCACAATCCTACTGAGACGCATCTAAATTTTTTGTTTTTCCTATCATGTGCCCTTTTCAGGATATTCGCTGGAACATGGAATGTGAGCCAAGAGAAAGCCACTTCTGGATCCCTCCGTGCGTGGCTGGAAAAGTCAGCAGCTGATGCCAGCTTGGTGTGTATTGGGCTGCAAGAAATGGAGATGGGAGCAGGTTCTATAGGATTGGCTGCTGTGAAAGAGACGGTGAGATTTTTTCTGCTAGGATCTTGCACGTAATGCATTCAACATCATGTTATTGTTTGCCCTGCTCATCATCACTATTAATGAGTAATCCGAGCTTAAGAACATCAATGATTATGACCATGCTAGGGCATTCATGAACGGATTTTTAATGCAGATGGGAGTAGGGCTGCTGGATAAAGGAAGTGCAAACGGTCAATGGTGGCTAGATAAAATCGGATCCATCATTGGTGAGGGCAAAGATTTTGAACGGGTTGCATCTCGACAGCTGGCTGGACTGCTTATAGGGGTTTGGTGGGTCCTTCACTTCGTATCGCAGGACTCTCAGTTCCTTTACAAGTTGCACACTAATTTGGCCTCGCTGCTTCTCTCGGTTATCTATAATTGAGAAGAGCAGCATGACAAAATGAATGTTTCCATCTCTAGATACTTAACGTCAGTAGTAGGTTTATTGCATTTTCTTTTTCTTTTCTTCAAGATGCTTTTCATTTTCTCTTTTCTTTTCCCAAGGGAGATTTCTGATCTGCTCCGATCTAGACTTGTTGCAGGGTAAAGAAAAGCATTCGACAGTTCGTTGGAGACTTTGATGCTGCTGCTGTTGCTTGTGGATTTGGGCGCACTTTTGGTAACAAAGTAGGTTCTTAATTCCACATTGGTTTTCTGAAAACCTCTATCAAGGGGTTAAAATGACATAGAATGACACACAGATCATGTTCTGTAAAAGTTGGTTATAGTCATTTTCCCCAAGTTTAGGATGCATGTATAATCTGACAAATTACTTTCTGACAATGAAGTTTTCTGCTTGTTCTATAGGGAGCAGTTGGTGTAAAATTATCTGCGTTTCGGAGGACGATTTGTCTGGTGAATAGCCATTTTGCTGCACACATGGAAAAAGTCAATAGTAGAAACTCTGATTTCGAGTATTGCTACAATCAGATGGCTTTTGGGCCTAAACCAGTTCCTACGGCAGTTGGCGGTAATGGTATGCAAAAAAGTCTTGCTTCTACGTATAAGTGTTCATTCCCTGCTCCAGATTTTCATGTTGTGCAATGTCTTTTCATAGTTGCAACAGAAAGCGCCTCTTCGTGTATGATGCTACTACTTCGACATGCTTGGTTATTACGCATCTAACTTTGGTTTCCGTGGATGAGACAGGGCTGTTGGCCCGTGGGGGCAGTCGAAAGCTCTCTTCCAGTACTGAAATCCAAGAAATTTTGAGAGAAGAAGGGATGCCTTCGCTCGCGGTTAGTCTTGTCTTGATCTGAATGATTTTCAAAACATGTGTGAATTTTTATGCGAATTTGTCTTCTTGAATCTTGACTTTTGAGCTTCCCAGGAAGGCTGTGACGTGAGGCTTTCACTGTTCGCTTTACAACTGGAGCTGAAATTGAAGTCCTTGAGGGAAAGTGACCCTTGCTGCCTAACGGCATGGGTTTTAATTGTATATTTTAAAGTCCAACACATGTTTGTTAGGGTTGAGTTGAGTTTGTTTTTACTGTTGTGCAGGAACAAGACTTTCATTCAGAGATGCCTATGCCCGAGTTGTCAGATACAGACATTCTGGTGTGGTTTGGAGACTTCAACTACAGAATTGATACAACTTACGACCAAGCCATTAAATGGATCAGTGAACAGCGCTACGATATGCTTCTAATAAGGGATCAGTTGAGGGTTGAAATGACCAGTGGTAGGACATTTCCTGGCATGCGTGAAGCTGGCATAACATTTCCCCCGACATACAAGTTTGATCGTGGATCACAAGGTTTGAGTTCGTGTACTTTTCCTGTGTGTGAGCCTTCATCTAAGTTAAGTGGCATTGGATGGCTTATTTGTCTTGGTCTTCGTGACAATTCTAAGCAGTGCTTTTGTGATTGTTGAAATGCAGTGTATGATACAAGTGAGAAAAAAAGAGTTCCGGCATATTGCGACCGGGTTGTCTTTCGTGACAGCTTTGATGGTAGTGTCAGTGCTACATCTACTTCACTCACTAATCCTGCTCAAGCGACGTCAATACGGTAAAGCAGTTGGATGCTTGTAGTTTTCGCATATTCACATACAGCAATTTTCTGCTCTAAAAATTAAGAGTATTATGAATCTCGTTACAAATTTGTAGTAGAAAGCTTAAAGCACTGAATCCTAGGATTACATCATGGAGTCCCTCTGAAGAGTTGGTGTTGTATTTTTGAGGGGCCTAAATTTGTAATCGTTCACTTGCCGGATGCAGATATGACGCTTGTATGGAGGCACTGGACAGTGATCATAAGCCTGTGCGATGTGTCCTTGATGTAGACCTAGCAGTATTGGATGAAGCCGCGAGGCGACGTGAATTTGGTGACATCTTGAAGAATGATGAAAAGGTGTTGAATTTTTTGGAGCAAACCAATGTTATCCCTCAAACTAGGATAGATAAAAATTTAATTGTGCTTGGGAACTCAAAATCAAGTCTCTCTGTTATCAATGAAAGCAAGCAGTCGTGGACAACCTACACGGTTCTTTGCGAAGGATTATACGTTGGCGAGGACTGCCCATGTGGCAACCACAGAGCTAACAAGGGTGCCAACAGGGAAAATATGTTGAGGAGTGGCAATGGATTTCCCCTGTGGCTTCAGGTTGGTTCTCCTCTCATGAAATGTACTATTGAACAATATGGGATGAAGTCTACTCAATGATGGCTATATACAATCTCTTCCTGATGAATGCATAATGAGGTAGTTTTACTTTCAAGTGAAATAGATTCTACAAACATCAGAGCTAAGGGTGCATGTTGATGGTTGTGTTTTATTTATTTACTTATTTATTTTCGTCAACGAATAAAATGATAATGTTGCGCATGTATTCAGGTGCAACCGGCAGCTGGAATAATACGCCCCAACAGCAGCGTTACAATCACTATGGAGTACAGAGTGCCAGATCAACAGAACAATTTCAGTTGGAAGCGGTCCAACTCGCAGCCACGTTGGTGGAACGACGTCCAGAAGGACGATTGTTTGAAACTGGTGCTCACCATGTCAAGTTCGGCCTTGACTAAAGTGAACCAACATCGTATATGTGTGAGAAAGCTTCGGTGATTTGGATGTATACTGTACGTAGACAAGTTCTTTAGCGCCTTCAGCACATATTCTTCAAGCGCAGGTCTATTAGTCTGCAGCTTCAAACCAATTTTTTTTTTACCAGCATTTCAGGGGCATTGAGTAATGCGAGGGTGCTGGCCACACGGTGCAGTATTATGCTGATAGTTTATTGGTAGATAAACCTTATTAAGATACTTGTGATTATTCTTTTAAACTCGTGCAATGGAGCTTCAGAATGGTGGGTCGTCTTCATACAAGTCCTTCGCATTATTTTTTCTTGATAAAGAGGGTCTATATCTAAATACCAGTGAGGGTAGAACTAGAGCAGGATCAATGTCTTCATAGGACGGAACCGAAAGTACCTGCAGCGACACAGAAATTTGCGACTTTCGCACAGCTAGTTTGCAGATTCTCACCATTTATTGTAAGGATTTACAAATTCCACATACTAACAGAATCGGTTTCTTAAGGTAGTTTCTGAAAGTTTTTTTTATCTTTATGTGAAGTGGGTGGGGGTGATTAGTGTCGGGTTGTCTCGTTCCCCCGAACCAACCACCACTTAGGCAAGCATTTCGTCAACAATTGATTTGGAATAGATCATGCAAAAAGCATTTACTTATTGATTTTCAGTCACATCTCCACATTCAACCTTCACCAATGAAAAGTATACAAATATATTGTTTTAAATACAATTAACCTACAGAATGTGGCATAAAGTAGGAGTTTTCTTACGGGATTGTGAACTTGAATGCAGTTGGTACAAATATTTCAGACAAGAGGATAAAAGTAGTGCAAGTATTAGACCTAGTGGCCTTGAAATTGTCCTCAAACAAGTAACACATAAATAAAATGAAATAAAAAATGTTGAAATATAAAAATTAAAATAAAATATGAATAAAGATTAAAAGAAAAACTATCACAAACAGCTTGTTTTTGCAATGTTTGTGTAGAATATGCATATACGTATATATTCACATACATACATATGCATTGAAAATAGACCAAAATATTCATTATTTTTTTAATAAATGAAAATCTCAGCAACTCATGATAATGCATACATAGAATTAGCATTTTTTTTCTATGCAAATACGTACACATGCATTCATTAAATATATGCTTACATTGAATTTATCAGTACCATCCCCTTGAATTCAAATACATATGTGCCAATTTCAACCACATTGATAAGACACATGTGAGATACAAATACTTTTCCACTCACCTCTCTTGAAGCATTGTTAAAACCAATAGATTGTCCTGCAGCTCACTTATCTGCAATATGTCACAAGGTTAGTGGATAACACAGAACCAGTTCAATTGTGGCACTCAGATCCAATCTACACAGGCCATGCATATGACTCAGAAAGTGGCAATTTCAACAACATTGATAAAAATAAAAATAAACAAGTTTATAATATTTTATTATGGGTTTTAGAGTATGTTTTCCAAGTATTTGAAAATATATAATACAATCATCATTTAATATGTGTTTATAACTTGCAACAGCAATGAGAGTAATGTGGTGAATGAGTTTATTTTTTTAAAATGAGCAAGGAGACTCCAAGTTTGCGTTGGAAAGAATTAGGAAGCCTTAGTACCGAGGTTGCAAATTTTAATCTGTTTTTTTTGATTGGCTATAAGTTAGAAGTCTTCATTGCCCTGAACATGGTGGGTTAGTTAATTCTACGTTGACCTGACCCTCGAAGAAGACGGCGTCCAACAGTCGGGACTCCGCCCACTGATACCCGCCAGAACGTGACCACGACTCATATATATATATATATATATATATATCACGGGTATCAATCCTCAAGCTTCCCACAAACTGGATGTCGAGCACGTCGAGTCGGGCTCCCATTTCTTCCTCTTCGTTTCCACATTCCAGAACTGGCATTTCGGATCTCGGATTTCAGTCCCGCCCTTCGACATTGCACTAGATTGCAGCAATGAACTCCCGTTTGATGTTTACAAATGCCGCTCCATGCGTTTTATCGAATTCTCTACATCTCGGTCATTGTTTTTCTGTGAAGAGATCGCTCAATTTGTCGTCGTTCTTGGCTTAAGGTGGCCATGGGAGTCTCTGCGATTTGGCGTACAATGAAGGTGTTCGTGGAGGTTGGAAGTAGCGGAGATTGTGTTTTAGAGAAGCCTGTGAGGAGAGAAATCGTGGTTGGAGAGTTTGGCTGCGGAAAAGGTTTTAGCGGAGGTTTTTGTTTGTGAAAAAATGCTGCCGAAGGTTTTTGTGGGGGCGTTCCGAGAGGAGGCTGAAGTGTCTGGTGAGGTTTTCCCTCTTGTAGTGGATTTTATGAGAGGTAAGTCTCATGGGGGAAGCAAGCAGGAAGAAGCCCCCGGGTGCGTTGGGAGGTCGGTGGAGCTTCAAAGCGTCGATTGTTGTCTTCGAGGCCTGTGAGTGGAGTATTTCATTTCAAATTCGGTTGCATTCAGCTTAGACAGTGTCATCACAATCCCAGTACCTGGTTGGAGCTTATTCAATATTCAGTTCGAATTATTGAATGTCGTATGGCGCTTGTGCGGGAGTCGATTCAAATTGGCGTTCAATTGTGTATCCTCCTTTGCAGAGATGTCATGGCATGGTAGTTAGGTGGTTGTGTATGAAGCATCTGAAAGTTATAGTCGAATTGCTGACCTTGCAATATTGAAATTAAATGCAGTTTTAGGGACTACGGTTTTGTTGGTGATGATGGGATTGTGGTTGGCCCTGGAGTCGTCGCAAAAAGACGGATATGAACCAAGTACGTTCAAATCCATTACCAGAAGAATGTCAGCTGAACTAGGTGATGACGTGTGCGATAGAAAATTGTATCCTCCACCATGGGAGCTTCGCACCGACCAGCTAACTATCCTCGTGAACGGCTTCGGAGAGGCGCGACTACCATTGCTGGAAGCGAGCGTGCGAAAATATTCCTCCTCGCCAGTAGTGCACTCCGTGTTTGTCCTTTGGGGGAACACATCGACTCCCGATTCTTTTCTCCAGGCATCGAAGTTTCAAAGCATCGGGGCGCCGATTTACATCGTAAGACAGAATTCCATGAGCCTGAATGATCGGTTTCTTCCGCGGCCCTTCGTCAAGACGAAAGCGGTTATGATATGCGACGATGACATCACTGTGGATTCAAAGAACTTGGAGTTTGCATTGCAGGTCAGTCAGCTCATCTCTTGCTCGTTCTTCTATGTTTCGTTTGAACCTGTCGTTAGTTCAAGGTTTAGGTGTAAATAGTGACGGGCTGGTGGCGGTGGATGCAGGTATGGCGGGAGAATCAGCAGCGGATCGTGGGGTTTTTCCCGCGAGCCCACTCTTATCAGCTGGACAGCCATTCCTGGGTTTACACAAAAAACCAGCATCATTATTCAATCGTGTTGACAAAGATTATGATTCTGGCCACTGACTATCTCTATCGCTACTCCTGTGAAATGCCAGCAGGAGTCCGCGACTATGTTGACAAAGGCATGAATTGTGAGGACATAGCCATGAATTTTCTTGTTTCCAACTTCAGGTCCGTTAAATCTAGCTTTTTTCTTGCATTTAAGGGCATCTGATGTAGTTATTGTGCCTGCCTGTTAGTGATCGTATCTTGTATAAGAATTGAGCTCTTATTGCTCGAATTTGTTGTACATCCTTTTGCAGCGGCTCGGGTCCACTACTTGTGGAAGGACAACCACGAGACTGGGGAGACACACGGAATTCCAAGGAGGATCTGACCACAATGAGCTTAAGTGCACGTGCAGGCCATCGGAAGGACAGAGGGGATTGCATTATGGAGTTTCAGAGGCTATGGAATGGAATGGAGCTTCGCTTCAGCCATGCCAAAGCTGTTCGTGATGTGGATGAACAGGTGACAACTCTCTGGTCATTTTCAGATCTTTTGAGTTACTATGCAGAAGCCTATGCGGAATCCATTGAACTGTTGCTCTTTTGATGCAGGTAAATTGTGAAAAGTTTGGGCTGTTGATCGACTGTGACAAAAGTGTGGGTTCTGCACGAGATGCCCACAGATTGGCTGGGCACAACCTAGTGAAGCGAACCTATCAATATGCATATGCCACATTTATCCAGTCGAAGGTGATGTACTACGCTGCTCTCGTTTGGGCACAGGCCCTTCGAAATACAGGAACTGTTCATGACCTTGTGCTTCTCCTGGATATTAATTCCGGATTGAAGAAAGATAACGAATTACTTGCTGATCACTTTGATGTCGTGAAAGAGGTGAGGGCGTTCAGGACACGTCACAAGACGAGGAGTGTTGGGAGATTGAGTGTCTGGGAGCTTCTGGAGTATGAACGGGTTGTTTACATGGACGTGAATCTTTTATGCCTGTCGAATCTGGACTATTTATTTGAACTTCCAGAGCCAGCAGCGGCCCCGCTAACCAATCATCCTCTTCAATTCGACACGGGTCTGCTTGTGCTGCAGCCATCCAACGCAACTTTCACAGATCTTTTCAATTGGATAGAGGGCGTGAGCAGCCCTGATCGGAGAACCGAGCACAGGCTTCTCAATGGTTTCTTCCACGATTGGTTTCACATGTCAAGCAAACATCGTTTGCCTATGTATTTGAACATGCCTGTTCATCTAGCCTCCTTTGCATCTGTATTCGGTAATTGGAGTGAATCAGAAGCGGCTGCTCCTTTGTTGGGTGCACTCCAATTTTCTAAGAGGAAGATTGCTTCGTTCCTCAGTGTCTGGATAAAAGAGGAAGTGAACAGTGAATTAAATCAGACATTAGGGTTTCGATACCGGGAGGAAGCACAATACAGAACTGATTGGTTTGGTATCTGGCTGGAGATTCTTGATGCTTTGCGGAGCAACAACTACCAACCTCTGAGCGATGAGGTGGTATCGCAGCTCTCCTGGAAACAGAGAAAAGGAAGTAGTACATGGCCACCCAAATCTCTCATGGCTGCTCTTCCAAGCCCGTTCCAGCATCTCCATGTTCCACCTCTGCGGAAAGCTTTTGCCACTGTTGTGACGTCTATCGATCAGCTTGTTGCTATTGCTGGTTGGATGATAACATACTCAAAGTTTCACATGCCTACTGCTGAGTACGAATCGGTTCTTCTTGTTCATGGTTCTGTGGGAGAAAAGACCTGGCGGCCATTCAGGACTCTGTTTAGTTCAGTTGTGGTTGTGAATGGATCCAATAGCAGCTCTTCTGTGGAAACCATGTCGGCAACAATGCTTCAGCTCTGGAACCTGACAAAGTACGACAAGCTGGTCTATGTGGATCCTAGGTCCATATTTTTGAGCAATTGTGATTTTTTGATGGAGTTCGAACCTTTTGCAGCGGCACCAGATTTCATATTTCCAGATACATTCTCGTTGCAGGTGATGGTCCTACAGCCAGATAACCACAGATTTTTAGAGCTCTGGAAGAGCCTTTCTAACGAGATCTCAGAAGATTTTTCGCTCACTCGTTTTTTGAACGAACATCATAGCTCCTGGTATCAGTTTTCTACCAAGCATCGTATTGAACCTATTTCCAATGCTCAGAATGAATTAGAAAGGGGGTTCAAGGCGGATGGGTCTTTGAAGATCTTGTCTTTACACTCAACTACCACCTTGTCGGATTCAAATTCAGAAATTGCTGGAATTTGGCGGAAGCATGTTTGCAGCAGCTTGCACATGAGAAACTTTGGATTTCGTATTAGTCTTCATGACATCTGTAACCCCATGGATTATAAATTCCAATAGCAATTAGTTTTGCGTCAATCATCTAAAACTTGAGTTGTTAGAGTACTGATCGGATTATTATTAACATTCCAGGTTTGCCCATCACAAAAGTAGGGTTGGAATTATGGGCTTATATACGAACGCAACCTTTGTGTGAAGTAATCCGTCGAGGGACTAGCATTTAAGTCATGTAGCAGCTATGGAATATCGCGGACATACATGAAATTGTGAAGGTCCCTCAAGTGATCTTGAAAAGATCTTGGGCAAGTTTGAGTTGTAATACATTTTTCCCTCAGCTGAAAGATTTTTAGAAGGCTACAACATGCAGCCTATTTGCTATTTTAAGCTAATGCGGATTCTAATGCAGTTCCTCCCTGTGATGGCAATGGAATCTAGATTAGAGGTCAGAGAAGACTTGATCAGCACACAACATGTTGATCTTCTACCATGACTCTCCGGACTATTGGTAGACAGATTCTGGAACCTCATGAGCTCTCTTGCTGGAGTCATTGGCATTTGCATGAACAGATTCTCGTGATTTCCTACCATGTTTGTTTCATATCTGCAAGACGAAACAACGAAACCTTCTCAGCCCTTGTCTGCGCAGCACTCGTCCTTAATGGCAGGAACTAGACGTATTAAAAAGCAGGGAGTCTTTGTTTGATAGATGGTTGGTCTTACGTAATCTTATGCAAGTCCTATTGGACAATCTGTTAGTGTTGTGGATTGAATTTATTAAAGTAATGCAAGATACAGGAAGGTTCAAAAATTCCAATAATAGCATGAATTCTTTGTAATAAAAATTTAAAAATAACATAAAATCTACAAGATAAAAACTATCTTCAGAAACTCATATGTATATATATATTCTCCATCTAATTCTTTCGTGATATAATTAGGATTAATGCAAGTAAACGTGTGTTTTTAAGGATTCTTTAATGAGGATTTATGGCAAGTAGAATAATAAATAAAAATAAATAAACATTATTTGAGTGTTTGTTTAGTTACACAATCATAGCTGAAAAAAATAATATTACATTTGTCTCATTTATTTTTAAATTTCCTGTAATGTGCATCTTGTTGTAATGTGAAGGTTGGATAAACTTAACTTAAAAACTGATATTTTAATAAGTGAAAACAAATAAAATTGCAACTCATGAAAATTTTAGACTTTTTTAGATACTAGTTTAGGAAGGATTTATAAATCTTTACAATCTAAGAGGAAAACTTTCTAAAGTATTTTATTTTAGAGATTTGCAATAAATTATTGAATTTTTAATTAGAACAATTATCTATTGAATTTTAGGATATATTTTAGAAGAAATATCTAGAGTTTATATTAGAATCAGTTTGATTCATTTTTTTTATAAATGTGATTTTTTTTAGTGATTTTATAAAATAATTATATATTTTATATAATATTTTTTGAAAACATATTCATGTTACATATTTTATACAAAAATAAGTTTTACTTAAGAATCGGAAGTGTAAACTATGATAGAAATGAAAATATGTATTTTTTAACAAAAATTGGATTTAGTCTTGTTTTATATTGCATAATATTCATACACCATTTGTAATATAAACTAATTTATTATTCAATATGTTTTGGAATTTTGTTGTATAGATAATTTATTATGGAAGGAACATTAATGTTGTATTTTTCTTCAATTAGAATCCTTGTTAATGCAATTTGCACACAAAGAATCTCAACTTGATTTTTTCTATTTATTTTTTTGTTAATTTTATAAATATTCTTCTAATCAACATTGTTATTCTTTAAATCAAAAAATATTTTTTTCAACTAAATTAGAGTATCTAGTTTATATTTGTGCTAAATTATGTTTCTTTGATGTGATTGTACTTATCACTAATTTGCCTAGAATGCTAACAAAATTAGTTTTGTTTATATAGCTACAATTAGTTTACTCAAAATTTTAGCATGTTTGCTTGTGATGAATTTATCTCTAAGTAACACAAGTTCTTTAAAGAGCTTACTTATAACAATGAAAAATATTAAAAAATAGGAGTTTTGTGAAAATAGTTGAGATAAGCCTTCAATAAACCAAAAGTCACTTTATGCTTGGTTTAAGGAGATATTCAACCTCCCAAAAGGACCCTCTTGAGAGATATTTAGCAATATCCTAGTCAAAAGAGATTCATTTGAAAATATCAATCTTGCTACATCCAATGCTAAAAGATTTTCTATTATTGTAATTATGTAGCTTGATAATACATTGGTATTTTGTCTAAAAGATCCACTTTAATATGAAATTTACAACCTATGTAGAAGGATCTAACAAATTACAGCAATTTATAATTGGCCACTCCAAAAAATTGAATTGTTTCCAAAAAGAATTAGGAAACATTTCAGCTTTTACTATAAGCTCAATCAAAAAGCTTGGATAAACAACTTCAATTTTTGCAATTAATTGAGAAGATTAGACAAGAAAACAAAGGCAATTGATTGTCATATCATTCTCTTAGATAATGTGCTTTTGTATGGCACTTGTAATCTCATTCTTACCAATGAAGATATGTTCATGGTATCCCTAAGTTCAACTTCCAAGATCCAATCCATGGATGTCAATATCATTGGTACCTTCAACTACAACGCGCAATCAATAGAGAAGAGGTAGCCAAGATAATCTTTATAAAGTTGATTAACTCACTACAATATACTAGACTAAAGACGTGCAAAAAAAGATTTTGGCCACTATTATCACTAACTATTTTTGCCACAATGGATTGTTTGATAATAGATATTATTAAGTGAACAACATCTATATGATAAAATTTGATGTTAATTAGATGCACCAAGAGTTTACACTAGAAGACTAAGCAACTAAAGCAACAAGCTCTACTTTGCCTTGGATGACTACTACAACTATGAGTGCATCTTCATCAAAGAAATCTTTAGAGGCGTGAACATTGTTAAAAAGAAAATAATGCAATTTTGAAGCAATTGGGTGTCTAAATTGGCACGCTTGCCATTCAAAGTATTCTACAAAGGACAAAATTGGTTGTATAAATTCATGTAATTTATCATCCTTCTTATAAAAGGTCACATTTGTAATTAGATAGTTGCTATTTGAGATATCAAATATCAAAAATTGGAGGTATTAACTTCCAACCAGAGAACCAAGTTGGTCAATAGAAAACAATATAAAATATATATATATATATATATATATATATAAAATTTGTATTGATACTTGATATTGATTTAAAAAGGTACAACTTACATGACTTGTTCTAATTATAAAATACAATATGAAAAGATGTATTGCAAAAGGAAAATTGTAAGCATACGCTTTGCAAGCCCCATGGCAGGCTAAGACTACATTTTATCTATTTGGTTTATGTTTGCACTTTGTTGCTTGCAGGCAAGTAGGGAAAAGCAGGGAGAGAGCGAGAGGTGAGTGAGAGGGAGCAGCGCCCAGCGAAGAGGAATGGACCCAGTACCCACTCAGGCGTGTACATGATTGATGAGGGAGGCCCCCTGGAGAATGATTTTAGCGAGCCTTGAATCACAGCGCAGCTGCAGTAGCAGAAGAAGAAGCAGTGGAAGCACCTTCGCACGGAGTGAACAAAGGTTGTTGGCGATGGCGACCTCTCGTAGCACAACCTCCTCACGCTTCCGTCGTGTCCCTCCACCATCTAAGTGCAGCGTTCCTACAATCACCCGACTGACCGCGAGAGGGAGACGCTTGGCCGCCACACAGCCTAATCAAGCCCTGCTCACCCAGACCCCCGGCCTCTTCTGTGCCCTGCCAAAATTATAATGAGTCTATTTCCTGCAGGGGAGCGGGAATTACGTGAGCTGGAGCCCTGAAAATGATGCTCCTGTGACAGGAGTGGTAAGTTGCAGTGCTTTTCAGCCCATTTTGTCATACGGTCCTCCTGTTAAGACATGGTGGGCAAGTAGAAATCAAACGACTGCTGATCAGTGGGGTGATTATCTTGTAGAGAGAGCTGTCGAGGTAGAGTGGGGAGGAGAGAGGGAGAGAGATCGGTAGGGAGGGGAGTTGGGTGCCGATAACACATCACTTGCGGAGGGGCTGTGGAGTGGGGATGTCGGATGGACCTGATCTTAGGATCCTTGGGAGGGAGATAGGTGAGCTATGCGCATCATCTACATTGACAACGAGAGGGAGGACCATGGCGTGCGTGGTGATGAGGCGACTGTAACTTGTGTCGAACCCAAAAGAATGGTTGGGTCTCTAGCACTCCTTTGATGCGTACTAATTGGGGAATTATCTGGGGCCAGCGATGACGACGCTGATCCAGAAGGCTCTCAGGAGCAGGAAAGTGTGGTGCGCTTGTTTCTTCTTCGCCGCTCTCCCAGCTGCCATGATCCGAATCTTACTCCTTTTCAACAACCCCGATTCTTCCAATTTTAAGAAGCAGTCTGTGGGCATTTTTATGGCCCCGGAATATAATGCCACCAACACTGTTCTCAGTACTCCCCCACCTGCCAGAAAACTAGGTAATAGTTTCTCTCCCTCCATGTAGCTCTCTCTAGTGCTTCCCTTGATCGAGGAACTCCACGTATTACAAACAAAAATATAGTGAACTGTAAGTGGCTGCATGCAAGGGCTTATTTCATGCGTTATGTGGAATGCCTACAGGAAAGTGTGATTTGTCACAAGGTGATTGGGTGCCGGATCATGCGCCACCGGTATACAACAACGAGACCTGCAGGCACATCCAAGCCACGCAGGATTGTTTGGGGAATGGGCGGCCAGACAGCCACTACTTATACTGGAAATGGAAGCCGCGCGGGTGCGAGGTCCTGAGAAGCGACGCCGAAGCTTTCTTGCGGACCATGCGAGGCCAGAAGATGGCCTTTGTTGGAGACTCCATTGCTCGTAATCAAATGCAGTCGCTGCTGTGCATTCTCAACAAGGTGGAGAAGCCTACTAATACATTCCATTCCAGCGACGACAAAACAAACCACTGGTTCTTCCCATCCTACTCGTTCACACTCACCATCTACTGGTCATCGTTCCTCGTGAAGAACTCGACCTACACTATCCCTGACGCTGACAACACCTTCGTTCAATTGGACTTGGATATTCTCGATCCCGCATGGGTGGAATCCATGGCAGGCACGGACGTGATAGTGATCTCCTCCGGCCAGTGGTACTTCAAGGCCGCAGTATACAGGGAAGGAGGACAATTCATCGGCTGCCACCACTGCGGTGCGAAGGCGGGGTTGAAGCAAGTCGGCTTCTTCAGCGCGTACCGAAGAGCCATTAGAACAGTCTTCAGAGAGCTGCTGCAATCGGTGCCAGCCTTCGACGGAGTTGCCGTATTTAGGACATTCGCTCCGGACCACTTCGAGAATGGCGGATGGGACACAGGAGGGACGTGCCCGAGGACGGTGCCGGGAGGTGTGGCCATCACTGAAATGAACTGGATGATGCATGAAATTGAAACCACAGAGCTGGAGAAAGTTAGGGCTGAGATGGGTGCAAATCGTATCAGCCTGCTTGACATTACAGAGCTCGCGCAGATTAGAACAGACGGGCACCCAGGACCTTACAGGAATCCCTATCCATATGCAAAAGACGCAAAGGAGAAGTTTCAAATCGACTGCTTGCACTGGTGTCTTCCAGGGCCAATTGACACCTGGAATGAAATGCTTATGGAGACATTGCAACAACAGATGCAGCCTTGAGGACCACGTTTTATTTGCAAGGGATGAAACCAAATCTTCCCCTAGGTAGGCCGTTAGAGCAGGCAGGTCACAAACACAATCGCCATGAGTAGATAAAACGACAACCCGAGAAGTGACCGATGTTTAGTTTACTCAGTTAGCACAAATTCAGTGAGCTTCAAAATGTCATTTCATACCGATGCAAAGGATATCCGTGAGAAAATTCGCATGTATATGTGTATCTCAAAAATCATGGAGAGGAATAGGCACGATGAGGTGCAAGTTCCAGACTTTATCAATGGCCAGAGTTGGTCGTGCGTGGGAAATGCTAACAACGGGGTATGTACACACCCCGCAATTAAAATACCGCCTGTCACGCCTAATGCGGCGGTCCATTATAAACCGATAGGACAAATAGACGGCCACCATTTGGCACAGTAAGCTCACTACAATATATACAACAGAACTTCAGTTGGCCAAGTTCGGTAGACGTAAAAGATATCCTGACCTAATTTGGAAGTGCTAATGAGCGGACTAAATAACCAGAACATCTAAAAACACTATGAAACATAAGCAGCTCGGACTGCCATATTTTCAACCTGAGTAGACACTTGCATTTGCCTAAGCTTTTGAGCGGTGGCACGATGAAAAAACTGCTCACGGGCGAGAACTCTTACGTGCTTCAAGTAGGCTTCGACAGGAATCACCAAATCTTGAGCTCCTTTATCAATAGCGTACAATATATCTTCGATTGCCAGATCAGACGACTGGCATTCGAGCAGCTGCTTAGACAGGGTATCGACTGGCTCAAATACATCATCGATATTAGCACGAGTGATGCCTCTATCATTGGCCCTGAGCCAGTTCTCCAATATGTCAGTGTTAGTCAGCGTAGCTTGTAGTTGACTTTCAAGTGCTGCTTTTTCGTCATTCAACTCGCGTACTCCACTCTTGAGTTGCTCCGACCTTCGAGCCAACAGTTGCTGCAAGAAGGATATCACCACTGATAAATAATATCTCATCGAAGATCTTTAAATGATGCGATCAATAACTGTAATTCGAATGTGGCATGGCTAAGACGAATTACAGTTATTGATCGCAACATTGAAAAATCTCTGCACGATACAAAATGAGACAAACGGCAATGAAACAATCACTCACCTGTGTATTGAAGATAGATTCCATCTCATTGTGCCGTTCCTGCATCAGCCTATTGATGTCATTTCTCACCCTCTCTGTCAATGCATTAACAGCATTCCTCTTATATTGTTCTTGTGGGTCGTCGTTGCGACTGTGAGGAGGATGTAGAGGCGTATGCTGATACGGAGGATATGGAATTGAAAGCCGTGGGGATTGAGCAGGAGATAGCCCTGGAGACGAAGTAGGATTCATTTGCATAGTTGCACCCCCTGTATGAATTGGGTTCATGAAAGGCGGTGTTGGAGGAGGCGGAGGTCGAACATGAACAGGCGCAGTCGGTCTTGAATACAAAGGAGGTTTTTGCCCAAAGAGAAGAGACAGGCTTTGAACCAATTCAACTAAATTAGACCTGGGAAACACCCATTGCTGAAGATATTGACAGTTTACCATGCCTGATCCATCTACATTAGGGTGGCGTTGCGTGATGACCATGTCTCGAGTTGGTTTTACATATATTAGGGGAGGTTGGCGAGGGTAGGTTTCGAGAAGCCAAATATTAATAGGAATGTTGTATTTCACATCCTGATAAAACATGGGAATAGTTCCCTCAGCTTGCAATAGGTTTAGGGTCCGCCCATCGTTGTGATTGAACACAGCAGACTTGACCTGTTACAAGGTAGAACAATAAAATATGAGTTCAAACCCATATCATCAACTGAAAGAAATTGCCCTAAACCTGCAGATTGTATAGCGCGAGAATCCAACAAATTGCAAGCCATGCTTCGACGAGGTTTCCTATACCAATACTCCGACCTAAATAAATTTGAAAGTACACTCGTGGCTCGGTTTGTGAGCCAGTGTCTGTATACTACGTAGCAACGCAGGTGCCTGTTTGAAATGCATAAGTTCAATCGATTAAGAAACTTAAAAGGGTATCCTCGAGCGTTAAATGATGTAGAAGCCTATACCCTCGGCAAAATGCGCGACCTCGCCAGCAATACGTAGTAATTGGCAGAGAAGAATACACGCGTGTTACCCCACAAGGAAAATTTAAGAACAGCGTGAAGAACATCAAATTTTACCTGCAAACCCGGAAACTCCTGAAGGACTTTCAGAAGATGCTCTCGGATTGTCCATTTTTCATCCTCCACATACGCCAAAGCTTGAGGCCCTCTCTGCGACAACGCCTGGTTCAGAAATTGCGTCACGGATTGCGAATTCGGAGTGCCCGGGCGTCCCACCATCGCACTCAAAAAAAACTCCAACCCTATAATCCGTCTCCAACCTCACAATTCTGTCCAAATCCTCGACCAAATCACCACGAACTTCTCCACGGAAGGCTCTCCACGCAATCATACCACCAACTCCACTGCCAAATCCTGCATCACACTCAAGAAACCAGCACTCCTCCCACCGACCCACCTCCCGACTGACAAAAGATCAGAACAAAAAAAAAAACGAAGCGAAGACGATGAACGTAGAGGAAACGCGTCTTTAGGACCAAGAGTGGGAAAGAAGTCGGGATCGAGTGTCGGTGAAGGAAGCCCGAAGGCAACAACAGATGCTTGGATTGCAATCGCCTGGAACGGCAGTAGAATGAATGGAAAACGCAACGAAGGTCCGCGTATCCCTACGAATCCGGATACACAACACATTAGTGCAGTCACGAACTCCAAACCCTAATTCTGGCATCCAGCCACACTTTGAGACTAGTTATGGAGATTCCCCACATGGCAATAATGAATACTGACGTGGATTGCCTGTTCGTCGGGCAGTCTCTTGCCTGGTCTAGCAGAAATTATTTGGAAGGACCTGATTCCTCTTTTTCTGGGATTATGTATCTAAAACCGTGTGTTTGTGTGTGTGTGCGGAAAAGTGTCAAAGTTGGGAAATAAGTTGTAGGAAAACCAAGTTTGGTCACAGAGTAACGTCGGAATACCTTAAACCGTCAATTTAAGGTTTTTCAGCTATCTCGTGGGGGGGTTTCTTGCGGAAGAAAAATATTTTGGGTAGAGAAATACGGTTCTGATGTGCTCCAGAAGAAGAAAAAAATTGAATTGCCGCAGTGGTTGAATTGATAAAAATGATCAAAGCAGTTTTTGCATTTTACCCCTGAACTGAGTTGTATACTTGAGCAAAACCGCTAGTAAAAACAGGTCAAACCATCACCTCCATCACACTAAACCACCACCTTCATCGTTGTAAAGTTCGCCGATCATTGGTGGACTTGGAATCCACTCGGAATCTTTCTACATTCTTCAAAGCGGTCTACGAGTTGGTTCAAGGGGGCTGACACGGTTTAAAGTATTCCGACATTATATTGTATGATTTGGTTATTTGCCTTTCACTGCGACAGAAGGCAGTGTAGATTGCAATCATTTGAGTAACACCAGTAACATCTCCGAAAGTGCGAACTTTAAGGGAACCTTTTAGCATTATTTAACCAAGTGACTTCTTCTTGGAACTTCTGGAACTTCAGTAAATTCTACCATTAATATTCCGTTTCTGCAATGGGAAATTATGATAATCCATTTTGAGACTGGATTTCAGAAATAGTGACACTTTATTTGTATTTTTTATTTTTTGTTTGAAGATTTGCTATCAAAACGGCAGAAGAGCTCAGAGGGCCAGCGACTACCAGTACCATATGCTTGTTTCGCCTGTATTGGCTTATTTAGGGTTTACGAACCGATGTAGACATGAATGAAGAAGGATAGGCTCCGGAAACCCTAATCCTAATTCCTCTCGGAGCAATTGTCCTCCCTCTCGATCAGTCCTCCTTTCCTCTCAGCATAGTCTGCGTTAACGCTCCAGTAGAATTCTCTTCCCTCCTACCTCATTCTGTTATTCTCCTCGAACTGTGAGCTTGGACTGAGCTCCCCTCGTGCAGATTTTCTGACAGGATCGTTGTCTCGCGCTTGGGTTTGCGTTCTAGATCGCTCCTGCTTGATCACTTGTGCCCCGGAGTTGGATTTAGTGATGGTGGGTTGTTCCGTATTGAGCCGGAGCCATTGCATCCTAGGATTCGTCGAATTCGAAAAATCGTTGCTGCATGAGAGAAGGTTACACTGAGGTACGTCTGCTGTTGCCTCGCTGCTCCGTTACAGTGAAATGAAACGAAACAATCTCTGAGTTGCTGCGAGAATCAATCGGAGGGTTCATGTCAGGCATTTTTATCGTCGCAGACACTACCCTTATTTATGCCCTTATTGGTTCTTTGGATTGTGATATACGAGTCTGAGGGCAAAAGGAACTTCGTGAAGTTTGCCCAATTGAAGACAGTACGCTCGATGGGCCTTGATTGTTCGTTGCCAGGGAATACTTAGAATTCGTGTTCCAAGGTGGGAGTTGGGCTTCCTGTTACCCTTTCGAGACTTTCGAATACTTCAAATATTGTTTACTGCCTGGTGTATACCAATAGTCGATTGCGCGCGACGGGAATCGTTTAGGTTGAGTCTCTTGGAGATATGCCGAGGTTTAGGATCGTATGTTTCGTGGATTGCACGAAACTGTTGGCTATTTGTGCGTTGATATCGAAAGGTTTTCTGAAGTCTAGGAATATGGCGAGAACAATTTCTATACTTTTCATATACAGGCAACCGTACAGTTGTAGCTAGTTAGAATACTGACTATCGAATAGAATGCTGCATTCTGGCCCTTTGCAAGAATCACAGTATCCAATGCAATTGACTGATCTTCTTCCTCCAAAATAATTACGAGAATTTGTCGAGCGTTCTCTAGGCTGGTCTCTTAAGCTTCCGTGTATGCTGACTCTGGAAATTGGAACTGTTGATATTAAGGATAGTTGCATGGAAATAATGCCACTTGAACTCCAGAATTTCGTCAGTAAAACGCTTTTTGAAGTTGAATCTCACACTGTCTATATCAGAGCACTTTCTCAACTTTATTTTTTAAATACTTTATTTGTTGTCTTACTCAATGTTTTCAAGTACTATAGCATTGGTTAGTAATCGGTCCCTTCACTGTTGTGCAGCAGAATGTGGGGCTCTTACAGTTTTTTTTCTTCTTTTTTTTTCTTTTTGTTTTTTCTTTTTTACAGATGCGACGAGCTTCCAAATTCTTCAGTGGAGCAGTAACGGTGTTCTGGTCAGATGTTCAACAGCGCTTAATTGAAAAAGAAAAACATTTTGAGCTGGGAAGGACGTGAAATTTTGTGAGGATGTTTGGCGTCTTGTTTCCTAATCGAAGCTTTCCGTTGGGGATCAGTACTTTCAACCAAGTTGATGAACACCGGTGGCTACTGGATATGAATTATTTCGTTGGTAAGTTCTCTTTCTAGCTTTTCTGTTGTTCAGATTAGTCATCTGGATCTATCAATGTTGGATATTATAAAACCATCTTTGAGTTTTTGTAATTACAGTCACGTCTTATGAAACATCGCTTGCACTCTAATGTTTTTGACACTTATGTTGCAATACTATGATGAGCATTGTTACATTTTTGCAGAGGTAGTTAAATGTTGACTTGCATGTTTGCAGGGGAAGCTTACGATCAAGTAAAAGAGATGTGTGTCTTCTTGCTCAATGAAATGGTATTACCAGCTGGCAAATCCTTAGCCGTGTATGTGCAAGCCCCAGGTTCACAATTTGAATATCGTGGTGCTGTGCATAGTGCATGTCCTTCAGCTGTCTTCCCTCTTCTTTGGCCCGGGGCAACCTCCGGCCCAATGCTACTGACGGGGCCTGGTGCACCTGGTGCCTCTGCACAAATTGGTATCTCAGTTGAAGATCTCGCCACTCTTCCTTCCCTCAACGTGGGCCATCAGAAGCGGGTGGAGGAGATTGCATTGAAAGTCGGCGAAAATTTATTCAACTTCATGCAATCTTTTGGTACCACTCAAGGTGGCAAACTAATCGTTCCCATGGATATCTTGAACCAATGGTTTAAGAAGTTTCAGGAGAAAGCTAGAAGAGATCCTGATTATCTTAATCGCTTCACCATGTAGTGTAGTTCAAAGCCTCAAAGATCAAAGCTGTCTCTTGATTCCCTCTGTGGTTGAACTTCTTTGTTCAGTTCCCAAGTTTTTGTACGTTATGTGGATAGTACATAAAAAGTAAAAAATAAAAAGCGATTTGCGTAGAAGCCCACAAACATGTTCACAATGATCATGTAATACTCCGTGAACCTTTGGAAATCCATCACTGACCCATCTCGGGACTTCATAAAAACCCTTCACCTGTAAAGTTCTCTATGCACCATCTTTATTCCTCGTGCATCGAGTCTCATTCTGCTATTTCACAGTAGCTGCTCTGGCACCTTAATATTGAATCTTGAACTTCAAAGTTACATTCATTTTTTATGGTATCATCAGGAAGAGGAGATTCTACATGTAATGTGGCATTTCGCCATAGTGCCGAACTGCCCACCAAGACACGTGCAGAGACCTTCCCCTTAAGTTGCATGTACTCTGTTGTGATGAGTTGAGACAATCACCGCAGTGACTCATCAGATTGTGAACAGTGTGCACAGCCGAGCTGTCACCTTCAAAGACAATTTAAGAGTTACGCGTTGAAAGCCGTGAGGATCGTCAGTGCCGTGCCACTGTTATCCGGAAGCCACCCGCTTCATGACACCGAAAACCCACAGGAATACAGTAAAGAGGATTGTTTTGTAGCTTATTAACGGCATGCTGAAGGGCCAAATCAGGGATATCCACCTCAGTAATCTGCGCCTTCAGCTGTCAGACTATTAAAAGGAATTGTCCCTGTGCCATTAGGAATCCCAGTTTATTTGCCACATACATGCTGCTATACTTTATGGGCAATTTTGCTATAAATGCGTAAAAGAATGTTCCTTCATGTTGTGACTTTTCTTTAAAACTTGAAATTTAATTAAAACGTGACCAAAACATGAGTGTTTAACATGTCTTATTGAAGACATGAGAATTAGTATTCACAAAGATTTTCAAAGTATCACAAAGAATACCATTAATGATTGGTGGCATGACCCATTTATCAAATAGAGACTGTAGCTAAAAGTCTCTATTTGATTGTTTAAGTTTGCAAGGAGAGCAGAAGATTGAATTAACATTGTTCAAGCTTAACTTGTTCAAATGCATCTGTGTACTTTGGGACATTGAAGCCACATTCACTCTTTCACACTACCTTCTTTATATATATTCAAAAATATCTTGGGTAGTAATCAGCACTTGATATTGCCATAAACAAGAATATGGTGTACAAATTACTCAAGCTCTTGTTTTTGAAAGAAACTTCTCAAACAAAGCTTTCATGGGTGCTTAATTGGACAAAGGACATTCTGGTGGTGCACTGCCAAGCCATAATATTGGAATGTATGAGAGATACAACTCCAAATGCCAAAAACCACAACAACAACACATTCTCCCTTCACCCCAAACCACAACCCTAAAACCAACACCTTTTTCTCATGTGCCCAAATGCAATTCTTCCTCCATATCCACCCAAACCCAAAGCTACAGACAAACCATTCCTTCCTCTCCACACAGAACATTAATCCAAACCAAGAACACCCATCATCATCATGATCATCAAACAATTCTGGATCTATCAACAGTAGGTTAATGGAATGCATAAAAGAATAGTTGTCAAACATGAATAACTCCCAATGTTAAGTCCTTTTCTTTCTCTTCCTCTTTCTTCTTCACCACCAGGTGTATGTCTCCATTTTCAGAAGGGTCTTCCCTTTATGATAATGAAAGGGCCCAACTCCTCCAAAGCCTCCATGCATTTGGTACAGGCCTCTGGACAGCACAATTCTGGTATAAAAGTTAAAAACGTACAAGAGGAACAAAGTATAATGTATATCTGGAATCGTATATACTATACGGATATGTGGTAAATACGGATATATATAGAGCCGGTGGGATGAGACAAGGAGGGGGATGCGGGACCAGGATGTGTGCATAACGCCGAAAGATCATTCATATGGAGAAGGGCCGCGGTGTCTATTCCTTTGCCCGATGTCGACACGCCGAGTCCTTGTCAGCGTGATGTGGACCTGATCCAGTGCGTCTTCTGGGGAACGTGTTCCCCCTCCCTCTGGGTGAGATGCCAACCTCGTTTCATCACCTCGCTGCACCGAGGTGCCGATTTGGATATTCAGGTTTTGATCTCTCCTGATACCAGTTCGTGTCTTCATAAAGTTCTGCTATGTAGGTGATTGTTGATCTTACTGATTTGTGAAGACATATAATCTTGAAGTCTTACAATGCTTGAGAAAACAAAATAAAATTGATAACAGTTTAGGGGGGAGAAACCAAGGGGATAAACAAGAGGAGACAAAAACCATCTTTGATCAGTTGCATATCTCATTGTTTTCAAAAAAAATTGAAACAAAAACTCAACTTTTGATCTATTAGCGATCAAAATCTGCATGTTGTTGTTGCAGATTGCCAAGAGTAGTAGTGCAAGTTCACTGAGCATGGAGCTTAGAAGCTCCCAATAGTAATTTTTAGTAAACATTTTTTGTGGCCAACAACACAGGTTATCACTAGTGTGTGTGTGTATATATATATATATATATATATATACAGATTGTAATAATGCTATTACTGCCCATTAAGTTTCTCAATCATATTCAAATCTTTAAACTTCTCTCTCTAGACCCCCCCCCCTTAATTATTTTTCTCCCTTCCTTAACACATGTCAAATTTCTACATGATGATTTGAAATTGTTGTACACCTTTTTACAAATAGTGTTACATTTCCAAAGGGACAACTTGAACTGATGCAATATTTGGAAGAAAATAATAATAATAATAATAATAATAAATCGTCACTCTAAAGGTCTTTATTTGCATCAGAATCACTTTCATTATATTGGCCCACCTTTGAAGTCCCAAAAGATCTTCAAAATCCCATTACAGCACATTGCTGAGTTTGTTCCAATAGTGCTACTAAGCTTACATCAAAGTGATCAAATTTTAGGACTTTGCAAAAATAAAAAAATGTCCTCTAATTTTGTCATGCTAGTCAAAGAGTTCACAAAATGGTGTATGTTTGTATTTGAAGTAAATAAATAAAACAAAACAAAACAAGACAAAAATGTATGCTGATTGAAGGCTGATGTTGCAAGTGTAGTATGTTTGTAGGCGAACGTTAGGTAATAATTTCTCTTTTCAAAATAAAACTAATGGAATCATAAGTTTGTAAATCGATACATTATTTTCTTAGCATATGTTGTTTGGGATTGAAAACAGATTTGAAGTAGTTATTGACAAATATCCTTATATGTGTATACTCTTATATATTTTAAACATATTGTAATGGGATTACTATCAAAAACGCATAACAGATAGAATAGGAGTTATGTCAATTTTATCTTTTGTGAAATTATTAGGATAGCATGATGACCCATGTATTTTTAATTATTGCATTTTGCAAAGAGATTGAGCTCATTTTGTATAATTTTAACATGTTAGGTCAATGTAAAGATGAGCTTGGTATCTTATTTTATTTACTTTTGGATGTAAGTGTGGCATATCATGAGAATGTATAACATACATTTATTCTGCAAAACCCTATTAAAAACAGGATATGTGGTAGGCATTGATAGTGGTTCTTAGTCACTTCATATATATATATATATATATATATAAAAAAAAAATAAAGTTGGTCTTCATCTGTAATTTTTAAAAATAATACTTTTTAGATTGTGGTGACAAAACTCTTGTTTGCTAATCTAAATTTAATAATTATCTTCAAAAAGAATATTACAAAAAATAAAAAATACAAAGATTTTGTTTAAATTATTGAAATAATATAAAGTAAGAGCAAATACCAAATTGAGTGTGGGTTTGATTACATACATTTTTTTCCAAAGAAGCAAATTTTAATCCAATAGATGGTAAAAATTGTAACCACCTGAATAAAGAGTTCCTTATATCCTAGGCATATTTTAGTAGAAAAATATAATAATAATAATAATAATAATAAATGAATAAGTCTCTTATTTACAAACAACTCCAATTGTAATGACCTTAAATGTTTGGTGGTAATAATTGTTTGATCCTCAATTTTTTAATATCTGTTGAAGTTACACAGATATAATAAAATAAAATATAAATATAATTTGGATTCTTAGTATGCTTTTAGAAAAAACATGTGTAAAAACTCATGTGTAAAACTTTGTGTAAAACTTTGTATATTTTAATGTTGATGACATAATACAATGAAATGTCTTTTAATATAAAAGCATAAATATTTTATATAATATTCTTAAATTATACCACATTCTTTATATTAATTTGAATATCTAAATAGTAAAGTTATGTATAATCCAACAATTGTCATATGCTTAAGATATCTTTGATTTAATAACATACTATACTAAAATTCAAGCTCTTTCTTCTAACCATGGTGTTTATTATAATATTGAGATTAGCATCTAATTTTGTAAAAGCATGTTTTAAAATACTTCCATGCAATGCTATGTCCCATTTTAAATTTAAACAGATTAGAGGTTGTCAAAGTTGCTGAGAATATTTGTGCATATGCTGGATAAGAACATTGGCTTTAATCAATTATTTGACGATTTATTATAAACAAGCTTATTTTATTTTCAATAATAATTATTAGCATGCAGAAATCAATAATGGCTGTTTGAGCAGAACATGAATTGTTAGAAATTAGATCTATTTGACATAGAATTAGGAAAAACATGTATATGCAAAACTTGCCTAGTTCTAGATTAAGGACAAGAAAATTACACAGTGAGGGTGTGGTATTATACCATGAAACAAGGGAATGGGGAACTTTAACAACAATATTAAAATAACCACAAATAAAATACATATACTGAAATTCACAAATAAACATTGCTAACAACTCTCTTTGCCTGTGCATACATGCGTACATATACACATACCCATGTGCACAATGTCAAACAAATGAAACTGACTACAAACCCTTACAACTTAGGACGACCCACCAAATTCACACCAAACCCTAGCCCTAACCCCAACCCCATTTCCTCTTTAATGCCAACGACCAGATCATTATGGACCCACAACCGCCAATATCTGGGAACGCTGAGAGCACCGGATCCCAGATGAAAACATACCGACACGTGTGCGCACAATCCCGCAGCGCACATGCTGACTCAGCGCTGGAATGAGTACACGTGGCTCCCTGGTTGTGCGCACGTCAATATTACGAATGTTCTCAACGTTCTCACAGTGAAAAGAGAATATGGGAACCATTCCGCCAATTGCCCTTAAAGACGGTTGATGATTTTAGGTTGAAAATAAATTCTATATATGGACGAGAATGCAAAAGCCATATTAAGGGATACTCACTCATCTGGATAGATTTGCCTTATTATTTCTATTTCTAAGATAGTGACTAGATTTTTTGTCTTGAGTTTAATTGACTCCTTGAAAAAGTATTCTCAATATGTGACCCATTCTCTTTTAGGGGATGGTTTTCTTTTTTCTTTTAGTAAAGAAATGAGACTGTTGAGGGTAGATTTTCATGTCCTGTATGAAATGGACATTTGTTGCAGAAGGGTCACTTTCATCATACAAAAAGCCAATTTGAAACCAATGAAGTCCATAGTTGACACCGTCACCAGTATCTAAAGCAAAAATTAAAAATTAAAAATAAATAAATGAAGTGTGACAATAGCTCTTCAGCATCACTTCCTTATTTGAAGCTCAACTTCTGTTTGTTTGGAATTGATCTACTGTACTTACCATTTCATTGATGCCCAGTTAATATATATATATATATATATATATATACATGGTATTTGAATATTTAATGTCAAGGGCCAACACAATATTGTGACATTAATTTACAACTTTTGTTGTGAACAAGTGAAATACTCTGTGTCATGTCAAAATCATTTCATTTAACCTTTTTTTTTTTTTTTTTTTTTTTTTTGTGTGTGTGTGTGTGTGTGTGTTTTGCTTTAGAGATATTAATACTGAAAACAACAATCTGTTGTCACAATTTTATGTTAGAATGATGAGGTAAAACATTTGTTGAATCAGTTACAAAAGAACAAATCTAAAGATGAATAATAAAATTAAGTTGTTTAGTTCATTGTAAATGTTTGAAACAAGCAAACAAACAACACAATGTATATGTAGTAAATGAATCAAAATACAAGTACAAAACAAGGAAAAAATCACCAACTTAAAAGCTACAACCATAAGTTATAATTGTACACCAGTCACATGCTTATCATCCGTATATTCAAAAAAATGAAGGTTGTGTAAAGAACAAAATATATGATAAAAGAGTCCAAAAAGTCTTCTCTAGTATTTAATTATCATCCAAAGCAGAGATAAACCCAGTGACAACCAGGGTTAGGATTTAAGATTAGGTTTAGGGTTCAGACTCAGTGTGAGAATTCTAGGATTTTGATGTTGAGATTGGGTGGGGACAGAAAAAGATTGGCTTTGAAGGACTGACCTTGTTGGAAAAGCTATCTTTTATTTGGATTGTAGGTATTCAACCATAAAGATAATGATTGATATCCCATGGCCAAATAGGCAAACACCCTTGTTACAGTCCCTTGTAAACAGTGATAGAAACTGTAGAATATGGAAGAATATATGTTCATATAAAATAATATCATAAAGTTTTTATGTTTGTATAGGGTATTTTCATTGTGTACATTGACTGACATACAAATGTAAACCTTGTCATGTGTAACCAATGGCACATACATGTAGCCAAAGATATGAATGTTGTGAGTAAATTCTGCATTGTAGAATGATTGCTGATAACAACAACAGTGGTAATAAATTGCATGGGAGAGGTTTGTATTGTCATTCTAAAAGTGCCTCCAAAATGGGCTGACTTCCATTTAAAAAAGAATATTCACATACTGTTTTTGTGCAAGTCCCAGTGACATTATTCATTACCTTAAAACTAAAACTTCTTCATATCAGAGTTTCAATGTTTACTTGTGCTTCAATATCCATATTGTAGAACATATATGCATATGTATGGAAGAGTTTAAGTTATAAAGTGTTTCAGTCTTAGTATGCTAATCTGGTATTTCAGTGTTATGATGATTTGATTAATTTATATATATATATATATATATATATATATATGTATATATATATATATACACTCACAATCATAAATAATGTGAAGGTAGTAAGTTTGATGTCAACTCAGAACAAAAATTATTTCAGAATTAACAGACATTTTCTAAAATGTGCCTTCTTAAATATCTGAAACAAACTCTAAAAGACAGCATTATTGATAATTTAATCTAACACAAAAAAAATTCCAAGTAGGTTCAATATCGGCATCTTGAATTTCTAGTGTCATCTAAAGAAAGTTAAAGAGAAAAGAAAAGTGAGTGGTTTTAATATTACTTCATGTAATGTAAGCCATAAATGTAGTTGGTTGCTATTTTCATCACATCATTTTTTCTATGAATGAGTTGGAAATTTTCCAAAGTAATTCCAAATTATAAAGAAGCTGGTATTTTCTTTTCAATGACAAGACACAGAATGATACATTGGAAGTCTATTAAACATCTTGGCGAATTAGACAATTCAGTGTGTTTAAATTGGACGACATGTTACAACAGAAGATAAATAAAATGTCCAACACGTTTGATATTTTTTTAAAAATATTGACCTTATTGCATTATTTATTTACTTTTGCAGTTTTTTATTCTTTATTTTTAGTGCATACCAACTCAAATATGTAGAACATGCATGCTCATAGTAATTGTTTGAAAATTTTATAATCCACACATATATGTACATACATACATACATACATACATACATACATGTAATTCTTCCAATTATTCTATCACTTTTAACAATATAGAGGTTGTTTAGTCAAGACAAAACGGAACCTTATCCTTGCTCCTAATTGCATTACGAATAAAATTAGAACCTTATTGCAATAACTTATAAGTGACACACTGCAGAGGTTATTTAGAAACAGCTGTCTAACAAGACTTGCAACCCAAGCTTCTACAAAAAAGTCACATGCAATTTCCTGCAGAAAAGCAGCATATTGAAATCTTAAAAAGATTGCAGAAAATCAACAGATGGGCAGACAGAAGTGAGTTTCTTGAGCCTGCGTTGTTACACTGTAGTACACAATACAATATTTTATTATTCGTGGCGGGTATATCCTGACAGCATGACTGCAGCTAATGTGGCTAAAGAAGAGAAACTAGAATACAAGCAACATGAGGAGGAGGGACTTTGAGAGTGAAGTGAGCAAGGGAATGCAACTCCGAAGGAAGAGGCAAAACCGCCAGTTGTGACCCCCCGCCCCGAGCCAGACACTGTGTGAACGCGTCGAGTCAGACCCGACCCAATCGCCTGCCCCAGGTCGAATCCGCGGAAGCAATGGCACGCGGTAACGAAAGCGGCGGGGAGGGGGTAGCAGGGAGGGAGGAGATCAGAGCTGTGCCAGGAATACGACTCGCGGTCCCACAGCCTCATGGAGTGGACGGCAACTGCGCGCGCCTGAGGGAGGGAGCGTGAGTTGACGCGACGCTGCATGATTCTGGTTACTCGCCCGGCTTACAGACTGCGTGCGATGCTCCCGGTCCCGCTTCCCTTGGGATCTCATTGGGATTTTCGCTGCTCGGTTTCGTGTTCGCTCTTTGGATCAAGGCTCGCACGTGTCGACTTGAGTCGGTTGAGCGGTGTGTGGTCGGATGTTCCCGTCCGTCCGTAAGTCCGTCCGTCTGTCGGTTCCCGGAGTTCGTCGCGGCTGCTGCCCTGGCGTTCAACGCTTTGAGTCTCGCAGTTCCTGACAGCAGAGAGGGAGCTTCATTATCGGATTGCGGGTTCGTTCCGTTTTGTCGCTCATGCAAGTGGTCGCATTGGCCTCTGCGACGTGGGTGGGACGCGATACTGTGTTGTGGGATTCAATTGGAGTCGTCGTTCAGGTTCTGGGGGGTTGTGTGTCTGGAATGCTGGAGCTTTCGTCGGACCGAAATCGGGACCGGGTTTGCGAAGCAGGTGCGTTGGAAGGAAGCCGGGGGGCTGGGTTTAATAAAGTCCGAGCCGGAAACCGAGGCGAGAGTTTGGCAATAGTGGGTCGGGAGGCTGCGACTGCGTTACGTATCTCTTGCTTTCTGGTCCAGGCGTGTCGTGTAGAGCATTGCATCAGTTGCAGCTGCGGACGCTTCTCTGGATTGGGTATTCGATTTCCGAGCTCTTGTGGTTTTCAGATCTCGAGGTAGGTGGAGGAAGATTGCGCGTGCTAGCTTGCGAGTGCTGGGTGTTGGAATCTTCTGGTTGGAAGATTAGATCCTGGTTGCCGATCTTGACAGAGGGGAGTGGTCGAGCTTCATGCTTCGGATGAGGTGCTGAAAATCTCCGGGGTCTTTGGTTTTAGAAACTGCTGTTTCTGGTTTAGGGTGTCGATGGGTGACGTGTGTATTCATTAGTATCTGAGAAACTTCCCGCTTTCCAAGTTATTTACTCGGCACATGGTTTCAACGCTTAGGCTCTTGCTCCTCCCCTGTACTTTGCAATCGGGAATGTCTTCATCCTCGAGACGAACCCTCGCGTCGCCCGCATATCGTCCTTAACCAAATACCTCCGTTGCAGAGGGAACTTTGATGCCGAAATTTTCATGATACACATGGTTTGGACTTCAGGATAAACCGACAGACGTGAAGTAGCTGCTTCACGATATGACAACGAATCGCGCACTCCAATTGGAATTCCGTCTCTAGCGTCGAAAGCGTCTGTGATAGGTACGGCCTTTTCAACATCCCGAAACCATCCGGGTGCTCGCGCAAAGTTGAGTTAGAGCACAAGCTAGGCGTAAATTTAGGGTTGGCAGTAGCTTTGCTGGGATATCTGAAGAGCCTTGTGGGACTGTGCTTTGAGAAAGGATCGATTTTAGTGAGCAGGAATTTAGGTCAAGCAGTGTAGTTCGGAATGCAATCAAAATGAGGGCTTACAGGTGCTCAGGGACGTAACGAAGTGGTTACGGGACCAGCTGGGGGTGGAAACAACTATTGGTTGAACGCCAATTAAGTTTTCCACGATGAAGAGCACGTTGAGTCCAAGGGCGGCAGCGGGAGGTGACTGGTGTGATATGAGCAGCAAGTGTAAGTGTCGGTGGAGATGGTCTTCGTATGGCTTGTGCTCGAAGTGCCACGATAGGCTACAACACCGAGGGTGCGGTCTTTCCTTGGCGTTTTTGTATTTCTTCTGGACCACACTCTTTTTTGTGTTTGTGGGGAGTCTCTTCGCGTGGTTGGCGTTCTCGCCATACAAACGGCACATCGGCGCTGCTGCAGGATGCCAGCCGGATAATGAAGGATCATGGAGCATTGGAGTGTATCGTGGCAACTCTCCGTTCAACCTACAGCCGATTGAATCGGTCAGATCCATCATCTCTATGTATCTATCTATCTATCTTTGGTATTTCCACCAAATAGACTGGGTTTTAGGGTTTTACGACATTGGTTTCGATATTGTCGATTCATTACGGAGGGCTGTCCTCCAAATTCACGGCTAGTTCAATATGTAGGGCGTTTACTTGGAGCATTGGTTTTTCCGGCTGGATTATTTTATTTTATTTTATTCTATTTATCTTATAATTTGAAATCCCGGAGATAGTTACCCACATGGACGTATCATATTTTAAGAGAAGTGCTACTAGAACTCAGACGAGAGGGGTATACCATCAGTTTTTTTAAAGCTGTGAGCGAAGGCTTAGCCGCAAAAAATATATTTAACTCAAGTTCTTGTGAAACTCAATCTGAGTCAGAACAATCAGATTAGTCGTGATGTGGACCCCTCAATATGAACTATTGAGGGTCAGGGAATTAGATGTTTTGTTCTGGCACTCTCAGGCGTGGAAATAGATTTGTGTTGACGTGCTGATTTGATGTGCAGGCAAACATACGGAATAATCAAACTGCAGCCTGGCCCGTGGCTAACCCAGTCTTCACATGCGCTTCCGTTACGGACATGAGCCATCCGAGCAATTTTGTGGCGTATCCCTTCCTGTTCGCCCATGTAAGAGCGCTACGACCAAACATTCCCCTGTTGGCTACTCAGACAAAGAGTAGTGGCTGATTCTTTGAGGCACTTTGACAATGTCGGTATGATTCCCACAAAAGCACACCGATTCATCCGAAAATTTTACATTTTCTGATGGTCACCTATTTTCTGAATACAGGGAGCGAAGATGTACATGTTCTTTGAAACAAAGAATAGTATTACGATGCAGGGAGATATTGGTGTGGCAGAAAGCACAGATCAGGGTGTTACGTGGACGTATTTGGGTATTGCTCTTGGCGAGGACTGGCATGTTTCCTATCCATACGTCTTCGAATATGGTGACGAGGTAACTAATCAATCACCCACATCCAACACCTCGCATCAAATGATTTGGACTGTTCCTTGTGTTGTTTGTCACTCTTAGGATTGCTAGCACCTTACTTAATACCTTATTTTATTTTATTTTATTTCTGTTGCAGATTTACATGATGCCTGAGGGTAGCCAAAACGGAGACTTGCGTCTCTACCGAGCTGTAGAGTTCCCCTTGCGATGGGTGTTTCACAAAACCCTGATCAGCAAGCCCTTGGTGGGTGCGTCAATGGTCAAGCACGAGGGTGAGTACTGGCTCTTTGCCTCTAACTTCCATCACTTTGGGAATCGAAAGAATGGACAGCTTGAGATATGGTTTGCTCCCTCCCCTTTGGGTCCCTGGGTGGAGCACCCTCAGAATCCTATTTTGAACGGCGACTCCAGCATTGGGGCTCGTGGTGGAGGGACGCCTTTTCTGCACGACGGCGAGCTTTATCGCATCGGACAGGACTGCGGTGAGACCTACGGACGCCGCTTGCGTGTCTTTCAGGTTGTGACGTTGACGAAGGAGAAGTATCACGAGGTAGAAGTGCCATTCAACCTGGACGATTCATCGAAGAAGGGTCAGAATGCCTGGAATGGCCATCGGACCCACCACATGGATCTCCATCAGCTCTCCTCGGGTGAATGGATGGCTGTCATAGACGGAGACCGAAGTCCTGCAGGAGGCGTGGCTTCGAGGTACATCCTTGGTGCAGGCGCTCTTCTGCTTCTCCTGTCGCTCAATGTCACGGTGGGGATCCTCTTCGGATACGTGAGCTGGGTAATCCCCCTCTTGCTCATGATTCCAGGAAAGAAAGCCGAGCCGGTGCTACCTTGGGTGATCCGTCCTCAATTTCCCACACGCTTTTTCAGAGCAGCCAGCCGTTTGAGTCGATCGGGCTCCTCCCTCAAGCGGATCCGCTGGCGGTCCTGCTTGTGGTGCTTGTTCCTCCTCGCCAGCCTCGCTGTCACCGTGCTCGCGACCTGCACGGTCGTGAACTGCTTCTTTGGCGGCAATGGTGCCGAGGAGCCCTACCCTGTCGACAACCAATACTCCCAGTTCACCATGATCGCCATGACATACGAAGCGCGACTCTGGAACCTCCAGATGTACGTGAAACATTACTCCCGCTGCGCGTCAGTCCGGGAGATCGTAGTCGTCTGGAACAAGGGCACTCCACCAGACCTCGAGGACTTCGACTCCGCTGTCCCGGTCCGGATCCGCGTCGAGCCCCAAAACTCGCTCAATAACCGTTTTAAGCCTGATGAGCTCATCAAAACGAAGGCCGTCTTCGAGCTCGACGACGACATCATGATCACCTGCGACGACGTCGAGAGGGGATTCAAAGCCTGGCGCGAGCACCCGGACCGAATGGTGGGTTACTACCCGCGGCTGGTGGACGGCACTCCGCTAACGTACCGCAACGAGCGCTACGCGAGGTCGAAAAAGGGGTACAACATGATTCTCACTGGGGCCGCGTTCATGGACAGCGAGGTGGCTTTCCAAAGCTACTGGAGCCCTGAGGTAGAACAGGCGCGCGCCGTCGTGGACGACCTCTTCAACTGCGAGGACATCCTCATGAACTTCATTCTAGCAAACCAGACCGCGGGTCGCGCTGTGGAGTACGTGCACCCCGCTTGGGCAATCGATACGTCGAAGCTGTCGTCGGCGGCGATTAGCCGCGACACCCAAGGGCATTACGACAAGCGCACCAAGTGCTTGAAGGAGTTCACTCGGATCTTCGGTGGGGTCCCCGTGAGGAAGTGGGGGTTCCTCAGCCGGAAAGATGGCTGGGACAACTGATTCAGTTTTTTTTTCGGCGTCTGGTCTAGGATCATTAGAGTAGGAAAGAGTCGGAGATATCGACGATGCTTAGCGCCACGATCCGTTGTAAAATCAGTATTCGACCCTGGTGCTTCGTCTCTCTTGTATACTAGTAATTGCAAGCCTTGTCGTCCTTCTTCTTCTTCTTCTTCTTTTTCTTTCCTTTTAAAATTTTTGTTTTTCCTTCGGAGGACGGGGAAGAGGAGGATTCATGGTGATCTCTCTGATGTCAATCGATGTTTCTTCTAGCAGATTGTTGGTTTGGTTTCCATGTATTAACGCTCTTTCAGAGTCGTTGCTGCTTTGCTCCCTCGTAAGACCGGCGCTGTGGGCCGCCTCCATCGTTGCCGCTTCAGGTTAGCGGAGAGTTAATTTGCCTATGAATTGAAAAGCACAATGATGATGATATGATACATTCTAGTTGAAGATAATAAAATCAACTCTAGATTTTTTTTGCCATCAATTGTTTATGTACTCATTTTTGATCTTTTTATTTATACAATTGTGTCACGTGACAATTTCTCATTGTTTTGTCATCATTCACATACTATTTTTTGTTTGTTGATTGTGCCATTACAGCTCACAGCACTGAAATTTTACACCTTGTGGGTACACCTATGTGCCGTTTTGTACCCATGGTATCCTTATCATACAATTATCTTGATAAAACCAATAAAATACTAAGAGAAAGATGGAAGGGGAAAAAAACTTTTCTTAACTTCTTGCAGGAAAGTTGAATTTTGAACACTGAATTCTTGCAGAAACCATAAGAATTAACAATCGGTTGGAACTGCGTAATACAATTCCTTTGATTGAAGACTCCAACTTATCAAACATCAAAGAAAGCAGAATAGAGATTTTTGTATAAAATATTTCATGAAACTTTAGGCTTCACACTTGAGTTATCAGCGTTTATCTATGAAAGACAATGTGAAGCAACATTCTCTTTAGAGCTGAGATAATTAGGATTCATCTCTGGAAGACGATGTGAAGCTGCCTTGCCTTCACGGCTGAGCCTTCGGGTTCGGACTCCAGTGGCTTTTGCTCAACGCATAATGTCCAGTGCCGGTGGGATCAGAAGGAAAGATGGACATAAACCACCTCTGCGCTCCCAAATCACAAACTCCTATTGTTGACTGATTCGGAGGACCCACCAGAAAGCAAATGTAGTCGTGGTCACCTGCACAGTCATACTCTCTCATCGACGTCTCGCTCTCGAACAGGTTCATGAAGATGTCATCCGGCATTTTGGTCACTGGATTGAACACACCGGTCGGGAATCCGTTGACGATCTCCACCTCGTAAATTTCGATCGTTTTTGCTGCCTCTAGTGCTCTCGTCACTGCGTATCTGCATCAGTAGGAAAAGCCGCCGGAGATCCAATTCGTCTCAGTGTTGAACGAGCCACGCAGAGTCAGGAAGAACGATACACATGTTCACTGTGCAGCAAGTAGTCTCACTGTCTGAGTTTCGTTTCGTTTCGGTCGTGGTTCTTGGTGCGACAGATATAAACAAACTTTGTCGGTTGTGGCTGGTCACCGTGTTATTACAAATGAGTTTTACGGCTCAACATGTGGTCGATGCTGTTGATTGAGTATGAAAGTGTGAAGGGGCAGAGCCTTACACTGGACCTCCAGCTCGACACTGCACAACGCGCGGAGCTTGCAGAGGCTCAGGATGAGGCATTCCGTCTTCACCCAGAATTTCAAAATCGACGGAGTGCCATTTGAGGGTTGACGCTTGGACGTAAAATATTTTGTTGATCCAGATACGGCGGCCTCGAGGCATTGCTGCAACTGAGTGTTGCCTTCTGCTCATTCGCTCGGTTCCTTTCCGCTCAGATCCTTTCCTAGTCGAAGTCGTCACTTCTTCAACCTCTTCTTGACCACCAAGGTAGAAACCATCTTCCCTCCTCGCTATCCCTGTCTTCGACAAGCTTTGTATCCTTGTTCTCCCAACAGCCATCCCAGAGATCCATGTATCGGAGCGCGAATCGTATGTCATGAAAATGAGTTCATCACTTGCTGGGCCACTCAAACTCGATCGCTCATGATGACTGCCCACAACGTGCACCCTGTACCTCAACCTGGCCGTAGATTTGTTGTCGCCGCTGCTGGGGTTGCTACGTAGGATTTCTAAGCACGCGATTTTATCCTCCAATTTCTTGTTCGTGTGACGAGGCAAGAACTTTATCTCTTTAGTAAGCGGATTGCACACAACAAGGATAGATTGTTGTGGGTACAAACTATGATTGTAATCGTCAGCATGTGGAATCGGCGGTGTATGGATGTTCCTTTTCCGAGGCTGAATCCCGCCGTTGACACACAGAAGACCTCCGTCTCCCGCTATGATGTCCACCACGTCTTTCGGGAGAAAATCTATCCCTGGCATAGCAAGCCATTCTGAATCCCCCTGGACTTGGAAGCTCAGTTGGTTACCGTTGAATGCAAAGAGTTCCCCGCTCTTCAAGTCCGTTATCACTGGAAAGTAGGACTTGCCAACGATGTCGGAGGCAAGGGTGACATCCCTCAGGATACTATCAGCACCATCTTTTGGCGTCGCATGGAGAGCACTTGCTTCTGATTTATGAAATTCTGTTCCATAATCAGGGAGATGTTCATTAAGCTCATGGGATAAATCACCTGGTGCATCGACTGTGATTAAGTTAATACAGTTCGCGGTGCCCAATGGATTATGAGGTTGCAAAAGGTCAGAAATCGTGCCAACTGGACTCTTAGTTTGGTATCGCTTCTGCACATTTTGTGAACTTAGTTTGTCAGGGAAATCAACTTGAGCGATAGCATTCACATATTTGGTGCAAATACTCCGTTTCGCACTTTCATTGCCAAGTGGCTGCGGTGAGGGACCTAATGATCGACCTGGCCTGAGGAAGATAGTCTCCGGCTCGGTGTTAAATTCATGACCCACTACGTCCACTGCTGCCTTGGACCAGCAGCAGGACATTGGCAAAATCGAAACCCTGTAATGTCGTCCCTGTCGAGATCACTCACCCAGCTACCGTCTCATTTGCACGGAACTGTAAACTCTTCAATAACCCTACTACTTAATTGGTGAGCCCAGCTGATTGCCACAATACATACACCCATACCCCAATAGCACACATCTTCTGAAAATTCTAAGCGTCGCCCCAGAACATGATCAGGTATGTAGAAATTCCCAAAGTGTCGTCAATGGATTTGTTCTGCTATACTGAACAAAGCCACTTGTTCAACCTTCAGGAGACTTCAAAAGGCGCTGCTAGGCTTCTGCTTCAACGATTCAGAGCACTGATGTCGGCACTGGTTACGCACTTGTTGTGTCAAAGATTGAAGCAGACTGTATGCCAAAGCTATTAACTTGCTTTAAGGTCTGGCCTTTGGTTGTTCCGGTATTGGCAAGGAAACCTGCATGAAAAATAAAGAAAGGCATTGTAAAACACTTGACATGTAGACACATCCAGACCCCTCCGCACAAGGATTATGTGAGTTCTGTCATCTGGGATGTGTGGGGGCAGTTGAGCTGTGCATTTTCACCCTTTGGTGTACCATGATAGATGCACGATCAATTACACCAGGGCTTTGATACTTGTGAAATCCTTTCCGTTGAGTCATTTGACCTTTGAACCCCTCCGCATCCGTCGACCTTCTGTCCCGAGTCCAAGTGACCTGGTGACTTCATGTACCCAGGTTATAAAACAAGTCCCCGAAAGCAACAGATGGAAAAAGAATGAATCGTCTGGCTTGCATATCCATAAGTTAAGTAATCAACTGAATTTTACATTTGAAAGGTTCTTTGCAAGTAGTGAAGAGATTTTGCCTTTGTGATGAAGCCCCTGCATTCACTAGGAAAACATGATATGAACGGACTCCCCTAAAAAGTTATCAAATGTTGAATCATATCTGTTATCTACATATATCTCTCCTCCAAGTGTAACAGTGGGTGCATTCGTACCAAACGATTAGCCTTTGCGTCTGCAGAGCGGCCAGATGACATGTAAAGGGTGGAGCTCTAATGTAAGCGGAATCGGTCAAAAATGAAGGAAAGAGGACAATAAAGTCATCTCTGAATGGAGTACGCAAACGTACTATTGCACTTCAATCATAATTTTCCCAAGTTTCCAGACGCGGCAAAGATGCGGTTCAAGGTTCCAATATCCTTTTTCCTCGTCCAAGAGAGAGTTAACCTCTGCTGCGACTAAGAGTACTTCCTTCAGCAAAAGGGTTTCAATTGCCCTGAATTGCAGAAAATAGGTTGTTGCAAGTAGATAAATCTGGTTTAAACGTCAGAATGTCACCAATTGAGCAAGTCTCTAAAATCTGTACTCAAGTAACACACGATATTTGAACTCAGAATCCTCAAAGTAGATCCTCAAACCTCACCCAGTCCAAGGATTTTTCCGGTTCTGGCAAACTACGTCAATCTAAAGTACCCCACAAACACTGATAACGGTGAAGGGCACAAAATAGAGGACGCCTGCAGTCCGCTATGAGTTGGTGCAAGAAGGAAGGTCAGCAATGTGCACGCATAATGGACTCCTACTATCTTAAACCACTAGACCCGCATATATGGCAAGAGCTTCCTTCTCTTCTCGTAGCCCTAATAATCTCCAAACTTCCAATTATGAAGCTCATTGAAGTGGTACAGCACTGTAGGAGGTTCATAAAAAACCAAGTGATGGATTCACCTCCCCAACTCCTGCAGGAACATCGATCCGTAGAGTGCTTATTTCCGATCTTCGCCACGTCTGAAAGTGGCCGCATGTCGGCATTTGGTGTGAAGAGCCAAAGCTGGAAGCCAATGCCGGGGCTCGATTTCCTTCCCCACGATGTAAAACATGTGCTTGCTGGATCGGGAGGATTGATGTGTGTCACCAGCAGTCAATATCAGTATCGGTGGAGGGAGAAGACTACACAAGCACAAGAAATACTTTCCGCTAGGAAGAGCATTCAGCCACAACCAGTTATCGTCATTTGTAATTCTCTGACAAGGAAAACGCGTGTACTACCTCCCATGCCAAGTGCGCTCAGATTTGCCGTTGCACACTTGAAGATACGCACACGCGCAAGCAACTACGCACTGTATCTCGCCGGTTGGGATGAGGAAGCCAATGCAATGGTCGTCACAGTCTTCACTTCCAAGGCACAAGCATGGGTAGGATGGAGGTCGCTTCCAAATGACCTGCGACCAATCAGTTCAGCATTCCCTGGAGCCGTCTCATGCGCCGTCCTTCAGAACGAAATGTGGCTCGCCGCAGAGAACAGATGGGCAGGCTACTGGAGACCGCGAATCACAGGCTTCGATTTCAACACCCAAAGCTGGAAATATGTACTGCACTGGCTTTCTAACTATGAGGCACCGAGATTAGTACAAGCAGACGATTGCTTGTATGTAGTGTCCACGTTTTCGGAGAAACCCTTCAGCCTCCATATCTTCGAGGTCGTCGGAGCATGCGAAAGAGAGTGCCCATACAGCAACTTTGAAGAAGTCGCACAGATGCCGTGTAATGTCCACCGCAAGTTTTTCGACGTTGTCGTTAGAAAGCCTCGACCCTGCCAGATCAGATGGAAGTGTCGGGCTGATAATGGGTTCATCTTTTTCTACAATACTGAGTCCGGAGGTCTTGTTTGGTATAATATCGGAGCAGTTATGGACGGTAGGGAGAGGCCATGGGGTTTCACTGCAAACAGGACAAACAAACTCGACTCCGATTACACGACCATGGTGAACTGCATGTGGCAACCTTCTTTTGCCGCACCAGTTTGACTATGCGTTGATCACAGTACCGTCAATTGAGCATACATGCCCAATTGATTGTGTTGACACAGAACCCAATGAACGAGCTACTTCCACAGATGTAACAAGGCTGCAACGACGAGAAGGGCAGACCTGGCAGAGAGGACAAAGAATAAAAGAGAATAGAAAAGAGTGTGTAACCCAATTTGCCCCTCAGGAACTTCCGCTGCCGGGATTCGGACCCAGGTGGCACAGGTGAGAGCTGAAGTATCCTGATCTTGAAGTTGCCTACGGGGTCAAACAAACGTCGGAGTGCGGTACAATGAGTGCATCTGCACGTGTCCATGGGCCAGTGGCCGTAGGTAAGGCCAGGTCCTTCGGACCTGCCTGAAAGTGATTCTAATGATGCATGTATATAATTTTATGAACTCTAGTTTTCTGGAAGTATTGCTATGTAGTGATAAGTCGTGTAGTGAATAGTCGTGTACCTGGCTTTCCTATGGTACATCCTCTTAATCGGAGTAGTGCATCTTCCTTTGTTAGTGGGGGTGAGGCGGGGCGAGGTCGAAGTACTGTCTCCTGCTGGCCATCCAAGTGTGGAAGTTGTTGCCTTGGAGGTGTTGTCCTGTTGCTGCAAAAACTTCAAGCGTTGTAATGCTTCCGTTGAATGAGGGATTATTTCTAGCCGATTCGACAATTCAGTGCAAGTCTTCGGGGCCGTAAGGAACCGCATCGAAGTAGCGTTGCCTCATTTCATTCATGTGTTGCTGGCGTCGGAGTGTGCGGGGTGAGTCCGGTGGTTGAAGATGTCTTTCTCTTTCGACTTCTTCCAGGATTACTTCCACCTCTCGATCCAAGTCTGTTAAGCGGTTTGATGCGATGTTGATTGCTAATGTGTCATCTTCCTATGTTGTATCGTTCGGGGGTGATTGGTCATTGTCGGAAGATGGAGTGACCACTGCAGGGTTACGTAATTTGTGTTCGACCTCTTCAAAGAGAGCCTCAATGGCTAATGAAAGGTCACTGCTCCCCGAGTTCGTGTCCGTGGCGTCTGATGGCGATGCCAATTTGTGTGGGATGTCCAGGTTTGGTGGGGTAATGTCCACCGCCAGTGTCTGCGGCAAAAAGGTTGCGGGCGGTAGCCAATTCCATTTGGGTGGACGACCCGGTGTTGCGAATACCCCATGACTTTTCCAGACTTTGTTGAAGAGTACGATTAGCTCGTTTATCTTTTCAAGGGATCGGCTATACCGTGAGATGCTTCTCTATACTTTGGCTCCTATTTGAATTACTGTTTTTTATGCGTAGAAGATGACCTTACCCAGGGAGAATGTCTGTCACGAGATTTCTTCGTCGCATTTCTGAACCTAGATTGTTCCATTTCAGGATTGCTCGAAGAAGGTCCCATGGTGTGTTTCAGTTGATCGGGATTCTGGTACTAGAGTCCTAGGATGTTGTTTCAGAAATGGTATTGCGCCCTGGTGGAAGTAGTAAGCCGAATCGGATTTCTTGCCAGTTAGTATAAGGCGGTTGGAGGCCATAATGAGATCGTAGGGCTGTGAATTGGGACCATATTGGTGCTACTCGCGGGCAGCCATAGAGGGCGTGCTCACATGTTTCTATGGCGTCGTCGTGGCACAGACTGCAGGTACCTACCCATGATGCTTTGGAGCGCCATTCGCCAATCGGTAGCCCCTTGCAAGATGGAGCTATTGCATGGCTACAATCTTGCTAGGGAACCAAGAGTGCCAGATTCTTTGGATGGCTTGTTTCCTTCGCTGATATGAGTATCCTTGCTGGGTGAGGTCCTGGAAACCTTTCATTTGATGGTAACCTATGTGGTATCCCCATCTTTGTCGTGTACTCATAGAAGTTACAAGCTTTTAGGGGACCGACTTTTTTCCAATCCCATTCCTTAGGGTCCCAGTCTAAATGGCTTATTGGAACTGTACCAAAAAGCCAGACACAAGCTTTGGCCACGTACTCCAATGGATATTCCTTGGGGTTATAGTCTGATACTACGTTTTTCTTTCCCGTTGACAGGATGATACGGACGTGGTATGGTGTAGTATGTGAACCTATGGCCCTCTTTATAAAGTTTTCGGAGTGCCATGTTCTTGAAGGTTGGTGTACAACATCTTTGATCTTGAATACTCCTCTTTTTGCCCAAGTTGAAAATGTTGAGTTTGGATCTAGTCCGAAAGGGTCTCCAGTGGGTTGTGTGATAAGGTAATTTCCGAACAGAGGTTGACGAAGGATTTCTGTAGGGTGAGAGGGAGGGGCTTGCTGTAGTCCCGATTTAATTGAATTCCAGGCCTAGAAAGTTGCTTGCCATAGGGGAGACGAGCCGCGAGGGGGAGGGGTGTGTTCTGCTTGCCATTATCAAGAGCAGGTTTCTAGGCCATCTCCCTACGCCCGTCGGTTTGTTACGATTGAGGTAGTGACATGCAAAAATCTTCCAGGGTTCATATCCTGGTTGCAAGCATCTTATAACTAGTTTGGTCATTAATGCATGTATATGCAGTTTCGGGTCGAGCACTTTGGCACCTCCTGAATCAGTTGTCTGGATTAGGCCTTCCTAGCTAATTTTGGCTCTGGTGGTTGAGCCGATTTTTGCCTCCCATATACAGTTTCGGATTAGTTCCCTGACAGTTTTGAATGTTATGTTTGAAGTGGCCGAACAGGAGCTGAGATACCAAATTATTGCTAAGATGGTTTGGTTTGTTGTCATTATTCTACCAAATAAAGAAAGATTTTTTGATCCCTAGGTGTTGAGGCTAGACGTGAGGCTTTGGAAAATCTTATTGGATGTGTCCGAAGGCGCCATAAATCCAATAGGAAAGCCTAAGTAACACGTTGTACTTCCAGAGAGGAGCCATTTCATTCTTGGATCGTTTGTCCAGTTCCAAGTGCAAGGGTGTTGGGAAGCCCATATTCCGATCGATTTCTGCCAGTTTATCTTTTCTCCACTTCCTTCACATTAAATGGTGAGTATCTCCATGGCCCTATCCAGATTAGTTTCGTTTTCTTGTAGATAGAGAGCTGAATCATCAGCGTACATTTGATTAGTGGTGGATCTGCCGTCGGGGAGAGTGAAGCCGTCTAATGCTCTATTTGGGTCTGCAAGCATATGTCTGAGGACGTCTCCTGCGAGTAGATAGAGGTAGGGTGCTAAGGGGCACCTTTGCCTTACGGATCGTTGGAGTGAAAATTGTTCATCTGGAGTACCATTATCACTTGTGCGGATGCTTCCTTATTTAGTCCCATCACAAGGTCCACCCAGTCTTGTGGAAAGCCCATATGTAGCATTGTTTCTTCTAGGAACTTCCAACTAATTCTATCATATGCCTTTTCGAAGTCCAATAGAAGAAGGATCAAGGATTAGTTACTCTCTATTGCCCAGGCCATTGCTGATCGTACCATAAAGGTGTTGTCAAAGATGCATCTTCCTAGCACAAAAGCTGTTTGAGAACTTCTTTATCCAGATGGGGAGGAATGGTATCATACGATTTGCAAGGATTTTGGCGATTATCTTGTAGACTGAGCTTAGTATGGAAATCGGCTTGAAGTTGGTGAGATATACGAGTTCCCCTCCCTTTGGAATTAGACAGATCGTGCTTGTATTGAGTGATCGATACAGGGCTTTGGTAGTAAAGATTTCGGTGATCAGGCCTAAGAGGTCGCCGATTATGTCATCCAAGAAAGTTTGAAAGAACTCGATGGAGATACCATCGAGACCGGGTGATTTGCCGATAGGCAGACCTTTGACTGCTTCTCTTGTCGTGATGGGGTTTTGGTGAGCTGGATGCCTTGTTCCCTAGTTACACAGCATGGGACACTTCTAAAACAGTCCCCTCTGGCTTAATGGTTTGACTCTACTGTGTTGTCACGGGTGTAGAGCTTTTTGTAGTACGAGTCTACATGGCCTTGCATTTCCCCGTGCTCAGTTAACACTCAGCCTTCGTCCAGTAGTTCCCTTATGGTTGTTGGTTTTTTGAAACCGGTATGGTACTCAAAGAATTTGCGATTACAGCGATCTCCGATCCTGGTCCATTCTGAAAGGTGTCTATCATGTTTGGCTTCGAGGTATTTCTGTCGGTGGTTTTGGAGCTCGATCTGTGCTGTATTTAGGCTGTCTCTGGCATGTTGATCGTTCCAATCGGTTTAGAGTGCTAGTTTTGCTTCGAAAATCGGAATGAGTTGGGTTACAAACGCAACTTTACGCTGGATATGGTGTGCTGTGGTCTGCTGGTCGCTGTGTTGTTTGATTGCTTTCAAGCATTCAACGAAGCGAGTGCACCACATGTTGTACCAGACTGCTAGTAGTAGTTCTTTTTCAGTGTCATTGGTGAGCAGGTAACGGTTGAATTCTGGTTTTCGCGGAGATCTGTTATTGCGCGGTTGAAGACGGACGAAAACTGGAGCATGGTCAAATACATGAGCTAGGGTAGGCCAGATTGCCGTTTGGCCGCCGATCTTAATCAGGTTCTGGTTCATGTAAAAACGGTCCAGCCGAGAGCAGATCATGTTGGGTGTGGTGCGTCTGTTGTCCCACGCGTAAATCTTAGGAGAGACTTTGCGGAATTTGTTCGCACGAAAGCTAACTTGCAGGCCGAGATGTATAAGTAGGTCATTCCATGCAATAACTTCCATGTTCTCCCTTCCAGTTGTTGGTTATCCGCCTAATTTATCCTCTAGTTGGTCGTTCATATTGAAATCGCCTCCTAGTATCCAGTCGGCCGAGGGAAGGTGGTAGTATCGGATCTTATTCCACAGGCGGGTTCGAGAGCCTGTGTAGTTAAAAGCGTAGATGTTCAGGATCCCGATTTTGATTCGGGAGGTCCATTGAAGGGTTCCGAACTGAGCTCTACCCTTCAAAATCACGTCGTGTTCGCAGACGAGGTTGGCTACTCTTGCTGTTAAGAGTATGCCAGTGCCCCCATTGAAGCTGTCAATGTTGGCGCTATAGGTGGCCTCATACCACAGGGAGAGTCCTTTGGGAAATTTGATTTGTTTGGTGTTGGACTTCCCCTCTTCCAATGAAAGCTTGTGTTCTTGTATGAGAAGGATCTCTGGGGGGATAAGATTTCTGAAAGAAATCTCGAATTTCTCGTCGCTTACGTGCCCCTGATATATCACGTCCAAGCCCTTGGACATTAAGCGACACCATGGTTAGTGGATTATTCATGGTTGCTGTCCGGTTTGTGGGGTAGCGGACTCCCGTGTCGTAGTCTCTTTCCTCATGATTGGGTGGGTGTGGTCTTCGATCGGTTTTAGTGTCTTGCATCCCAGAAAGGAGGAGAGGGTGTTTATTTAGACCATTGTGGGATTAGGCTACTGTACTCGAGAGTATATTCTATATCTCCTTCGCCGTCCAGCCGTAGTATTAAGACCGACTGTGGGATTACGGCCAGAGACGTATCCTAGGACCATGAAGTTGGATAGTTGGTGCATCTTGCCCTTGTAGGAGTTGAGGCGATCTGGTGGGAGTTCAATCCTCAAGGGAGGGTTGCGTTCCGGGTTATCTAGGTGTTCTATCTCGTCCTTGGTTTCTGTTGTCTCCTCGTTTCCCGACCTCTGGAGGTGTTGTTTGGGGGACTCTTCCGGAATTGATGGGAGGACCGCTACCTGTTTCGGGGGAATGGTTCCATGGTGGTGATCTGGGTAGTGTGTGTGGAGGTATCGTGCGAGATCTGGAGCTACCCTGTTGACTAAGGCTTCGACCTCTTCGTATTCCGTTTTGAGGAAGGAGAGGCCGAGGTGCGGGTGTTTTCTCAAAAGGTTTTGGCCTGCTAGTCTTCGTCCTTGTATCTGGTTCTTTGTGGCTTGGAAGATTGTAAGATCCGAGTCCCCTCCGTAGTCCGTGTGGTCTGCCTCGCTGGTAACAGTATAGTGAAGTGAATCGTGTGAGCTTAAGCTGTTCCTGCGATGTTTTTGTGCTTTCCTGTGTGATTCTCTCATCTGCGCTAGCTATTGGCCCTGCTACTGTTTGTGTGGCAATGGTTTTACCAATCAATGGTGCTATGGCCCGACGGGATACCGAATTTGTGTCCATTGTGCTGGAAATGACGAAAATTGGGTGTAAAATGAACTACGATGGATTCACTTCACTATACTGTTACTAGCGCGTTGCAAAGAAGCACAATCAGTAAGCTAATCTCGCTGGAAACACCATTCCTAGAAATCCGGATCTAGTGCAAGAATGCGGCTCCGATTTTCACGGAGCTCCCCAGCCGACCCCTGCCGAGTATCCTAACCATCTAGACAACAACGGATGCGAACAACAGTGTAACCTGCCGCTGCCGATGCACCGCGCGCAAGCGTCGGAAAACCCTCTCTTTCGTGAGCTTCCGCTTGCGGTAACATCCTGCATCCAACACTACATTATACTATACTAGTCAACAATTTCTTAATTCCCGAAAGGTTGACTAAAACCAGAATCGGCTAGAGCTGACTGTTTCATTTAAAGGTAAAATCGACAAATAAAAAAATAATAATAAATAAAAATCACGTTCACAATTGTGTTGTTCGTTTACAGTTCACAATTGTGAACGTGAGTCGTAGTAAGCACGCTCGCCGCAAGTATTACAATGGATATAACTATTGAAGTACACTCGGTGAGTGTGCTTACTAGGACTCTCTTTCCATCTATTCCGCACCTATTGAAACCCATAAATCCAAAACATGATACAATTGGTTTCGCGACATCCCACCGATCATTTGTTCTCAGGATAGCTCGATACATTTTTGTACAGGTTTGAAGCCAGTAGTACGGCACTGGTGGTCTCACTTCTCTTGACTTTCACACTGTCGTTCCATTTCATTCTATTCCACGGATTTGCGCAATGTGCTACATTGTTGTGCAATTCATGGAAACTAAGACAACCTTTCCGTTCAAAAGACCCTGGACAATGTTGCATCCTTCAGAGATCGTGGCACTGAAAACCTGGTAAGAGAAAAAATAAGGTTTTGGAAGCTCATGTACGTTCAGGTGATTTGATTGCATACAATTTGGAAGATGTACGACCCATGTGTCGACAAATTGTAGATAGATAGTACTGGTTAACTTTCGTGTACCTCAACAATTTTCCAGTTCTGAAAGAGCAACATGAACTCAATGCTCGAAACTCTGTAGCAACCAGGAGAATTTATCTTGTACGACTGTATAGTTTATCTCCTCTTTCTTCTCCATACGCAAAAGGAAGCAATAAAGGGTTACGACAAGCCGTCACCGTAACTACATTGAGCTCGAGTTGGGACGTGACATTCTGCGACGTCTCACTCGACATCCAAGTTTTCAGTGCTACAACTAATGAAAATTTAGACCCACTATGGGCATACATGTCCATCCTAAAGCAAAGCTGAATCCAGCAATGTGCAATTCTCATCGAGTATTGTACTGCTGAGAATTGATCCATGATGAGAACCACCGCTTCTAATTAGCCCCCTCAGACACGAGAATGGAAGTTTGACTCTCTGGTTTTATTGTCAGCCTACAGAAGTTCCATTATCACCAGATGCAATAAGAATCCCAGGTGATTGGAGGTGCAATATACGTGAGCTCCTACAGGACACCGCTATTTGCCAAAAAATTGATATAGATGTCAGATATTGTTGAAACTGACCGGCATCATGAAGAATCTGGAGCGCTGAAAGCCTCTTGTCATGATATCATCAATGTCGAACCCATTCATGAATTCTGGATATGCAGATCTTAAATATTTAGTTTTTGTTCTCGTCAGCATAACTGTAACATCCATTTAACCATCAAAATGCGCGGGACCTCGAAAATAAAGGACATTAATAAAGCAAGAAAAATCAGTGAAACGGCCCTGTTGACTTAGCAATTACCTTGAAACGTCATCTCTAACCCACCCAGAGTACATTCTGAAGCGGAGAAACTGATGTCAAAAATCCGAGTCGAACCCGATATTCCAAAAGCCTTCAGGAGTTGCAGGAGGAAGATCACGGTATCGATGGCGAGATTTGTCCATGTGATTGCACCGAGATTCCACCACGCCATTCGCGTCTTCAGCAAGGACGGCATCATAAAATTTCTTACACAATTTACACTCAGTAGCTTGCAAAGCTTCTCTTTCAGCTTTCTTCCTGACAGGCTCAACAAATTTAAACGTAGGGACTTTTGAGGGTTGTTTCCCCGAAGAATCCAATGATCTTTTACGATTGTTCGGCATCGCTGCAGGAGCTTCATCACATTCACGATAAACTTTTCGTCAGTCCTCAAAAATTGACGTGAAATCAGACATGGCCTGTAACCATCTACACTAACACAAAACAAAATAAAGTAAAATAATGAAATTGATGCGAGTTTGATTCTAATATAGATCCAAATAAAAGAATCACACCAACTACCAAAGGGAGTAATCGTATACCAGACTTATCAATAGTTCGATCTGGTTTGCGCTCAAGTTCTACATCAAGACCTACTGCTGCGTTGTTCTTTTTCAGAGGAATCTGAAGTTTGCCCTTGAAAGCTTCAGGAGACACAGGCTCCACCTTGACTTTCGCTTCATCGTCTCGGGAGCCAGAGGTTGAGGCGGTGGGTCCAGCGATATCCTCCGCTACGGTTTGAGGAGGATCGTACACAGGGTTACTGGGAGCGTGCATGTCAGAAGCAACCGGACCAGAAGACCTACCAACTCCCCCCCGGACCTGTGCCTCCTCAATCTTCCGTCTACGAATCTTCGGAGGCTTTTCCAAGCCAGCTTCCAACGCAGCCTGAAGCTGATCTTGATGCGAAATCAAATTTCCGGCGTCCCCTTTCGATGCTAACCGTGTTTGCAAATAATTATACTGACTCTTCATACCTTTGTATTCTTTCGCAATATTCCTCATCTTCAGCCGCAGCTGCTCATTCTCTCGACGCAGACGCTGAATTTCTTCAACACTTTCCTCACTTTTCTGTTTGCTACGAAAATTCTCCTTCCCTGGCGTTGCAACACCACTGATTGCCAGGCTCCCTTGCTTTGAGACTGGCGTACGAGCCCTAACGGCTTCCGGAGTTATTGGAGCAAGTATCGGCCTACTATCATACCATTGATGTTCCGCCACGGCCTTTAGGTCAATCTCTTCAGAACCTCTGTCAATGTCATCAATCTGGGGCGGGGCAGCCACCTCAGCCGCAGCTATTTGAGATTGCTTCAACTCTGCCCTCAGCGTACGCAATTGTCCCTCCATTAACTCCCGCTCCTTTATCCAGGACGCCTGCTCATCCTCCACCCGCTTCAAAGCCTCCCGCATATTCTCAAGTTCTCTATGTAACTTGAGAGATAAAGCATCACAAATCATGATACCCATACGGTCGAGTCGCTCCCGCGCTTCGATTAGGGATACTCCTGGCTTCACCGATACGCCCTCGGTGAAGTGAGATTCGTCGACTGTTTCCTCGCCAGAAAGCACTTGCGCTTCCATTGCCACCCCTCCCAACAAAAAAAAAATGTGGAAACGAAACCAAAGAGAATTCTACAAATCGCAGCGAGAAAGAGACGGAAAACAGTAGTTAAACACTTAGTCACTGAAAGCAGAGAAAAATGCAGAAGAGAGGTACGCAGGACGAATTTGCGACTCCTGGGACACACAGACATGGCTGCCAAACGCAGGAGGGGGAAAGTTCTGCAGCAAGCCATTCAAAATTCCTTGCAAAGCTTCAACACGACGTCACAGCATTCTCCGCACGAAGGCGACGATGCGACAGGGGTGTCAATACCAAGCATCCATCCACGGGTATCAATATCGAACGAACATCGGACATGTATTGGCGGATATCAAGGACGTAGCCCGGTGTCACCACGCAGAAGACATATATTACATTCATAAGCAATTCTCCACGTGGAAGTAGCATCGACAATCTGTAGTGGCCTTCTTTGCGCTGTTAGCCGAAATTTGTCTCATCACGAAGTTTATCTTTGGTTCGGAATTGACTCAGATTTTTGGTCAGGCGTGCTACCATGTTTTGCGATCGCGAGTTGATGCTTGTGGAGCTATGTGCCTTCCCGTGGTTGCATCGTGTGCAGAGGATGGAAGACTGTGTTAGTATAATCATTGCCCTACATATTTAGGTCACTACCTATCTAATCAATATACACTACTATACATATATATATATATATATATATATATATTCAGTATAATTTACGTAGGCATTACTGTACATACTCAATATATATACCTAGTTATACATACATAGTAATCACGGTATATATTAAGTATGTATGTACTTAGTAGGATATACATAGTCAATATTATACGTATTCAGTATGTTAGTACTTAAGTAGAATATATAGTATAATATAGAGTATACAGTGAGTATAATGTACTCAGTATAATGTACGGTATCAAGAGTATTTAAGCACTATGAGGAACTAGACTCATCTTTTATGGTTTTTCTACTCATTCGAATACCTTCATAGTATCAAAGTGTAAAGAACATCAAGACCAAGCTCAAGTATGAGCAAGGTTAACTCTTAGCTTCTATGTGAAAGGCAATAATAGTATTTTTGCTTGTGTTTCTTTCCTCTTAATTCTTTTCTTTTAGGTGAGAAGACAATGAAAGTACTTACTATCTTACATGAGAAATTAAGCAAATAGATTATACAAGTAGGTAAAAGAATAAGAAAGAGCCTTATGTTTATGAGCTAATCAAATATATTTCAATAGCAAGTGAAGAGAATGGCTTATGTTAAAACTTAGACTTGTATGTCTCCAAGGAAAAACACCAAGAGTGTCATATAGACTTATAAAAGAGACTAATAAATACTTTTTTATAATATAAATAATAGTAGTGTTCAAAAACACTTACATCTACTTATGAGTTTTTAGCAATGTTCAAAAAAGATATTCAAAAGATACAAAGAGTATAAGAAACAAAGAAGACAAAAGATCTTGAGTGGATGAAAAAGACTACTAGTTTTTAGAAAAACTAATTACTCAAATTTGAGATCTAGATCTAGATTTCAGATTCAATAGGTACAATAGATAGGATTATATCAAAAGGTAACATGTTGGTAGGTGTTTCAAAATATTCTAATAAACTAATATACCTCTAAAAGTCAATCTTTATGAAGTACTTGATGCTAAATCATAATTTGTTGTAGCCAAATTTGTGGCACAAGCAACAAATACCAAGACATTTGTAAGCTCCAATTTGTTGTAGCCCATCATTGTCACAACACCAAACAAGTCAAAAGAAAAGGATATTAACACATTATATCTACTAAAAGATGTTGCTAAGCAACGAGATTACTAGTGCAAGTATGGAAAATCATTAAGAATACTATTGCTATCTATTATTGAGATAGTAAAACCAACAATCAAAGATTTGACTAATTCCTTGGATATTTGGTTAAAGTTAAAAATTCTATATGATACTAAGATAGAAGTAGGAAATATGATTATATTTGATAAGTGGAATAATCTTAAGATGGAAGAAAGATCTACTATTACAATCTACCTACAATAGATAAATTTTATCTTAAATCAATTGAAGAAAATAGATAAATATCCTAGAGACTTGACTATAGCATATAAAATCTTAAAAAGCCTACCAAAGAAGGTTAATATATTTAAAACTATTATTAGAAGTAAAGAAATAATACTAAATATTAATATATTTACCATATTATTCCTAATTAAAGAAATAATACTCAAAAATATCAATTTTAGTCAAAAATCTCAAATCTTGGAAATCATACTAAGTTATATAATAATATGATACTTTGTCACAAATATGGTGCAGTAGACCATCTAACTTATTTGTGCACTATGCCAACACTAGTATTTGGAAAATATATTCTATTATTTAAAGCTTAGAGGATAACAAACAATCACAAGCATTATTAAGCACATCTTGTGGTAATTCATGATAAAGAAAAAAGAGCTACATATACATATAAACAACCAAAAAAATAAAACATACCTTCAAAAATCTTAAAAGAAGTTTTATGTAAAGACTTAGTTATATTTTTTATTGAAGCTGTAATAAAAAATTAAATTATTAATTCAAATGTGACTCAATACTATTCTTGTGTCAAAGACATGAATTGGAAGAAGATACATAAACTTGAGAAATTTGTATTAAAATAAAAGTAAAAAAATAGAAATAAAGTAGTATGTATATTAATAGAAAATTGAAATAACTATTGCCAAAAGACAAGGAAACTAAAGACTATTGAATCTAGACTAAAAGCAAGAAAGGAATTGATAAAAGTGAAAAAGGCTTCATTCTTGCCTCTATATATACTATCTACTTAAGATCTATGTGGCAATCTTCTATAGGGCCTGTAAAAACATATTGACTTTGCATGACACATAGCTTGACTTACAAGACAAGTTTTCTATATGGTTGCCACAAAGTTAGCTTGTTCTGCAAACTAGTAACATATGTAGTATATGGATAGCTTGTTAAGCAAGTTTCTAACCTACCAATCAACTACAAACATATATAAAATCAAAACAATGTCTAAGAAGCTTCTAAAAAGCTATTCTAGCAAGTATTATAAAATTAATCTACTTTATTTAATTCTACCTATCTAGGTAATAATTACAATAAGTATATATCTGTAATATTACCCCCTTTTTCTAGGGACGAGTTCTACATGGAGTAGTGATTATATATTGAGGAAGTTTAATAGGTAACAAATTATATTTGCCACATACTCTCATCTTTGTTTTCTTTGAAGGTAGTTGATAGGTCTTCTCAGCCATCAATACTGTCCCATTTGAGGGCGGAAAGTCCATCATAAGATTTGATTATTGTTGAAACCTTCATAACTTCCTTCAAATAAAATATTTGTAACACCATTACGACTGGTGCTTACCTCCAATAGAATCATCAAATATCGAGAGACTTTTCTCAAGTCATGATATCAAACATGTTATATCTCACCATCTATTCAAGGAAGAATATGTTATTCTTAAAGGTCTTCATCCCCATAACGTCATCTTGAGGGCTAAGATAATCGTAATGTCTCATCCAGTAAGTCACCAAATAATGGCTCTTGAATTGAGTCCGTTGTCGTATTACGTATTGTCTTATTTAGGAATGCATCGGCACCTAGTTGTAGAAGGTGAGGTTGTATTTCATAAATATTCAAGAAACTCTAATTGGTTTCATCCATATGAGAAGAATATAATCTGAATTTCAATCCAAAATTACTAAAAAAAACTCTTTTTAGTAGTCTTAATCATACATAAATCCCAATTACCTTGTTACTTTCATATTTAAGTAATTTAGATTTTTCTTATAAGCCCCTATTCTAATCAATGAGCTTTAACAAGCTGTAACATCTAATGTGAGCATTCACTTGATACAAAATTTTGTATACAATTGTCAATGTAAGTCTTCTATATGCTCGAGAATTTTCAGCCCAATCCAACTTACAGATTGTGAGGAAACCTCCAAAAATTGCACTAATGTCACTTAGCCACCAACTTGAAAAGTGAAGCAAAAATCCAAGCAGTGATTTCTCCTTCTCCAACCGTTAACTTTGATTCAAAATTGGTGTGTAGCTTGATCATTAAATCCTTCAACACCATGTCAAATTTTACCTTGATCCGATTGATAGATCTCTAGATATCATAGAAACTCCACTCAACTTCAAACTGCCAACTTCCAAAATCTTCTTGTGCTAAAAACTAGATATCTCTAAATTATGCCATTAGATTATGACAAAATTTTGTGTATAATTAGCACATCCAATAACCCAAACAATATCAAATTTTGAACTGTAGATGCTACACCAATTGTAAGAATTAGCCAAAATTTCTAGCCCTAATTATATTATATAAAATCCAAGTCACCATTACAAACCCTGACTTTGAACAACGATTGCTAAGTCCTCAAAAACCTTCCAAAAACCACCCTTATGCCTCTGGAAAGAGCTTCAAGCTAGCTCTCAAAATCTAATCTTTGAACTTCAAATAATATCCTATTTTGCCCTAGGTTGTCATTTTATTGGCCAAAGGTCTGATTTCGATCTTGTCTCACAAACGGTCGACCCCCGGCTATCAATCTATCCTATCTTAAGGATTTTTTGGCCCAAATCTACTCTCAACTTAATCCTAGTATCAACTATACTAATTATTTACCTCTTCTAACTTAATTTTATCAATTTATGGTCCTTCTAAGGTAGTAGAAGAGTTTCTACAATCTAGAAGGTAAAATTACTAACTAACCTTCAACCTATTAACTATTAAGATAAGAAAATATCCTAAGAGGCTTTTATTAAAGCCATTTTTAGATACCTCAAATTATAATTGAACTAAGGTAATTAGATATTAATTAGAAATTTAATTTTGATTTTAATTTCATTATATAGTCATATTACATCACGACATTGTCAGTTGTTGATTCTCCACCTCTTTGATGCCATAATTATACAAAAACTATAAACAAAGGTAGAAAATAGAATGCATTTTTTCTTAAATTGTATTTCATTTATAGTAGAGGTTTGCTATCTTTTATGTTGATTTTGATGGATGTCATTGATGAAAAGCCTTAACCATCATTGTTGCATTTATAAGATTCTTTACTGGCTCGTATGTGCATTCACTAATATCATATCCATGCCAATGGACAAGATATTCTAATTTATTTCAGTGCCTCTTTGAGTCTAGAAATTCATTCACTTCAAATTCTTTGTTATTGTTACTTCTATAGGAAGATGTGGGGCTTGTTTTCTTTTTGGTATGTTCACACTCTTATATGGTTCAAGAAGAGTCATGTGGAAGATATAATGGATCTTCATTGCCTCCAATAGATGTAATTGATAAGCAACTAGATTTATTTATCTACAAATAAGAAAAGGTCCAAGCTTACAGTAGTCCAACTTATGACAATGATAAGTAGTCTTGATATTACGATGAAGTAACCATACCTTATCACTCACATTAAATTATGGTTGTTCTTTTTGATAGGCATCCACATTGAACTTTTGCAATTCTTAAGCTTCTTTTAAATGCACCTTCATTGTTGCATGTAACTCTGAAAAATGATTTGTAAAATCTTCTGCCTTAAGATTATCAACTTTTGAAAAGTTAAAAGTATCAAGTCATAGATGGTAACCATAATTGGTGAAAAAAAGTACTTGTTGTGTAGAATAATACATCATATTATTATAAGCAAACTTTGCTAATGACAAGATGGTTTTCCAATCATCTTATTGATAATTGAAAGTATACCTTAAGTATTATTCTAAAACTTGATTTATATGCTCTATCTATCCATCAATTTGATAATGAAAGGTTGAAGAAAGTTTTATGTCCACCTTTGAAATTTTAAAAAGAATTATTTAAAATCTTGATACAAATTGAGTCCTTTTATCAAATATAATATCTTTCAGCAATTCATGATATCCATTGATATTATCAAGGAAAAGCTTGACAATTTCTTCACCTATAATATATTTTGTACACGATACAAAATGTGCCATTTTGATAAAATGATCTACTATCACAAATATAGAATTATACAAACCTGAGACCAAAAGATTGTAATAAAATCCATAGAAATAAAAGACTATGGTTGTTTTGAAATAGGTAATGGTTGAAGAAGTCGATAAGGTTGATGACTAGGAGTTTTTGACCTTGAACAAATGATATATGATTGAATGAAGACTTTTACAGCCTTCCACATTTGCAACCACCAAAAATCTCTAGATATTAATTCTAAAGTCTTGTTGTATCCAAAATATCTTGCCGTTGGAAAGCCATGACCTACTTGAAGCATACGTAAACGTGCCTTTCATTGTAGAACATATAGGAATCCTTCAAAATAAAGTAGGTTGTTTTTGAATTTGAACTTGAAAGTATCACAAGACTTAAAAGAAGTATTCTTGATATCATAAAGAAAAAGATTAGATAACATACTTGATTGAATTTATTTGAAAAAAGTTGAATCAATAATGAATGTTGATTTTACTACTCAAAGATGATATTATTTTGGTTTTAATAAAATTATCCTTTATTGATCAAAAGTTGTATCTCTTTCTTTTGATATAAGATAAGAATGCCTAAAAAGAGCATCAGACAAACCTTGTTATATTTTTAGCCAATAAGTGATATTGAACCTGAATCTTAACAAAGACATGCTCCAACGAGTTTGGCGACAATTCAAAATATGTACTAAAATAAAGTACTCAAGGTTCTTGTGATCCATATATACAATAAGTGGACTAAAAGTGCCTTCTAGATAATAATGCCATTCTTGAAAAGAATCCATGATTGCAAGAAGTTCTTTGTTGTGGATGACATAGTTAATCTCAGCTACTAAGAATTTCTTAGAATGGAAAGCTACTAAATGGAGCTTGTCATCTTCTCCTATTTGTGACAAAACAACACCCATAGCAAAATTTGATGCATTTGTTTCCATAAAAAATACCTTCAACAAGTCGACATGATACAAGATTGGTATAGAAATAAATATCGACTTTAAGGCTTTAAAAGATGCTTAAGTTTTTTTATTCCAATTAAGTTTGTCTTTGCATGTAAGATGTATAAGAAGACTTGCAACTTAAGAAATATTCTTAATGAAGATTTGATAGTAATTAGCAAAGTCCAAAAAGCATTGCACATTCCTTATTGTTCTTGAAATCTTCCAATCTATAATAGTTTGAACCTTCTTCGGATCTATTATAAGTCTTTTTTTGGAAATGATATATCCTAAAAAGTCAACTTGAGTAGTATGGAATACATACTTTTCCAACTTGGTGTACAATCTTACATCTCTAAGTTTTTGTAACACATGACAAATATGAACTTCATATTTTTTTGTGTTCTTAGAATAGATTAAAATGTTGTGTAAGTAATAGACAATAAAATCATCTAAAAACTCACAAAAAAAATCATTCATAAGATATTGAAAAGCAGCACGTGCATTTGTGAGTCCAAAAGGCATGACATTATATTCAAAGTATCCATACCTTGTTCAAAATACAGTATTCTATTCATTTCTTTCTTTAATGTAGACCACATTGTATACTATTTGTAGATCTATTTTTGTAAAGATCTTAGCTTGATTTAGTTGATCAAGAAGTCCAGATATCAAAAATAAAGGATATCTATTCTTGATGATAATCTTGTTGAATCTTCAATAATCTATGCACATTTGCAATGATCCATATTTTTTCTTCATAAATAAGATAGGAGCTTAAGTAGGAGATTTTGAATGATGTATGAAATTTTTGGCCAAGTTCTTATCAATATACTTCTTGAATTTAATTAACTCATTTTGTGATAAATTGTAGATTGAACCAAATGGTGGCTAACTTCTTTCTTTAAGGTCAATTGAGCAATCATATACATAATACTTTGAGAGAATATGTGCAGTTTCTTTTACAAAAATATCTTGAAAATCTTCATGTTGACTTGGAATGCCACTTGAAGTTATTCTATCATTAAAAATGGCTTTGGCATAAATAACAAAGGACAATCCTTCATTTACAGTATGTAAGAAAGATATTGTACCTACAAGTATGGATTTGGTTATACTAAACTCATGGCTTTTTACAAAACTCTTAATAGTGCTTTGAAAGAAGTCAAGTTTATAAGAAATCCAATCTATCAAAAAATCATACTTTTCTAACTACAATAAATTTAAAATAATTAAATTAAAAAATTATATTAAAAATTATACAATTATTATGACCATTAATTACTACATCTATAGGAAGTGTTTTATAAGTAATATCTCCAAAAGATAAAAAAAACAGACATCTATGACCTCTACATGTATAGGTTTAGTTTTTTTGTAGTAATTATATTTTAAAGTTTTTAATAAATTCTTCATCTAAGAAACAAGTTGAGACTCTTCAATCTATGAAGGCACGGATTTTGTGATTATTAGGTCCTAAATGAACATCTATTATAAAATAAAGAGAAGGTTCTGAGGAGTGGATAGGATCTTCATTTGTACAAAATTTCAACCACACACTCCCTATTGTAGTTGGAAAAATTTGATTCTTGACATTTATTTATCTTTGATAGTCGTACTTCTCATTTGATAGTAGAGTCATTTCTTTGAACAATATTGAGCATTGTACTTAGCTTCTCCACATTATAAACATAGTCTTTTTTAATAATGAGGAGTCTTTTCTTAAAGATGATGAGTCTTTTTTTTAACAATGACAAGTCTTTTCTTATTTAGTAAGAAGTTTAAAATATACCACATCCATTTGCATGTCTTCTATTTTCAAATGTTTAGATAAAGAGGTCATTGATGTTGTCATTAAATTGTAATAACATGGAGGTTCTCTTGCACAATTCTCCGATTGAAATTCAAAAAGCTGATTGTTACACTTCACACCAAAATTAATTGCTTGACTCAATGTCTAAGGAAGAAATAAGTTGAGCATCAATTTCTTTACCTTATATTGTAATTTGTAGAGAAATTGGTTGATAAAGGCAACATCATCCCACTTGACATTAGTTGCTAGTTCTTGAAATAGTAAAGCATATGATGTCACTAATTGATTGCTTTGTTGTAAGATATAAATTTTATTGGTTGCAATACAAATTGTATCATGTTTTCTATACATGAATTGAAACTTTGCCAAAAAAAGCCTTCACATTATCCAATATTGAATCTTGTCATTCAAAAAAAGATAAAAATCATGATAAGGCTAAACTTGGAAAAAATGTACCAATAAATCTAACTTGTGATCTTGATATTGGATAGCTTTAGGACTGAAGTTTAATCACAAGTTGTACCTAATTGGTAAATCCTGAAAACTTTGATCTTATGCCATCAAACTTCTCGACTAAGCCAACTATAGATTTTTTAATACTAAAAAGATATTCTACTATAAAAGAAGGAATGTGATTCAATGTAGATATTAAAGCAGCTCCAATTATATATGTATCTTTACTTCTTGCTATTTTTGTTACTTCAAGTAGCGATAAATTGAGTTGATGCATGACAAGCATCAACTCCCTCAATTGCTCTTACATTTGTGCTATTGTACTTTTTATTTCAAGAAGCTCTTTTATAATGACATTTAGAAAAAAAATATCTAATATCACTCAAGACAAGCAAAAGGAAGGACTTGAGAAGAAAGAAGATACTAAGAATAGTATTAGTTTAGAAGAAGGTAATCCGCAACTTTTAATACACTTATGTCTTATGAAAAGAAAGAGATAATCTACTCTTAATCAAGAGAGGATAAAATTCTAATATTATATATGCACTCTTATCAATCTATCAGGTATATGAATTGGAAGAAGATACATAAACCTAAGAAATTTGTGTCAAAAGAAAAGTAATAAAATACAAATATAGTAATATATATATATATTGAAAAGAAATTGAAATGGCTATTGCCAAAAGACAAAAAAACTAGAGACACTTGAATCTAGACTAGAAGCAAGAAAGGAATTGAAAAGAAAGAAGAAGGCTTCACTCTTGCACCTATATATACTATCTATCTAGGATCTATGTGGCAATGTTCTATAGGACTTCCAAAAATGTATTGACTTTGCATGACATATATTATGATTTGTAAGGCAAGATTTCTATATGGTTGTTATATAGTTAGTTTGTTTTGTAAGCTACCAACACATGTGGTACATGGATAGCTTATTGACCAAGTTTCTTACCTATCAATCAACTACAAACATATGTAAAGTCAAAAAAATGTCTAAAAAGCTTCTAAGAAGCTATAATAAAATTTATTATAAAATTAATCTATTTTTATCTAATTCTACTTATTTAATTAATAATTATAGTAGATATATATTCATAAGAGCTTACCATCTTGATAATTTTGTATATATGAAAACACATCCAAAAAACCAAACCATTAAGTCATCTAATGGTCAAATCTATTCAATATTAATTAAAGGTGATGCAAAATTTTGTAACTCATTTGATAAAATTTCTATTATTATTGATATTTATTATATGTCAAATCTAATTTCTAAATTATTATTTTTTGGTCAATTTTTTGATCAAGGACATATAGTTCTCTTCAATGACTCATGATGCATGATTGTCACAAGAAAAAAAATCAATAAAAGTAATAGCTTAAGGATTTCAAATTAGCAATAGATTCTATAAGTTAACACATATCTATAACTTTGCTACCTATATAATGACAACGTCTAGTGAACCAAGTCAATCATCACTTCTAAACAAATATTTGTTTAAGAAAAACCTAATAAAACTATGGCATTAAAGACAAGGACACTTAAACTATCAAAATCTTATGCACCTAAGTTATGAACAAAGAACAATTTGAATTCCTTATCTTACATCGATTGATGTAGTATGCATGGATTGTCAATTAGAAAAATTCTACAAAATACATATTTCAAAATCTATTCAAATTAAAATATAGAACTATTAAAAATGTTGTATGTAAATCTATGTAGACCTATTGAGAAATCACTAATAGATTCATAATTCTTTCTAATACTTATATATGATTATTTTAGATATGGATGGATAAATTTCTTAAAAATAAAATAAAAAAAACTTCATAGGTTTAAAAAAATTATCACTTTAATAAAAAATTAACTCTACAAATGCATTAGAATACTTTGCAATGATAAAGGAAGAAAATTTCTTTCTACAAAATTCACTATATTTTTAAGTAAAAAAGATATTCTATACCAACTAATAACATCATTTATTCCACATCAAAATAGAATATTTGAGTGGAAGAAAATAACTTTTATAAATAAGGCATAAAATATGATGCTAATAATTTATATTTTTAAGTATATGTGAATTTAGTAGTACAAACTATTATACAAGCTACTAGTATGTAATCTATGAAGGTTAATCAAAGAATTATACTATTTAAAAAGCTATACAATATAAAGCCTAACTTACTATATCTAGGAGACTTTGACTAATAAGGCTATGTTTATGTGAAAAGGCATTAAATTAAACTACAATTTAAAGTTGTCATAACTATTTTTATAGTTTATGATGATATTTCTTAGATCTCTAGGAATTTTGATCCTAATATTAAGAAAATTATTCTATTAAAAGATATATAATTCAATAAATCAATTCTTGTAAAAGAAATATCTTTACACCCTAATAATGTATTTGAAGAGGAGCTTTATCAACCTATACCCTCAAATGGTTATGACTTTCCTGATATTACTTCTTCATCTACATATATGTCAAAAAATCATATCTATAACTCTTCTAAATTTAGCAATAATATAACTTATCTTATTGATTTAGTCTTATATAAAGATACTACACAACCTATTATGTCTATTCCAATAAATCATGCTTAGGCATCATCATTATCTCCAAACATAGAGACATTTATAAACAAGGAGTTAATAGACGATATTAGATAAATTATAGTATTAATATCAAATTGATCTAAATAACATACTACAAGGATAAACAAACATCTACATGGATTATTAAAGAAAAGAGACTTATTATACTCCGTAATGCTAGTTAAAGCACCAACTATGGACTTAGAAAAACTATCATTGAATGAAGCAAAGTAAGATCCTACATGGAGAGTAAGGATATTAAAAGAATTAGATGTAATAAATAGAAATAAAACATAGAATCTTATTGACATATAAATTGGATAAGAAGCAATATCCACCAAATAGGTATATACCATCAAATGAAAATTAAATGAATCCATTGTATACAAGAAGGCTTATTTAGTAGCTAAGAACTTTGAAGAAAGAGAAAGAATAAATTATATTGAAATCTTTGCTCTTGCCATGCACTGGAAAACTATTTGCAAGGTAGTTGCAATAGCTACATACAATTGTTGGACATTATATTATATAAATGATTAAAGTGCATTTTTACATGGTGATTTATAAGATGATGTATATATTTTTTAATTACAATATTATACTATCAAAGGCTATGGAAACAAAGTGTATAAGCTAAAAAAAATACTCTATGATTTAAAATAAGTTCCACAAGCTTAGTATCACAAAATTAACAAATATCTACTTGAACAAGATTTTATTAGAATAATAGCAAATAACAATTATACTTATTTGTAAATGAAGGCAAAATTTTGATTCTAACTTTATATGTAAACAATCTTTTGTTTAAAAGTAACAATCAAATATGCATCAAATGAATTAAAAGAAAACTTGAAATCAAATATGAAATGTCAAATATGAAAGAAGGAGAAATAATCTTATATCTATAAGCTACATATGTGCATATCACAAGCTTAGATTTTTTTTTTTTAATCAAAGAAGGTATATACATCTGATACATTCACTAATTTAGATATAAATGATTGTGAATCTAATTCTATTTCAATGGAGAAATGATTAATTTTACAAAAAGACATAACAAAAAAAGAGCCTATAGATCCTACAAAATATATAAGTATTATTAGACAATTACATCATGTTATGCAAAGAAGATTTAATATCTCCTATTCAATTGGTATAGTCAATAGGTTTCTTTAGTATCAATAAAAAATCTCATCTCAAACCAAAAAAAAAAAAAAATCAAATCAAATCAAATCAAATCAAATCAAATACCTAAAACGAATCCACAACTATGGCATTTTATACCAAAAAAAAAAAAAAAAAAAACAATAAACTGAGAAGATTTACTGACTTACACCATGTATCTTACCTTGACCAAAGAAAGTTATTAATTTAATATATATTTATTTTTAAAATTAATTTAATAACTTGAAAGTTGAAGAAACAAAGTTGTTTAGTTGTATTCTTTATTAAAGCAAAGTACATGGCCTTATGAAATGGATCAAGAGAAGCCATATAATTAGAAAGGTTATTCAAAGACCTAGATTTTGGTCCAATCTAGACCTATATTGATCAAATGTGATAATACAAGTTCCATGAAGATGTTCAAAAATAATACATTTTACTCACAAACAAAATATTTTTATGCTCATTTTTGCTACATATGAGAATAAATTGAAGAAAGAAACATCAATCTCAAATATATTTCTACAATAAAATAATTAGTTGATATATTTTAAAATATTTAGAAAAAAAAATAATTAAATTTTAAGAACAACTCAATGTAGCTTCATTACAAGACTTGGAATATAAAAGACCAATAGCCTACATTTAGAGGAATGCTAAATTGATTGTTACTCCATACCAATATCACTCTTTCAACTCTAGCAAACAATAATTATTATTATAATTTATATCTTTTTAAGAAATTGATTCTTGCAGTAGGTAGTTCTAATATTTTGAAGTACTTGAGTAGTCATCATTGTACTAATTAGTAATATAATTATGAAAATTAACATAAAAATTAGCCAATCTCTAATATAAAGACATCAATTTTAAGGTGGTTAAGGATCTTATCTTAATTGATAAAGAATATGAAAAAAATAAGCTAAGAATCAGATTAGATTGTTGAGTATTTTGCGCAATGTGTTGATAAGAGTAAAACAAAGAAAATCATTTTTAGATGCTTTGTAAGCAATTCAATGGAACTTGTGGCACATGATCTCTTTCTATAATCTTTAAGCTCATTATACATGAAACAAAGTCCTCAATAGTAGTGACAATAATCTACAATTATGATTGATTGACTCTCTACAAAATACAAACTTGACTAAAATAAGGATTTTCCTTAAAAGAAAAAAAAAAACTTATTTCTATTGAAAATCAATGACATTATATTTTCAACTAAGAAACTATTAACAATAGACAAAAAAATAATATCACAAGCAAGCATAGAAGAAGTGAATAGATAGAATTCATCTTCAAGATTAAAGAAGTATAATTTAGAAGAAAGATAGTAGTTGTTATGATTGTTGATTTTGATACAATAAGATTTTTGAATTAAACTTTAGAAGTCTAAGGTCACTTTTTTGAAGCATGTTGTTAACTCCAAAGGTATACAGATGGAGCAAGATGGGATGAAAGCAGTGGAGGATTGGCCAATCTCCAAAGATACTTTTGAAGTTTGCTCACTTTTAGGCCTTGTTGGATATTATTCCTATTTTTTTAATAATTTGTATATATTACTATCTCATTGACAAGCCTATTAGAAAAAGGTGTTCCATTTGAATAAAAACTAGAATAAAAAAGGACCTTTAATAAGTTGAGAGAAGTACTCATTCCTGCTCCAATATTGCAATTGTATAATCCCAACATTCCTTGTTCACTTGACATTGATTCTTTCAACTTTGCTATTGGTACAGTCCTTCAATAAGACTTAAAAAAAAAGCCTTCAATCTATGGCATATGAATCATGTAAGTTCAAAAAGATAGAGCATAATTATTTTGTACATCATTGAGAATAATTAGCAATTGTACATACCACAAAGATGTAGCGATGCTATCTATTTGAGAAGCCAATGATTGTTCGGATTGACCATCAATTTGACTCCTGCTATATGATTTGTATCTAAAAAAAATAAAATCATAACATCATTGTTAGAAAGAACAATTGCAGATTTTTGATATTTAGCTTGAATATAGATAAGGGTGATAATATACTATGCCGAACACCTTATCATGTAGACCATATTTGAAGCCTAAATCAAGAGACAAGGCAAAAGTCACTACTATTAGTATTGTCATTTCAAACCTAACTAGAAGAGTGGAATAAAAGGAAGCTACGTATTGGGATCCTTATTTTAAGATGATTATTGATTGGTTAAAATTAAGTAATATGCAATATTAAGATTATTGTCTTAATAATAGCTTGCTCTATTTTAAGAAGGAAATTTATGTATCTGACAATGCTATACTCCAGACACACATACTTCAAGAAAGATATAGCATTCCAATACCTAGACATCTAATGTGTGTAAAGACTGTAGAACGGATGTCAAGGACATGATTATGAGCAAGTTTGGATTGTAATGTTTGAGCTTTTATGCATTGTCTTATTACATGTATTTTTGCTTGAAAATGCATCAAGTGTCTAGTTGTAGAAGATAAGTAAAAATACAAAAATAATCCTATCATATCTAATAGAATCTTAAATTATTTTAAATAGATCTTAATAATCTTAATCAAACTTTGTTTAATCCAAAGTAAATCTAAAAGAAGTTATAAAAGAAACATAAAGAAGTTTCAAACTAATTTTTAAAAAAAATAATAAAAAATATTAAAGAAATATAAAAATAAACCTTTAAAGAAATACAAATAATCTTAAAAAAAGATTAGAAATACAAAATTTTAAAGAAATAATAAGTAATCTTAAAAAATACTAAAAAATTAAAATCTTAATGTAATTTTAATTGAAATCTTAATTTTATCTTAATAAAATCTTAAGTCAAATATTAATTAAAATCCTAATTAAATCTTTATCAAATCTTATGTCAAATCCTAACAAAACTCTTATAAATCCTAAATCCTAGATAAATCCTAAAAAAACCTTAAGAAAATTCTAATTAATTTTTAGTCAAGTTCTAAAACAAATTCAAAAAAATCTTAATTCTAATCAAATCTTAAATCAAATCTTCAACCAAATCCTAATCAAATCCTAGATCTTAAACAAACTCTTAACAAACCTTAGAGCAAAATTAGAACCTCAACAACTAATGATCAAACCGTTAAAATCAACTCAAAAATTTTAAACTTTTTAATTTAGTAATTAAAAATAAGTACAAAAAACTTGAAATTGATCACAATCATCAATTGAGAGAAATATAAGATAATTCAATTAGATGTTGATAGATCACTCAAGATCTTAAAAATACTCACTGACCATCAAATTCCAATTTTTGAAACCTCAATCCACAAAAACCTTCACACTCTTTGATCTAATTGTTTGATTAACTTCAAAATTTGCATATGCATTTTTAACTAGCATACCAATGTACTATCCAAAATTCACTAATATACACTTTATAAAACTCATAAAATCCTTAAATTTATAAATATAATTTTATTTTTTAATAACTAATCTAACTAAGAACATCACTAACTTTGAAAATCCTTCAAGAAATCAAGATTGACTTAATCAATATGAAATTAAGGCCAAAAACTTTTTCCTTATGTTTGCTTTCAAATCCCACTCTTTGATCTACTCAAAAACCACAAAGTCGTTGTAGGTGCACGATGTCATACTATAAATGCTTATAGTATGTAAAAACTAGTTAAATCATATTTTATGTTCATAAGTCTTGATGTGTATTAGAATGGTTAATAAAAATATATGAACATATGTTTATAAATTACATAAGATTTAGATATTTAGTACAGAGCTTTAAGAGAAGGTTAAAGCCTAAAGATGAAAATTTAAACTACAAAGAGACTTATACAGAGGCATGAAATCAAGGCCTGGTTAGATGAAGGCAAAATGTAAAGATCTTTATTCCTACTAGTCGAAGGCTATGTCCAATGGACATTCAAAAATAGAATTTGAGAATCATAAAGTAAGAATTGTAAGGTTTAGAATTTGGATTGCAATTTTTGTTCAAGTTTTAGAGGATTTGGAGTTAGGGTGATGAAGTTATAGCCATTTGAAGTTAAGGTGTCTTTTTAAGATATACTATTACTATTTTAAAGATACAAAGAGTTTAATGATAAAATTTGGAGATCAAGAGATGCAATCGCAAGGATGATTTTAAGATCTACATCTTTTGTAAAAGAATTTTGTATTTAGAGTTTGTATGAAGAAATTATAAAGCATTGAAGACATCACATGTAATTCAAAGGAAGTAAGTTAGTCGTATTATTTATAGTGATGGTTGGAGCCATATCTTAATTTTTTGAATGAATTTTTAGCTAAATTTTTTCAAAGTATGTGCTACTAAGATAAAAAGATATACATCAAAATTTTATGGTATTTTAATATTTATTTTGTGAGATAAAAAGAAATTTTCATATAGATATATATAAGCAAGGATTTGAAGCTACTATTAGGATTGACAATATCTAAAGATCTATAAAGAATTTATGATTGAAATTTGTTGAGGTAGTTGTTAAAAATACATCAATACTTCATGTAAAATTTGGATTTGTTTAGATGATCCAAAAATGAAATATAAGCTATTGTAATTTGAGAAGAACTTACCTTAAGGATATATATATATATATATATATAAATTTATAATATTTTTATCACATTTTTGGTAATCTTTAGTATTAAAAACTTATGTATTAAAATAATTGCCCCAATAGGAATAGTTTTATATACAAACTTGAAGTTTTTTTTATCTAGAGGCTTAATTGAGCATTTAGTGAGATCTAAAAGACTTGCAATTTTTTAAGGCAAATTTTCTCTACCACAACAATGACTTTCTACCTCAAGATCTAATTTCAATCTAAATTGACAATTGATCTTCTTTGGATATTAATTCTTAGTTTCTTGAAGAAAATTTTGCTAAAATCTATTCTTAATATTTTTTTCTACATGTATATATTATTTTTCATCTCATTTATTTTAATTTGACTCATTTATGCATCTAAAAAGAAAATAGAAGCTTTTTCTATAAAAAAAATATTAAAAGTAAATCTTTTATTACCTTTTTATCATTTATTTTTACTTTTTTAGTACATTTTTTGTCACATTCTTCTATAATAACATCCATATTTTTATTTTTCACTATATATTCATATTATCACACGATAGTGCTCTTATAAGTCACATCAACGTAATAAAGCATGCAATGTAATATCTCCTAGATCTTGCAGCCAATTCGACTACGTATGATACGTTGAATGTAAGTAACTATGGATTTCATTATAAATTTGTCTGTCAAGGACAAAAACTTGATAAAAATAAATAAATCAGTCAGACTTTTCTCAAAGAAAGATGACAAAATATAAATAACTCAATATGTATATTAGGAAAGAAACTGAAATGGCTATCGTCAAAAGACAAGAAATCTAAATTCCCTTAGAACTAGACTAAAAACAAGAAAGGAGTTGGCAAGAGTAAAGAAGGCTATCTCTATATATACTATCTAAGTAGGGGCTACGTGGCAATGTTCTATAGGACCTCTAATATAAGTTGACTTTGTAGGACACATGCCTTAACTTATAAGGTAAGTTTTTCTATGTGTGGACCACATAGTTAGCTTGGTCTTCAAGCTAACAACATGTGTGGCACATGGCCAACTTTTTGACCATGTTTCTAATCCAAAAAGTCAATTAAAAACACATATAAAGTCAAAGCAGTATCTATAAAGCTTCTAACAAGCTTTCACATCAAATATTATAGAATTAACTTACTTTTATTTACTTTTACTTACTTCTACCTATTTATACATGTAATTATTGGCTTACATACGTATGTTCATGACATTACCCTCCTTCTCGGGATGAGTTCTACGAGGGGCGGTCATCATATATTGAAGAAATCTATGATGCGACAAATTATATTCACTACATACTTTGATCTTTGTTCTCTTCAAAGATAATTGATAGGGCCTCTCAACCATCGATAGTGTCCCATACGAGGGTAAAAAGACCATCTAGTCATTTGATCGTTATTGAGGCCTTCATAACTTCCTTCAAATAAATTATTTAGAACATCGTCAAGAGTTGTTCCTACCTCTCGTAAAATCACCAAACATCAAGACTTCCTTCCAAGGTCGTGATATCAAACGCGTTGTATCTCGCCATCTATTTAAGGAAGAACATATCATTCTTGAAGTTCTTTATCTCGATTGCATCATCTTGAAGGTTATGACAATCGTAATGTCTAGTTTGGTAGATCATCAAATGAAGGCTCTTGAGCCGAATCCACTGGTTGTTAGTTCTCCATCTCCTCAGCGTCACAATTACAAAGAAGCTACAAACAAGGATTGAAAGTAGAATGTTATCTTACTTAGATCTTATTTCTTTTATAAGGAAGATTTTCATCTTAATTTTGATTGATGTTGACAATGAAAAGCCTCCACCGACTTTGTTGCATTTACAAGATTCTTTATTGGCTCTCATGTGCGATCACTAATATCATATCCGCGCCAGTAGACAAGATATTCTAATTTATTTTGGCATCGCTTTGAATCTAAGACTTCTTCTACTTCAAACTCTTCATTATTATCTACTTCTATAGGAGGAGATGGAGCTTATCTTCTTCTTGATATATCCATTGTCTTGTATGGTTAAAGAAGAGACACGTGGAATATTGAATAGATTTTCATTAGCTCTAATGTCATGATGTAATACGACTATATAGTGAAATTATAATCAAAATTGAATTTCTAATTAATATCTAATTATCTTAGTTCAATTATAATTTAAGGTATCTAAACATGGCTTTTATAAAAGCCTCTTAGGTTATTTTCTTATCTTAATAATTAGTAGGTTGAAGGTTAGTTAGCAATTTTATATTCTAGGTTGTAGAGACTCTTCTACAATTTTAGAAAGACCATAAATTGATGAAATTAAGTAATAAGAGGTAAATAATTAGTATAGTTGATACTAGGATTAAGTTTAGAGTAGGTTTGGGCTAAAAAATCCTTAGGATAGGATAGATTGATACTCTGGGATCGACCGTTTGTGAGACAGGGTTGAAATCAGACCTTTGGCCACTAAAACGACAACTTAGCGCAAAACAGAGTTTCATTCGAAGATCGGAGGTTAGGGTTTGAGAGCTAGCTTGAAGTTCATTCCAAAGACATAAGAATTTTTTTGAGAAGGTTTTAGAGGACTTAGTAATGGCTGTTCAAAGTCAGGGTTTGTATTAGTGATTTGGGTTTTATATAATATAATTAGGACTAGCAATTTTGACTAGTTTGTGCAATTGGCATGACATCTACAATTGAAAATTTGATATTATTTGGATTATTAGGCGTACTAAGTGTATAAAAAATTTTGTCATAATCTCATTGCGTGGTTTAGCGATATCTAGCTTTTAGCACAAGAGGGTTTCAGAAGGTGGCAGTTTGAGGTTGGGTAGGATTTCTTTGATATCTAAAGTTCTATAGGTTGGATTAAGGTGAAAATTGGCATAGTTTTGGAAGACTTAAAGATCAAGCTACACGCCAATTTTGAGACAAAATTAATAGTTGGAAAAGGAGAAATCATTGCTAGGATTTTTGCTTCACTTTTCAAGTTGGCGGCTGAGTGACATTGGTGCAATTTTTGAGGTTTTCTCAAAATTTGTAAGTTGGATTGGGCTAAAAATTCTTAAGCATTTAGAAGACTTGCATTGAAAATTATATGCAAAATTCCTACATCAAGTGGATGGTCGGATTGGATGTTACAGCTTATTAAAGCTCACTGATTAAGATTGGGATTTACAAGAAAAAAAATCTAAATTGCTTAAATATGAAAGTAACAAGGTAATTGGGATTTATGTATAAGACTATGGGATTTATGGTTAAGACTACTAAGAATAGTGTTTTAAGCACTTTTGAATTGAAATTCAGATTATATTCTTCTAGCATGGATGAAACCTATTAGAGTTTGTTGGCTACTTATAAAACATAATCTCACCTTCCACAACTAAGTATTCAATGCATTCCTGAGCAAGACAAGACGTAATACAACACCAATAGGTATAAACGATATGCAACTGGATTGATTTGTATAAAAATAGAAAATAGTCTAAGCCTTCAATACTCCAACTTGTCACAAGGACGAGTGGTCTTGATATTGCGACAAAGTAATCGTACCTTGTCACCCATGTTAATTGGTGGTTGTTGCTTTTGATAGACATCCGCATTGACCTTTTGTTATTCTTAAGCTTCTTTTAACTACATCTTCATTGTTACATGTAGTTGTGATAAATGAATTGCCAAATCTTTTGCAACAGGATTATGAACTTTTGAAAAGTCAAAGTATCAAGTCATAGATGATAACCATAATTGGCAAAGAAAGGTATTTGTTTTGTAGAAGAATGTACCGTGTTATTGTAAGCAAACTTTGCTAATGGCAAAAGAGTTATCCAATCATCTTGTTGGTAGTTAGTGGTACATCTTATATACTGCTCCAAAACTTGATTAACACGCTTTATTTGTCCATCAATTTGAGGATAGAATGCCAAAGATAGTTTAATATCCACTTTTAGAATCTTGAAAAGAATCCACCAAAAACTTAATACAAATTGAGTTCTCCTATCTGATATAATATCCTTGGATAATCCATGATAGCGATAGATATTGTCAAGAAAGAATTTAGTTGTTTCTTCACTTGTGATAGATTTTGTACATGATACAAAATTTACCATCTTAGTAAAATGATCTACTATCACAAATATAGAGTCATAAAAACCTGAGATTCAAAGATTTGTGATGAAAACCATAGAAATAAAAGACGATGGTTTTTCTTGAATGGATAATGGCTGAAGAAGTCTGTAAAGTTGATCATAAGGAGTTTTTGATCTTGAACAAACATCACAAGATTGTATAAAATCTTTGATTGCTTTCTATATTTGGAGCCACTAAAAGTCCTTAGATATTAGTTCCAAAGTTTTATTGTACATTAATTGTCCTACTGTTGGAAAGTCATGACAAGCTTCAAGAATACGTAATCGAGCTTCACCTTCTGGAACATATAGGCGTCCTTCAAAATATAGTAGATTGTTCTTGAATTCAAACTAAGAAGTATCATGAGACTTTGAAGGATTTCTTTTAATATCATAAATAAGAGAATCACAAGACATACTTGACTGAACTTGCTTAATGAAAGTTGAATCAACAATTAGTGTTGATTTTATTGCTTGAAGATGAAGATGCTCTGGCTTTAAGAGAATTTTCCATTGTTGATCGAAAGCAATATTTCTTTCCTTTGGTGCAAGATAAGATCATCTAGAGAGTGTATGTGACAAACCCTCTTATTTTCTTAGTTGATAATTGATCTTGAATTCGAATCTTGACAAAGACATACTCCATTGGGCTTGGCCACCATTCAAAACACGAGCTAAAATAAAATATTCAAGATTTTTGTGATTCGTATAAATGATGACTGGACTAGAAGTACCTTCTAGATAATGGCGCCATTCTTGAAACAAATCCATGATTATAAGAAGATCTATGTCGTAGATCTCGTAGTTGATCTCGAGCTGCAATTTAAGAAAAGTCTTTAATGAAGATCCAATAGAAGTTCGCAAATCCCAAAAAGCATTGGCCATCACTTATTATTTTTGAGATCTTCCAATCCATAATAGTTCAAATTTTCTTAGGATCCATCATAAGTCCATCATTTGAAATGATGTATCTCAAGAAGTCGACTTGAGTAGTATGAAATACATACTTTTCTATCTTGGCATAGAGTCCCACATCTCTTAGTTTTTGTAACACACGACAAACATGAAGTTCATGTTCTTCTGAGTTCTTAGAATAGATTAAGATGTTGTCTAGGTAACACACAACAAAATCATCTAAAAATTCCTGAAAGACATCATTCATTAGATGTTGGAAGGCTGTTGGTACATTTCTAAGTCCAAAAGGCATGACATTGTATTCAAAATGTCCATACCTTGTTCAAAATGCAATCTTCCATTCATCTCCTTCTTTGATGCATAGTAGATTGTATGCTCCTCGTAGATCTATTTTTGTATAGATCTTAGCTTGATTCAATTGATCAAGGAGTCCAGATATCAAAGGTAATAGGTACCTATTCTTGATGGTGATTTTGTTGAGTCCTTGATAATCAACACATCTGCAATAATCCATCTTTTTTCTTCACAAATAAAATTGGAGCTCTTGTTAGAGATTTGGAATGGCATATGAAGTTCTTGGCTAGATTCTCTTCAATATACTCCTTGAGTTCAACCAACTCATTTTGTGATAAATTGTAGATTAGTCCAAATGGCGGTTGTATTCCTTCTTAAAGGTCAATTGAGTAGTCATAGGAACAATGTTCTGGAAGAGTAATTGTATTTTTCTTCTCAAATACATCTTGAAAATCTTAATATTGGCTTAGAATGCCACTTAAGTCTTTCCACTAGTAGAAACAGATGCGGCATAAATGACATAAGATGATCTTTCTTTTGCAGCATATAAGAAAGCTCTTGCACCTACAAATATAAGTTTAACTGGACTAGACTTATGTCTTTCTACATGAATAGGTTTAGTTTTCTTCACTAAAAGAATGCTATGTCTTTTAGCAAATTCTTCATCTAAAAAACATACCAAGACTCCTGAATCTAACTAGGCAGAGGCTTTGTGATGTTTAGGTTCTAGAATAACATTTATTATCATACATGGAGAGGGTTTTGAAGAGAAATTAGGACCTTCATTAGGTGTTGTACAAGGTTCCAGCCGCACGGTCCCTATTGTAGCTAAACAAAATTTTTTTCCAATACGCTATCCTCTTTGATCGTCGTACTCCTTATTTCATGGTTGTATCACTTTTTTGGGCAATATTAAATAGTGTGCTTAAATTCTCTACAATATAAGCACAATCTGTCTTGACGACGACGAGTCTTTTTTTGCTCAATAAGAGGTTTAAAACGTATTGCATCAATTTGTATATCCTCTACTTCTAAATATATGTGTTGAATAGATGCTGGTATTGCCATTGAATTATAGTAATTGTTGTTCTTGTTGTGTTCAAGCTTCAATATATCAAAGCAATTGAATTAATAGAGGTGGGTTCGAACATGGAGAAAGACTGGTTATATGAATTAGGTTTGTTAGTGTCACAATTGATTGTACTCGAGCTATCTGAAATCAATTATCAAACTACAAAACACCAAGGCTTACTACTTCCGTCTTAATTCAACTCATAATCCATTCTACGACTATCAATTCAACAATACTTTTATATTCTTATGCATTCATCTTCCACTTACTCTCTTTGCGGTTTATATATATTCAATTACTGATCTCCAATTTACCTATAATATTCAATTTCTCAATTCATCTCATAGAATTTAATATCTCAGCTTATGAGTCTCACAGTCTGGCACTCTAGACTAACTTTTCAGTATTCAGAAACTATCCATTACTCATCAACAACAAAGAAAAAAAAAAAAAGATGTAGTACCAAGTTTGCCCTATTTTATGACTATCACTGTCTGACTCGTGGCTTACGACTCTCACAGTCTGGCACTCCTGACTAACTTTTCAGTATTCAAAAACTATCTATTACTCGTCAACAATAAAGAAACAAAAAAAGCAATAGCACCAAGCTTGCCCCAGCTTATGACTCTCATAGTCTAACTCTTGGCTTACGACTCTCACAATCTGGCTCCCGGCTTACGACTCTCACAGTTTGGCTCCCGCCTTACGACTCTCACAATCTGGATTCGATCTTTCTTTCTTCAACTTCTTTATCCTACTAAAAAGATGGACCGTCAGCTAGTGAATTCCAAAGGTTATGATCCTTTGAATTTTTAACCATTTATTCCATTAACAACCTACTATTACCAACTAAACTGCCTAACCATCATTCTAATTCTCAATGTTATCAATAACCAACCAGTAACTTATCACAAAGTTTATTTACATATTCTACATAGTCCCACTCCTAATTGTGTAGCACCATTACAAACAAACAATTGTTATCTATCTAAAAACTACTTAACAAAACTCTACAAAGGTACTATTTCCAAAAATTCCATCGCCTCTCCTACGATCATTTTGTTGTTTATTAACTTCTTTCAAAGATGATCTTCAAAACCTATTGGCCAAAAATGGGTTAAAAATGCATTCTTCAATGCTTCCCAATTCGAAAATTGACCCACTAATTGGCGGTTGTACCATTCAAACGTCGTGTCGTTTAAGGTTGTTGGCAACCATCGTAATCAAATATCTTTGGTTCTTCCATTATTGACTATACATGCTGTCAGAAACTAAGACAAATGTTGATCAGGATCCGCACCCAAAAAGCTCCTAAAAATAGGTAATGGAGCCACGCTAGTAGTACGATCGTCCACGTCACCTATTTGGACTGCTATTGGAATTGCTGAACCATTTGTCGCCATTGAAGAGGACAATGTGCCACTTAATCTCTTATTAAAATTACTACTACTTTCTCCAATTATCTTTTTTGGACTTTTCAACCTCCTCAATTTACTATTATTATCTTTGAATAAGTTTATTAGTTGAATTGGAGGTAAAAATGATGGATTTTGAAATATGTTGAATTGGCCTTTATTGGCAAGCAATTTATGCCATTCTACGGAACCAATTTTTACAGAATCGATAGTTTTCACTATTGAGAAGGTACCCAACGGTGTACCCAATTCTTTTGTGTTTCCTCTACTTGTAGTTAACGAGCTGAAGAAATATGCAGGGCTGTTGACAAAATTTCCTTCCAGTACTCTTGATAATTTTCGTAACGGTATATATATCTGAAATATTAGAGATCGGTCAGCTTCTGGGTATGCTTGGATATGTCGATAAGCATGCAACCATGGCTTAATCCAACTTTGTCGATGCTTCCTTTTTAACTTGCGTTCTTGCTCATTTTGCAACGATTCTCTTCCTTGTATTCTCTCTTAACTTTCTTTTGACTGGTGTGTTTTCTTTACTGTAATGTTTTCATTCTTAATAACCATAATCTTTCATTATATACTACTGAGTTTGCTTCCAATTTTCCATCTACTCATCTGACAAGTAAATCCTAACACTCATTGTTATTGTCAATCCTCGACAGCGATGCCAAAATGTGATTGTTGTTTTACTTATTCTACAATTCCTTTCAGAATAAACCTGTATAGGGGAATTCAAACACAAGGAAAGACTAAGTGCATGAGTTTTACTTAATAGGATCACTCAATTAACCGTAATCCGAACCATTAAAACACCAAGAAATACTATAATGCTTTCTTCTAGTAATAATACTCCTTCATCAACTAATAACCACAATGTGCAACCCTGCACTCTTAAAAGACTGCTCAAATCACATAAATTCCATCCAACACCAAAAATAACAGGCTTCACTCCAATCAATCTTGATTCACACAATTTCTATAATCACAAACTTCCTCTATCGAAACACACACACAACTCTCAATAAACAACAATCATAATCTTCCAATAACTCCTCATATAATTCAATCACACAGTACTCCAATTACATAATCAATATCTCATAAATCAATATGTGATTTATTCCACAAACTCACTTCTCAGTATTCAGAAACTATCCATTACTCTTCAACAACAAAGAAAACAAAGAAACAAAGAAGTAGTACTAAGCTTACCCCGACTCATGACTATCACAGTCTGGCCCTCAGACCAACTTCTATAACTCCTATATACTTATTTCCTATTCCCAAATTCTAACCGTAATCCTATAATTAATCGCTTTTAATAACTAAGTTAACCATCCGTCCTCTTGAATTGACTATTCTATGGACTATTAGTCTATTTTACCAATATCTCACAAAAACAAACTAATATCTATTCTACAGAATTCTTGATATTGCTTAGGAATACCACTCGACGTTGTTTCACTATTAGAAATTGATGTAGCATATATAGCAAAATATGATCTTTCTTTTGCAGCATGCATGAAAGCTTTTGCACCTACTAGTAAAGGTTTGGACGTACTGGACTTACATTCTTCTACTTTGCTAATGCGATCTTAGATTATACTATCAGAAAAGTTAAGATTACGAGAAATCCAATCTATTTGAGGGTTATATTTTTCTAGCCATGATAATCCTAAAATAACTAGATTAGAGAGAGATTTCATTACATTAAATACTACTACATTGTTATGATCTTTAATTGCTATATCTAAAGGAATAGTTTCATGGGTAACATTTCCAAAAGACAACGAACAACCATCTATGACTTCTACATGTACAGATTTAACTTTCTTCACTAAAGGTATTTTTTGATTTTTGGCAAAATCTTCATCTATAAAACATGCTGAGGCTCTTGAATCTAACAAGGCAAAGACTTTGTGATTATTAGGTTCTAAATATACTTCTATTAAAAAACAAGGTGACGGGTCTAAGGAGAGGATAGGACCTTTACTAGGTATTGCACATGATTCCAGCCACACGATCTCTATTGTAGCTGGAGAAACTTGTTTTCCGACATACTATCTTCTTTGGTAATTGTGCTCCTGAGTTTGTAATTGTGTTGCTTCTTTGGAAAATATTGAGCAGTGTGCTTAGCTTCTCCATAATATAAACACAATCCCTCTTAGTGACGTCAAGTTTTTTCTTGCTTCGTGAGAAGTTTAAAATGTATCATATCAATTTGCATTGGTTCCGGCTTTGACGAATATATTTCAAAAAATTTGGGAGCTGCCGCTATTACTTGACTTGTTCCTCTCTAACTAAATCTTTGTTCATGATGCCTTTCAAATAAATAATTGTCACATGCAATAGCTTGAGTAATAAATTATTTCAAAGATTCTACTTTCGGCATTGTTAATAACAAATCTTTGACGCTATCCTTCAATCCATATCAAAATTAGTTGATAAGTGCTTTATTGTTCCAGTCCACATCACAAGCAAGATTTTGGAATTCGATAGCATATGTAGTGGGTGATCGTGATCTTTCTCGTAAGGATAGAAGCTTGATCTCTGCTACTCGTTCTTGATCACTTTCTCCGAATGTGGCTATAAACACTTCTAGAAATAAATTCAAATCATAAAGGAGTTATGAATCTTTTTCCATTAAAGGTGCAAACCAAGAGAGAACACTTCCTGATAGTAGTGTGCCTATAAATTCAACTTAGGTAAATCCATCAAGATATTGGAAAAGGTGCAACCTTAGATAGAGCTCGACTTGTTGCAAAAATCCTTGAAATTTTGATCTTGTTCCATGAGACTTCTTAGGCATACTAATCCTTATCCGTGTCATACTTGTAGAAGCAAAACTCCCTGGATTTGATTGTGACGTTAATCTACTTGCTTCTTTCAACTGCACTTCTTATCGCAGACTCTGAACTTCTTCCATAGGCATAGGCATAGTACTTCCATGATTCACGTTCAGAATACATGAGATTTCTACTCTTATAGTATTGACAAGCTCATGAAGATCTGCTATAGTTGCAAATCTATTCTCACTTCCATTGAGAGTAGCATGCATAAATTTTTCTTCCATAGACAACTCAAATAAATTTAAAAATTAAATTAGAGGAAGGTAATCCATAACCTCTAAAAATAAATCCCACAAAGAGGGGTAATCCACTCTCTTTAAAGAAAAGATTAGTGTTAGAAAACAAGACTTTTTGTTTAAAGGTGGGTAGTCCGCAATCTTCAAAATACAATAATAGAAGTGGGGTAATCCACTCTTTTTCTAGAAGAAGATAGAAATAATATGTTAGCACTCTTGTCGCCCACCCAGCCTCTGGGGAATTGGATGGAAGCATCAATGAGAGCATTTGGGAGCGAATCCAGTAGGATAATGGATTTGTGTGGAATCCCGAAGTTGCTCGATCCCCTCAGTCCTACAAGGCTCTAGCCGCCGCGGCGATCGTGCAGTATAGTTCGGAGAATTGCGAAAACTTGCCAATTGTCGGGTTTAATGTCCAAGGAGTTCAAGTATGAAGGGTTTGACTTGAGCGAGAACGGGCTTGGGGACATTGGTGCCCTTCCTCCTCATCAGTTTTCGTGACAGTGGTGGGGCAGCTCGTGCAGTGTTGCACTAGAGGTGCGAAAGGAGCATTGCGGCCCAATGTGGATGTGTGGAACACGTGGTTGTGCCCGAACATTCTGCAGTTGGAATTTCTCAGTTGTGGACAGAGACTGCGCAGGAAACATGGGAGCACAGGCGGAGGGCGAGCTGAATTCTGTGTCAAAACACCATGGGCCGTCGAATTCCGAGTGTGTAATGGAGTCGGTCGGAAATCTGCTGGATCCGAAAGCGAAACGTCATCTACAGGGGCGGCAATTGTTGAACCAGCCCCCTGGAATAGCAAGGAGGAGGGTGTGGCGTCGAACCGATTCACAGATCGTTTTTACGTCCTTGCACGTCCTTGCGGCAGCCACAATTTCTGGTGATGAAAGATGTGGAGGAGGTGGCGAACTCGGTAATTCCAGAGTCTCCGTCGCAGGAGGGGACGAGATTGTGGAGTTATGCCATCGACACGGTCCTCGTTGGTAGCATCGCGTTGGAGGTGCGGCAGTGCAGATTTGCGGGAATTTAGGATCGAAACCCTAATCCTAGATCTCACATACGTTCCATGAAACACCCATTTTATCGTGAACTCGAAAGGATTTAACTGCATGCTGACATGTGTTTATGTAATTGGAGAATGCTGTTGAATGAATGTATTAAAAACATACGTAAAATTAAGGGAACTGTTAGTTAGACACCCCTTTTTGCGCCGTGGACACTCTCCACACGTTGAGCCTCACATACACATAGTACTGTCATTCTTCTTTGAATACTTTTTGATGATTATGTTGTTACTATTGACAAAGATTATGAAAATAACAATATAATATAAATTGGTGTATTATTTTTTGCTTGATCAATTTATAACACATATTAAAATTTAGATGTATCATCCATGTCAAAGAAAAACAATATTAAATTATGTGGTCAACTTGCACAAATGACTTGAAATATAAGAACATTTTTTTTCTTTTTATCTTTTTTTTTAAGATCTTAATAAATTAAAGGAACTGCATGAAGGGCGTCTACACAATATTTGAGATCAAAATTAATAGTGCCATTAATTTACACCAAAAGGATCATAGTTTAGAAACATACAAAATTTAGCAAATCTGGTTGTATGTTTGAAACATATGTTTCAAGTTTAATTTTAAAATTTGCAATTGCATAATTTTAAATATTTTCTTTCTTCTTTTTCTTTTTGAAATATAACAAGAATATAAGATTTTGCATTTTAATTGTATATGGATTATTTTATTTTTACATTTTGAATACAAAGAGACATAATGATTTTTATAGTTAAAAAAATATTTCATAACATTCAAGTTCTAAAGGCACATTTGAAATTAAATATATATATATATATATATATATGTGTGTGTGTGTGTGTGTGTGTGTATTCATATCCTTGCATTAATTTATTACAATTTGAGGAAATATGTTAAATAAAAAATATATGTTTTAAAAAAAATTGTTTTGTTTAAATTTTACTACATATATATATATATATATATAATGATACTCTCCTTGTACCATGTAAAAATAAAAAGAAAAAAAGAAAGTAATTTTGACATAAATCATACAAAAGATATATTTATATATCTTTGTAGTCTTTATTTGTTTCTTACAAATTATAATGTTGTAGGTAGCATGGTAGAGTTTTTAATCATTTATCAAGAACATAAACCAGTAGAAATTTGTGGAAAAAGAAAGAGAATGAAAGGAAGAAAATTTATTTAATATGTTATTATTACAATGACCATTGTCAAAGATAAAGAATTAGAGAGTCTTAAAATAAGATAAATTATCAAAATATATACTGACAAGATATACCATAACCTCAATTTTGCTCCTATATATATTAACTGATAAAAAGACCAAGAAATTAGTTTTGTAAGGACCACAAGGGTGGGAAGATATTATGCCCAAGTTGTATGATACTTTCACTGCAACTTCCTAGATGTGTGTCATGAGGTGCATGTAATGACACATAAGGATCCAATTTGTGTCAAAGAAGTTTTATGATATTTCTTGAGAAAAATATTATCTACCAAAACTATCACATAAAACCTCTATGTACTCTTCTCTTTAAATAGTGAAGATATCTGTAACATCATCTACACACACATTATTCTGTAAGAGCTTTTTTTTTTTTTTTTTTTTTTTTTTCTGTTGTTAAATCATACATTTCCAAACAATATGTCATACTTGATATTTTACGTGATAACTTTAATGATTAATGAAACTGAAACGTTACTGATATGGCTTGTAAATTAGTTTTTATTGCAATGCAACAATGTCACCTTTTATTATAATTATTGTTATACCTAAAACTATGAACTTACTCTATGTTTTTAAATAAAATTCATCCGTTTTTAACTACACTGATCTTTAAAATCACAACGTATTTTTTTTAACTAGAGAAATTGGAAACTTGTATCAAACTCTACACTGTATACATAGAACTTAGGCCATCTCCAACATTATCAATCTTCGTGACTCAAGTTTTTTTGTCGTTTGCTTTTAGAGGTATAGAATGAAGAATAAGATAGATGGAGTTTAACATCCTTGTTGGAAAAAACCACCTCTGGACCATTGGTATTATTTTAATTTTAAATTTTTAGAATGTTTATTTGTGTGTCAATTTTACCAAATAATTATTTGTAAAATCCATAATAGTCTGTTTTATTTTTATTTTTACTCTTTTAAATTATGCTTTAATTCTTTTTTTACTTATTTTTTTACACATTTAAACTCAACATACACATTATTATCAAAACTACGTGCAACTAAATATGTTCATTCACAATAACAATAATTCAAACCACTATGAATCCACGAAGTGCAACATGAAACATGTAAAATTACATGAAAAAATAAAATGGGAGGAATTATCCTAAAGGTGGGGAAAGCATCCCAATATGAAAACAACAAATAACAGTCTTAAGAAGGCAAAAAAAGGGGGGGGGAGAAGATATAAGTTATCAGGTCAGTCTTGGGGGGGGGGGGGGGGGAGGGCAAAGATTTTTTTCATGCGATTGCGGCCCATCGACGGAGGCGGTGGACCAGGAACTCATCCACGCAATTAGAGTCCGCCACGTGTCGAGGGAAAGTTGGGCAGCGGGCAGCACCTTATCCCCACACGGTCAAGGGGAGCCCGGGCAGAGCTCTCGCTCTCTCGCACTCGCTCTCCCACCCCACCCCACCCCGTCTCTCTCTCTCTCTCTCTTTTTCTCTGTTTCTATCCCTCCCTCCCTCTTGTGTTTCTAATCCCTCCCGGGAGTGCAGATTCCTTGATTCCGTCTCTCGGGGGAGGCTCTCGTGAATCGCGACGTACTCTAGGGTGGTGCCTCTCACGTGGAAAAACCTCATCCTCTCTGTAGGCTCCGTGTGCTACAGATTTGGTGTTGAAGGGAGGAAGGAATTTTGCTTCATTCTCTGGTTTGATTTCTTCATTTTTTTTAGGTCTTGGGTTGTTAGGAAGAAGAAGAAGAAGAAGAAGACGAAGAAGAAGGTTTGGGGCTGTGGTCTGTCGGGTTGAAGGGCAACCATGGCAGCGATGCTGGCGGTTCCTGCTGTGGGGGTGGTGCGGTTGCAGCAGGATGGCTGGCTGGCGTCGCCGCGCGCTCGGGTGACATCTAGTCGAATTTCAGGTTCTGGTGTGACGGCAATTAGCGGCAGGACTGTTGCTAGTGCGGTGGTTGCGGGGGTGGATTCGGAGCGCCATGGTCGCGCTTTTTTTCAAATTGCGTCTTCCAAGCATAGGTTCGTGGGCTTAACACGTGGAATTAGGTGAATTTTGGATTAGTTTCAGTGGGGTTTATTGTTGCTTTGCCCTAATTTTGAAAATGGGTTTTAATTCCTTGCGCAGTTTAACGTATATCTATAGTTGAAATTCTAATGTTTCTTTTTTTGTGCGACTTGGTCGTCAGGATTGGTTGGTAGAGCGATTTTCTATTTGACGGATTTATTGCATGAAAGTTGCACTTGCTAGGGAAGCTCAAACCTATTGGTTAAATCTATTTTTGGCGTTTTATTTTTAATTTAATTAAACTAGATTTTTTTAATGTAACCCAGATGGTTAAAAGGTGGGGATGGCAAGATCGAATTAAAGAGACTACAAAGAAGGGTTAGTGTGCAGCAACGCCATGTCAATCTACCAGCTCCAAAACGCGTTGTTTGTGGGACTTGTGGTAATTTAAGGCGGAAGACAAGCTTAAATTGGGTAGCTCCAAGTCCTCGCAACTTTCACAGTTACAATGGACTGCGGAGAGTCCTTTCGAATAGATCACTTTTTGTAAGTTTACTGATGGTCAAAGTGGGATTAATTACATGAAACATAACTGAATTATGCATAATTTTTTTGTTTAGATGAAAATTGACTACAAGAAACGGTTTTGTTGATAGTTGCATCCGACAATTTAACGGGAAGTTTTAGTTGAAATGTTAATAATGTTTTGGTTTGTTACTGAGGTTTAGTGTATGGCAGCTGACACAGGCCACGACAGGTCCCCATGAACCTCACGCGGCAAACTTGGCCTGGCTGCCGGAGGAAGGTGTAATTGAGGATGGAAAACAATCGCAGGCTTTACAAGATGAGCTAGGAAGCGAAATTAATGAAGCTGATTTTTTAGTGTCCAAGCTGCCTACACATCCCAAATTGCACCATGGGCGTTTGGCCAACGGTTTACAATATGTTATTCTGCCCAACAAAGTGCCTCCAAACAGGTGCTATCACTTATCGAACGCTTCAGTTGATAGTTCAAGAGAGACGATTGCGTTACATTTTGATAACGAACGATTGGTTTATTAGGAAAAAAGTACTTTTTATTCAAGGAGTAGAGTGTAGTCATTCGTTTAATTTTCCTCGTTACCTTTGTCGTATTGACTAGAATAGTATGATTTACCGAGTTTGGTTGCAGCTCATGTTTACTTCCTGATGGAGGACTCTCGGTTCACTTGAACTGTCTCATATTAGAACTCCGAAACGTTGGTAATGTAGCCATGAGGGAGAGTTTTTCTTAGTACTGTCTCACGGAAATTTCTTGTTCTTTGCCATTGCATTCAAAGCAACATGGATTACGCTTTACGTATCTGGTTAGGATGGTTTTATTCCTGAAATTGAGGGGAACTCGCAGGTAATCAAATCCTATTGTTTAGTCCCACTCTTTATATTAGGATTGATAATCATTGAATGAGTTTGGCAGATTTGAGGCACATATGGAGATGCATGTTGGCTCCGTTGATGAAGCAGAAAACGAACAGGGTATTGCGCACATGATAGAACATGTGGCTTTCCTTGGGAGCAAGAAGCGTGAAAAGCTTTTAGGGACAGGCGCTCGTTCAAATGCGTATACAGATTTTCATCATACAGTCTTTCATGTACATTCACCTGTTACCGCTCAAGGCTCCCAAGAGCCCTTGCTTCCTCTTGTGTTGGAAGCACTTCATGAGGTAAGCGTTTGACTCTTTTGACAAAGTCTGGTAATTCTAGTGTTTACAAAGCGAACTTGAGTCAAGTGGAATCTCTTTTTTAAGGATTGTTCAGGTGATCGAAGATAATTGTACTGCGTCGCGTGTGAGGTTTAGATGTACGACTCTGTTCACAACAGTGAATTTACTATCCCATTTCTGAGTTAACGATAGGGGCTGTTAATTAATAAGTCATTTTCTGGGTGACGAGCAGATTGCGTTTAAGCCTAAATTCTTGGCATCACGCGTTGAGAAGGAGAGAAGAGCAGTGCTATCGGAGTTACAGATGATGAATACCATTGAGTACAGGGTCGATTGTCAGGTATGCATGAGATATCTATTTGTAGTTTTATCTTCGGAAGTTTTTGTCAGTTTTTCTTGTCGCGTAAGTTTTCTAAAAGAACACTTCTACATGTTACCTTTAATTTCATACTTTTCAGCTCTTATTATTAAGACCAAGCTCTTTCCTGCCTGATTGTTGTGACCTGGTAACGCACGACTGCAGCTCCTACAGCACTTGCATTCAGAGAACATGCTAGGTTATCGCTTTCCAATAGGTTTGGAGGAGCAAATAAAGAAGTGGGACCCTGAAACAATTAAAGCTTTTCATGAACGTTGGTATTTCCCAGCGAATGCCACTCTTTTTATTGTTGGTGATATTGGCAGCATCAGTCGGACTATAGAGATGATCGAGGTATGCCAGATTATCCCTAATGTTACTTTGATGTTGATATCCTTAGTTTTCTTAATGTGTTTCTCTACCTTCAGTTATTGTTTTCAGAAGATGGGTTGGGTAATTAGTTAGTGCAAGGCTTGGATACATGTCATCACTTGTGAACATTGATTAGATGATGGTGTTGGATAGGCACAATTTGCTTCAACACCAGCAGGGGTGATCACATCGACCAACACTTCCTTGGAGAACATTAACCCAACTGCCATGACAGTTGCAACCTTGAAGGAAAGACATGCTATTAGACCCCCGGTACAACACACATGGTCCTTGCCAGGTGCTGAGAACCAGCTAAAAAAACCGGTTATCTTCCAACATGAGCTTCTTCAGAACTTCTCCATCAGCTTATTCTGCAAGGTAATTTTGATTTTCACAATCAGACCCCTAATTTTGAGATTCTTGTCGATTATCCACATTATCTCATTCATAATCGCCTTCAGTATTCATATTCTTATAGGTTGATGTATGCATTACTAATTCATGGTAGTGAGGGTAGTCAAAGTTTCCTCTTTTGCTGTTTAGATATATATCTGCTCACAACTGCTGAGACATTTTTTTATTTCTCATTCCAAAACTTTTTGGATTGTTGCGCAGACTCCCGTACAAAAAGTTCAGACCTTTTCTGATTTGAGAGATGTTTTAATGAGACGAATCATTCTATCAACGCTTCAGTTTCGCATAAATACACGCTATAAGGTATATTAGTGGCGTCATTGCAGGTTTACGAGAATGTACTTTGTATGTGAACGTTGTGCTGTTATTTTAGTTCAGTTGTAATGTTGTTATTACTTTGAACTATAGTTGAAATTTCAATCTGTTTTCTAGCTAGCTACGCCTTCTAGATATTGATGGTTGTCTGTACGCAGAGCGCCAATCCGCCATTCAATGGAATCGAGCTGGACCACAGTGACTCAGGTAGAGAAGGATGTACTGTTACTACTCTTACAGTAACCGCTGAGCCTAATCATTGGGAAGGCGCCGTTAAAGTCGGAGTCCAAGAGGTTGGCGCCACTTTGCTCTTGGAATGAACTTCTTTATTTTTTTATTTTTATAATAATGTTTTGGTATTATGTGAAAAAAACAGATTTTATATCTTTTTAGTATGGTTGATGTGAACAAACGTGAAGACTATATGCGGTAGTCCCATGAAGGCTCTTGGAACTGTTTTTTCAATTGTATATTAAGGTGCAATTTCAAAAAATATTTGATTAGGTGCCTTCTGTATTACCTGTAACAAGAAGCCTCCTGTTTGTTGCAGGTTAGAAGGTTACATAAATTTGGAGTAACAAGAGGAGAGCTTCATCGTTATTTGAATGCTTTGCTTAAAGACAGCGAACATCTTGCAGCAATGATAGACAACGTACCGTCTGTTGATAATCTTGACTTTATCATGGAAAGTGATGCCCTGGGCCACACTGTCATGGACCAACAACAAGGTCATGAAAGTCTGATGGCTGTTGCCAGCACGGTTACTCTGGAAGATGTAAGCTTGTGCCCTTACCTTGTGCTTCCTATAAAGGCTTTTGGATCTCATATCGTAACAACCTGGTCTTGCTTTCTCATCACCATCCTTCTTTCTATTTTGATATAAACGTCGTTCTTTCTATTAGTTTAACTTGTTACAAATTGTTTTACCAAGTAGTGATCTATTAGGTATCTCACAATGGATGGGTGTATGGCTTGGTATTCAACAGGTGAATGCGGCTGGCGCAAAAATGTTGGAGTACATCGCTAACTTTGGACTTCCCAGTGCACCTTTACCAGCTGCAATAGTTGCATGCGTACCAAAGTATCTTCATGTTGAAGGAGTGGGAGACAAGGACTTCGACATCACCCCTGAGGCTATCCTTGGTGCAATTTCTGATGGACTCATCGAGCCTTTGGCTGCGGAACCTGAGGCAAGCCTGCTTTATCATATTGATTATTTAGTCTAGAGAACTGGCTTGACGCCGTTAACGTTCGGGACTGGTTACAAGAGCTTCAGTTTTTGAGCAGTTCCGATTTGAAATGGGTTCGCTTAAGTTAATTACTACGTTTTCTAAATGTAATAAAGGACAGTAAAAAGTCGGCCCTTCGTGCACGTGACCAGGCAAGGTCCTTATGTAGCGTGACAACGCCTTGTCGTAAGGTTCGGATAGTTGCAGGTGTTTTGTAGCAGTGGTTTGCTTCGAGATTAGACTGGAGAGATCTGGTTGTTCATAGTTGACTTTGTTGTATGCGCGTGCAGCTTGAGGTTCCAACAGAACTTTTGAGTTCAGTCCAACTCGCTGCTCTGCACATGAATAGACAACCGCGGTTCGTCCAAGTAAAGGATGGTGAGGATTCGATGAAGCTCATGGATGATTCAACTGGTGTCATTCAGCGTCGATTATCCAATGGCATCCGTGTAAACTACAAGGTGCTATTTTCTCCTGAAACTTTACTTCTCTCTTTTTCAGTGCTATACATTCCTAGTAGACCCCAATGTGGTAAATGTTGCATACTTAGTGTCAAGGTTTTCTTTATGGTAAATCGGGTGCAATATTTTTTGCTCTATGCGTGTTGACTACTAAGCCATGTATAGTTGTAACTTGTACAAAGACATAACTATATATAATTGTATGTGTGTGTGTGTGTGCGTGCGTGCACAGACATAAAACCACCCAAAATTTTGATGATTAAATACTAAGAAAGTTATTGCAATTGTCTGTTTCAACTGTGTTGTGATGGTTTGTTTACAGATGACTCAAAATGAAGCTAGAGGAGGAGTCTTGAGGCTAGTTGTAGCTGGTGGAAGAGCACAGGAGAAGCCTGACGCTAGCGGGGCGGTAGCTGTAGGTGTGCGGACTCTCAGTGAGGGTGGAGCCGTTGGTGGATTTTCTAGAGAGCAGGTAGACTTTCTCTTCTACTTTTTCTGCAATTTCAATCTTCTAGGCAGCTTACAGGACAGGTGCAACTCTCGGCTGACATTGTTATTACCAATTCAATTATTCTTGCGTGTTAGATTGTAGTAAATGTATGATTTCAGGAAAACAGCTTCAAGAATTAATATTTCTATTTTTACTGTTTGGCTAATGGCTAACTTGGTTTTGGTTGTTGGGTTTGAACAGGTGGAATTGTTTTGTGTGGGAAACTTGATCAATTGCGTGCTTGAAGCAGACGAGGAGTTCTTGTGTATGGATTTTCATTTTACACTTCGTGATGGTGGCATGCGTGCCACTTTTCAGCTGCTACATATGGTTCTGGAGGTAATAATAAATGTTTTTGTGTCACGTTATTGGCTTGTAGACCCGTGTCCGACAGACCAGTCACAGTCCATGATCATATGGCGCTTCGATTGATTAGTGTGATCGAAGAAGTTAGTTTTGTTTACATACGATGTTTGACTTTGAATATCCTATCCGGGTGGTTTTTGTATTTTGACGTCATATCTTGTGGAGATACCGTCACTCAGAGTATCATCAAGGTGTTCGTGGTTGATTTCTGTTACCTTTTTTTTTTTGGTGTGTGTAATATTAATCCAAATGTGTTTTATTTTATTTTATTTGAAGCATAACGTATGGCTGGACGATGCCTTGGATAGAGCTAAGCAGCTCTATCTGTCACATTATCGAGCGATGCCTAAGAGTTTAGAGCGGGCGACTGCTCATCGGTTAATGCGCGCTATGTTCAATAGTGAAGAGCGCTTTATTGAACCTTCACCTGAAGCTATTGAAAAGCTGATGCTACCCATTGTGCGGGATGCCGTGATGAAGCAGTTGGTTCCATCCAACATGGAGGTATAGGAGCAGAACAACTATGCGACATTTATCTTCATCATTTCGTAGATCCTCTTCGATTTGTTGAATTCGCAGTTTTTTGTTTTGAGTGTGCTTATATGTTCTGTATGTGACTGGGTCAAGAGGTCTAATACTCTGAGGTTCATTTCGGAAACTTTTTGCCTATATAAATTATGTACACATGCCCATGATAGTGTGACAAGATCGATTTTTCAATCAAATATTAAATATGCAGTTCTTTGCTTTCAGGTATGTGTTGTCGGTGACTTCACAGAAAGTGAAGTTGAATCGTGTTTGCTAGATTATCTCGGAACTGTCACCCCTGCCAATGACGAGCAGTTGCAGTGTATCGAAGAGGAGAAGCCCGTAGTAATTAATGCAAGTTCTACTCCTGAACTGCGAAGCCAGCAGGTATGCATTCAACAAGAAGCCATCGTTGATCGAGTTGAACACGTATTATAGTTTTTGTTTTGTGTTTTTTGTTTTTCTTTTCAATAAATGCCCCATGTCGTACCTTGAGTTACGAGGTAACCTACTCCTTGCTCAAGTTGTTACATGGCATTTGCAGGTGTTTTTAAGGGACACAGACGAGAGAGCGTGTGCGTATATAGCTGGAGCTGCCCCCAATAGATGGGGATTCACTTCAGATGGGCGAGATTTAAATACTCTGATTGAACCCGTTCCTCCATCATTATCAGGTTTGTTTCAGCAGATGAGGTTGAACTTTTTGAATATCTCCTCATAGTTTGTTATTTGACGATTGATTATTTGGGATTATTGGAAATTGTTATATCCTGGAGTAAAATGCTCATCAGATGTCCATTTTGTGATATTGAGATCGGAACGTAGCTAACTATTGTTCGCGGCCGTTTGGCAGAGGAGCAAGCTAGAGCGTTGGCTCCACCTGGTGTAGAAGTAATTAAGGATAGTAATGATATTCTTTGCTGGAAGAGGCACCGTCATCCCTTGTATGCATCCGTCGCATTGACACTTTTGGCAGAGATTATCAATGCTCGGTGGGTTTATCATCTTTTTCTAGCTTTTTAAATGAGAATCTTTCAAGATTTTTAGGCATTCATCTCTATTGAAGACACTCATACATAATTGGCTTGTCAATAGCTTTTGCTTTTAGTCTGAGCTCAATGTACAGGACGTGGTATACGGTTGTTTTCCTGTTCCTTATCCGATTAAATTGTATTCCTTCTTTTGAACAAGGGCCTTGATCGAGTGTACATTTTGTTTGCTGCAGGTTGTTTACAACAGTTAGGGATGCGTTAGGTTTGACGTATGATGTATCTTTTGAGCTGAGCCTCTTTGATCGGCTGAAGGCCGGCTGGTTTGTCATATCTGTTACTTCAACCCCTGCTAAGGTGAGATGCCTTTTTAAAACTTAGGTTTTAGCAGTGGTATCCTCTTTTCATGTCTTCCGGATCGCCTCCTTGTACTAATTTTGCCTGAGTGTTGGTTACTGTGCGTTCAACACTGCAGTTATGCATTGTACGTGATACCTTAGTTTGTCAGCTTGAGTTGGATTTGTTGTTGTTGATAAATATTGAGTTTTGTCATGATAAACATCTCATCTTGCAGATAAAATATGCTGTTGATGCATCTCTAAATGTACTTCGTAGTATTCAAGGCAGCAGAATAAATCAAAGAGAACTTGATCGGGTATGTCTTCTTACTTCAGAAACCCTTTCCTTTGGAGTTTGGGCGTCTTGTCTGCTCCTTTTTGGTAAAATGATCGTACTTTGGTTACGGGCCGGAGACTCTTGTATTTAAATAAATAATTGTGTGGGCATTTGCAGGCAAAGAGGACACTTTTGATGAGACATGAGTCTGACTCAAAAGACAATACATATTGGTTAGGATTGCTCACACATCTTCAGGCTCCTTCTGTGAGTAGGAAGGTAATGTCTATTTATACCCGCTATTAACCAAAATCTTTTATTTCCTTTGAAATTCTCATGGTTGCATATGTGAAGAGCATTTAGCACTTATTAGTTTTAAATTCCGTGATGTCCATGTAGCTATTGACGGTGTGACACTCGTGATTATGTACTCCTTCGAACTGCAGGATGTGGGTTGTTTACGGGATTTGCCGTTCCTTTATGAAGTAGCAACAGCAGAGGATGTGTACAACGCCTACAATTACCTCAGTCTGGATGAAACATCCCTGTTCACATGCATGGGAATTGCTGGAGCAGAAGTCGACAAAGAAACTGTGATACAAGAAGTCATTGGTATGTTTTATTTCTAAACTTGCATGAAATAGTTTAACGCATTCATACTGAGTATGCACCCTTGATTTCTATAGTTGAAGACGACTTGTACAGGATTTTTTTTTTCCCTCCCTCTTTTTTTCTTTTTCCCCAGGCAATGTATTAAACTGATTGATTGTGTTGGTGACGTTCTCACACGAAGCATATTGTTCTTTTATGTCTATTCATATAGTTTTTCAAAGAGGAGCTAGTTGCTAGGTGATTCTGGTGGTGGTTGTTAATTTTCCCCTTCACTCACTTAAAAGTAATGGTATCTCGCATGTGCAGAAGATGAGGAGTCTGTTGCAACCATGCCTATGACACATGGTCGTGGAATGTCCACAATGACTCGACCAACAACTTGAGCAATAGATTTTTGTTAAAAAGTGCTATGCCGTGTTAATCCTGCAAGACATTCACAAAACATGTCATAAGTTTTTGGTTTGATAGCATGTAGTTGTATTATATTGTCTATCCTTACTGCAGAGCCTACTGGTTACAAATCTGAGAGGATTTAAGTGCGTTTATCTTCGCAAAAGATTAGTGGTGAAATACCATGATTTGAATGTAGTTTGCATGGCTGTTGTGTAGCAATTTTTCTACTCCAGATCTCGCAATTGAGGATTTTAGAGATTTCCATAAATGTTCTTAAAAACCACAATATTGATTCTCACAATACTGCATTTTCTAGTTAACTCGCTACGAAACTATGGCCTCACGTGAAACGCGCGTTATTTACACTGTTGTTTCAGTGTTCTTTCTTAAATTGGAAACTGTCAAGGTCTATGACTTTTTGTGAAAAAGAGTCTCCCCGGTGTATAGTGGCCGAACCATGGCATGTACATTAGTTCTTCAACCGCCATTCACATAGAACAGCGTGAACATGTTGACTAAAAATAGGAATCTTAATGTGATAATGTACAAAAAGCTTACCTGGTGTAGAGTTAACAGGAAGTGACGAATTAACGTGATTATATGAAAGTTATTATTGCAGTATAATTATACTAAGTTGAGGATAAAGTTAAAAGCGTGTACTTGATGTGAAGCAACAAGTTGCCCGTAGCTAAGAAGTTCAAAAACTATCAACCAGTAGTCAAAAGTGTCAATATTTATGCAAGTAGATTTGATAGTGCTCAAGGGCAGAATTGGTTACTGCTGCTTACTACTGATGATTTACTAGTTGAAGTCCATTTTCATCAGAGGTTCGAGATGTTCAAGTAACCAGTGTGGACACGTCCGAGACATACTATCTTGTCACTGAGATAGTTTCACAACGATGTGAGTTTAGAAAACGTTTGATATCTTACGTGTGGCTAAATCATCATTGAGTTGAGAAACAGAAGAAGATGCAGCTGCTGTTTGCTCATTACATTTCATCTCGAAATTAATAATTACTTCAAGTGAAGGCAAACGATTCTGGATTTCAAAAGATTCAAAATATCACCAGAACAAAAGAATTGTGAAATCGACAAAAACTTCACCTCCATGATAGCGATTTTAGGAAGTCGGTCATACAGAACCTGCTTGAATTGCGTAAAATTGTGAATGGTGCTGGCACTACGATTTAACTCGCTGAAAGATAATGTTTATTACCCTTCAGACAAAAGATTAAAAACTCTATCGCTTCTTGGACACACCGACGGTCCTTCCACGCCGTCCAGTAGTCTTTGTGTGCTGTCCGCGTACTCGCAAGCCCCAGTAGTGACGAAGACCACGGTGGTTCCTGCAATAATAGCCACAGTCGACTCCAATCAGTAGAAAACAAAACCAGATCTTCAAAGAACCGACAACCTGTAAACCGGGATGATACAAACAAGACACCCCGAAAATTTGAACACCTGACAACACGACTCATGTCTTAAGGCCACAGACAAAAAACGAATTAACTGCGGACCCAAAATGCACTCCAGGTTCAAATTATATTTATCATAGGAACATTAGACTAACGCTGACAGCAGCAGCTTAAAACAGCCTGTGATACAATATGCGTACATCAACAACAATTAGAAAAAGAATTTGTGGATACCTGATCTTCTTCAAACGTTCGAGATCATCCCTCAACTTCATATCCAAGGCGTTGGACACGACCTGGGAGTAGCGACCATCCTTGTGGTCTTTCTTTCTGTTCAGAAACCAATCCGGGATCTTGAACTGGCGAGGATTGGCAACGATGACCATTAAGTTCTCAAGCTCGGCTGCAGACAATTCGCCGGCCCTGGGGACAACCAAAAAAAGCCAAAAGAAGAACTATAAGTAAAATCGCGACGCGTCACTCAACAAAGTAAAGGAACTAAGACACCAGCATGCCTAACTACACCTCCTAGTACCTCCTGCACTCGCAAAGAACATACCCTGCACACGGGTCTAGTATCATATGATGGAAGGGTTTACTAGCATTCAATTAACATCTGCACAGCGAAAAGCTCATAGGACCAAAACCGACATACCTCTTGCTCATATCCACGTCGGCCTTCTTGCACACCAAGTTTGCAAAACGACGCCCAACTCCCTTAATCGAAGTCAGGGCAAACATGATCTTCTGACGTCCATCGACGTTAGTGTTCAGCACACGAAGAATGTGCTGAAATTCCTCGCCCGCAATGAGCGACTGTTCACAACCAGCTTTCAGTCACAGATGCACGAACCCTAGAAGTGTACAACATTTGGAAGAAAAAAAAATAACAATCTCATCGTACGCAAAGAAACGAGTCGACGAAAGCTGCATGGGGAGGAAGCGATGAACACGCACCATGGTGGCTGAGACGCAGCGAGGCGAGGCACAGCGTGGGGCTGGCGATGGCACGAAGCAGAGAAAGCGCGAGCAGCGAAAGAGCAACTTGAGATGCGTGGAGTGGACTATGTAGGTAGGGCTTGCCAAGGGTTTCGCCGCGCCTGCCATTGGAATACAATTTCATTCATCCACTTTGGATGAACGTCTCATTCCCCATTCACACCCTCACACTATTTGAGTCCCCTCCTTTTGTTCCAGGTCCGTTCACCTTGATTTCCAACATCACATCATTTAACTTAGAATTTATGATTTCAATGAAAATATCATAGAGAACATCTTAGAAAATTTGGAACGGATTAGGTTGATTTATTTTCTTTTATGAAGTAGAAAGGAGATAAATAATAGTATAGAGACAATTTAGTAGTATTTTTATTGATATTAATCAAATATAGTTTTAAACCTAGGTTTAAATAAAACTTGCGGATAATTGTTTATATATATGTATATATATATATATATAGTCCTTCAATCTGAAACATTTAGGCTGACGCATGAGAAAAACTTTTGGGATTGTGCCAGATAAAATGATGGTATACAAATCTAAATGACTGTGATCAATTGAGAAACCTTGAAATTAAAACATACTTCTAAAATCACACTGATTTTTTATCAGTAGTAAAGAAGACGTGTGCTTCACAAATAATGAAAACCTTCAAGAGCTAGTCAAATTCTCTGCTTGCCCACTTCTTCAAACTGAAAACTCATTTTCGTCCACATTTTATATGCCTTCCGTTCTTCAGCACTGATCACTCCAGCACACCTGTCTGATGGCGTGCCCAACTTTCACAGGGAACTGCAGAAAGTCGGAAGGTAACATTCACATCACTCAGGTGAAGGGTATGGTGATCGTCTAACTTGTCACCGATGGTCTCGTCTCCTTCGATGATTTCGACTCTTGGCACGATGGCAGTTTTCTGAAGGGTAGGTGAGAGTGGTCACTGACGACATCACAGTGTACCAACTAGAGAGACAGGTGTTTGTAATAGGTGGGTTTTGGGTTTTAGATGTACTAAATGTAGAATACATTATTGGTTGCTTCCCCCCTGTCTGCGACAATCCCTTGCCAGGGTTCACTGCCAAGTGTGAGGCACGTCGGCCAGAAGACGAATGATTAACTTCGATGTATGGTGATCAAGAAATTGTGAATAATTTTTTTACTGCCTAGGTTCAGCACGGATATCTGAAAGGATGCAACAAGAGATGATTGAATGACCCAGCACACTTTGTCTCGGTCAAGTTGGAACACAAGTCCATGTCGAGATGTATCTGAAGTACGATACAGTCCCCGGTAGGATTGGATTTAGCTAAGATATAGAACGATGCGTTGACAATCATGGTTGCCAAAATATAGACATCTTTAGAAAATCCACATGTGCCGCTTCCGAGGAAATCAACGAAGAGAATGCAATAAACGGGTAGCGCGAATGCATAGAACGAAGAGGATACCTCCGGGTGGTAATGCGAGTGCAACGATAGTGACTACAAGCTTAGGAGCTTATACCTGTGAAATCTATCAATAAAGATTATACACAGCACCGGTAGCTTTCTAGGGGATCTACCTTCTAAAATAACAATATCAGACAAGTATAAAATTAAAAATCTAAATCATAAAAATGCGGTATACAAGAAGCATGAGTATGTAAGACATTCACGTGGACAATGGAACTCAATGGGCGCAGAAAACATGAATGGAGAAGAGATCAGTCATTCTGCAAGGGAACTACCCAACCTGCATTCGACATTGCAAAGCGATTGAGGACGTGGCTTGGTAGACTACATACCAATTCACTTAAACCTAAGAATCAATCTGTTCGACTAATAAGTATGGCATTAATAAGCATGCCATTTGACTTGCCGGGATATACCCTAAGCCCTGCAAGGTACGAGAGAAGAACAATCTGGTCATTAACAAAGAAAGAACTACAACTTGCTTCCAAAAACCAACCTCACTTGATGCTGCACTTGGCTCCAGCAGCCTCCAAGGCCTTCTTGGCTTCCTCAGCGTCCTCCTTGCTGACTCCTTCCTTCACATTCTTGGGCAAACCCTCAATCATATCCTTGGCTTCCTTCAATCCTAAGGAGGTCAGGGTCCTCACAGCCTTGATAACGGCAATTCTGGCGGAGGATGGAACCTCCTCCACGACCAAGTTGAATTCGGTCTTCTCCTCCACCGCGGCGGCGGCCTCCGGAGCAGCACCAGCAGCAGGCGCAGAACCACTGGGCGCGAATGACATGGCAGTGATCCCGAGATCCTCCTGCAACCGGTCAGTGAAGACCTTGGCATCGGCAAGGGTCATGTTCTTCACCTTCTCCAACAACTGCTCCAAATCAGCCGAGGCCAAGGCAGCCTTGGCTACAAGCGACTTCTTCTGCTGTGACCGCAACCTCAGCGACACGGGAGCGCGCACTGCCAACTGAAATTTGACACCCTGCTCGCCGGTCCTGGCAACGGAGCTCGACGCCCCCAGGCTCGCGGGGCTGCTCATAAGAGAAGCTTGAGCTGCCATGGCTGCCATTGCGCTCACGGATACGCGAGAAGGTGACCTGCGGACTTAGATAGAGAGAGGGCAGCGTGAAATGGAACAAGAATGAGCGACAAGCGGGAAGAGGGAGATCGACTTAGGTGAGCAGAGGATGGTGCGCCATATACCGGAAAAAGAGCACATTATCCACTTCCTGCCCTGCCTGGTTGCCTGCCTTGTGCAGTCTTCTTCTCCCTTCCCTTCCCCTCCCTCCCCTGGGTTCTCCGCCCCTGCCACTCATCTTTTACTTCCCGTCCCCATCCCTCTTCTACTAGATGCTGTCGTTCTCGACCCCGATTGCAAGCTTCATCCGATGGGATTTGAATGGTTTTTCTTCCCCTCCGATCCTTAGTCAAATGCTGGGCTGGAGTGGTAAGGAGGGGTGTTATGCGCATTGATTAACACCAATAAGAAATATTAGAAATAATTACAGAAATAATCTTATATTGATCTAAAAACATAAAAATCAAAATGTGGTAGTATATCATAGTGTAAAAGGATGTCTTAAGTAAATTTTGTAAGATGTACTGTTGTGTCCAAATTTTTTGCCAATTATTTGCCATTTCCTAGTTCCAGGCAACTTTTTGTTCTTCTTTCAGCTCTGCTCTAATTCTTCATTTTCTCTCTTTTTTACCTTCCCTTCATTCTCATATAGCATCTACTTGTTCCACAACTACTTCCTCGCCCTCCTAGCACCTCCAATGTTGCTGCTTCAACCTCATGTCTTCTTCCAAAAATACCATTTGCCTTCATTTGCCCTTCATCACCGACTAGAACTAGACACCAAGCTTCATCTAACGCCACCTTGTAGATCCCTCCAACCCGTCAGTAATCCTTCTTTTGGCAAGAATTCCAACTCATCTTCCTTAAAACGCATCATTTCCCCTCCTTGTCAACCTCATACCAATTCCAACATCAACCAAAACTACCACATAAACTCTCTAAAACAGATTTCTGCTTTTCCTTGGCATTTCCTTTGTGAAAGAAACTCCTTTGTTAGTTTCTTTCTTGCTTCAAATAAAAAACAGAAGATTATTACAACACCTCTAACATAGACTTATGAAAAAAAAGTGCTTTTCTAATGGACTTTATTTGTCATAAATAAAGGTTTTTGTTTGCTTTAATAGAGAGTGAAAGTGGATTGCGTGTATAATATAATGTTGTCATCATGAGCAAAGAACTATTCAAAAGTGAATTGGTCAAAACAATGTATGTAAGAGGTTTAGAAGATGATCAATGTAGTTGATGTTGAGAAGATCAATTTGTTTTTAGAAGTGATGAGATTAACTTTCCTTTAGATAATGGCTGACTTGTTTTTAAAACAAAGAGGGAGAACCACAGTTCAATTATTAAGGAGATTATTATAAAAAAATATACTAATTTGGCTTTGTCAAAAAAATTATTATAAATAATTATATTTTTTAATGAATGAACACAGACCTTTTTGGACAAATTTTCTGAAAAATTATAACATATAGTAGAAAATATAAAAAAATAATAAATAAAATTTAAAGATAAAAATAATAAATTTTATTTTGTTCCATTACTAAAACATGATATTATAACAATGCTATTAGATAAAAGAAAAAAAAGAAGGATTATATTATAGAAGAATTTAATTAAAAAAATTGTAGCAAAATACTTAAAAAATATTGATAATAATGAAGAAGGTAGTAAAATTAGTAAGTGCTAATGTTGTTTCTTTATAAAACAAGCTTTTATTTATTTTTTATAGCTATAAATGAAGAAAAATAAAATAAATAAGAAAAAAAATTAATATAGACATCTTTAGAAAAGAATTAAGAGTAGTTTGTAGCATAAATCATCTTAAGAAACCGAGATACTTGGAGAGGAATCATTCTTAATCAACGTCAAAAACATACTCTAAAACACAAAATCATGCACTTGAAACAATTCTTAAATTTATTAGTTGATTGGGGAGCAAGATTAAAAAGAAGACAAAAAAAAAAAAGATTCTTTGGACCTTAGTTTTAAGTAATTTGATTTTTTCATGACTTTATAAAGGCTTTGCAAAGTCAAGGTTGTTTTTGGGTGACTTTGAGTTTTTGAGAAATATAAAAAATTATATTTTGAATTTTTTTTGTAAAATTAGAAGATGATTTATAAATTAAATTTAGTAATTAAGTGATTATTTTTGTGTTAAATATGAATAAGAAGTTTGAACTTGATTAAATAGTTTATTTGAAGGATATTAAAATTCAAAATATTGAAGTCTTAGAAATTAGAGCTCAGAAGATCAATATGGATTCCTAAGATTTGTACTAATTTGCTAGTTAAATTGAAATAAAATATCTTATATTAGTAGTAGACATGATTTTCAATAATTGTATAAATTTTGAAAACCATTAGATTGTAAAATCAAGAGATATTAGTACTAAAAGATTAGCATTAAAATTAAAAAGAGAGCCGGCTATATCCAAGCAGATTATAGAAATTATATTCTATTTGATAAGTTTAATCTTCTTCAAATTATTTATGCTTATTTTTTACTAAATATTCAAAAAATAAATAAATTTTGAGTCAAAATCTACTATTAAATTATTAATTATTGAGGTATCAATATGCTATATAGTTGATTAAGGATTTATTTAGAATTTAAATATTTATTTAGGATTTAAAGTTTGATTATGATTTTAATAGGATTTTATTTGAAATTTCATTAAAATTTAATTTAGAATTTAAGATTTTATTTTGTTAGGATTCATTTAAGATTTATTTAGAATTATATTGAGATTTCATTAGGATTTGGGTAGGATTCACTTAAGATTTGCTTAGAATTACATTAGTATTTCATTAAAATTTGGTTAGGATTTACTTAGGATTTATTTTAGGATATATTTAAGATTTATAATTTTAATATTTCTTTTGGAATTTTATTTTTGATATTTTAAAATATCTTTTTTTATATTATTTCTTTAGGATTTTTATAAAATTCTTTATAATTTTTTTAGATTTTAAAAAAAATTCATTGTATTTTTTTATAATATTTTAAATATTTCTTTTGAATTTTATTAAGATTTTATTTAGATTATTAAGCTTCAATAGAAGTTTATCTAAGCTTCTATTAGAATTATTGAAACCTTGTTATTATATTTCCAATTTATCTTCTATAGCCAAGTGCTTGGTGTATTTTTAAGCAAGAGATCACATGATAGTTCTTTCTTCAGATTCATGTCCTTGATAATTTGAAAAAAATATTAATTTATTATTTTTATCTTATTTTAGAAGTGAGTGGATTATTCCACTTCTATTATTGTATTTTGAAGATTATGGACTATTCACTTTTGAACAAAAAGTTTAAATTTTTAGCGATGATTTTTTTCTTAAAGAAAGTAGATTATTCTTTTTTGTAGAAATTTTTATTTGATATCAAAAGTTGTAGATTACCTTCATCTAATTTTAACTTTTTAAATTTATTTGAATTATTTATAAAAAAAAGATTATGGATGCTACTCTTAGAAAAAGTGAGAATAGATTTACAACTATTATAAATATTTATAAGCTTGTTAATATTCTAATAATAGATTTCTTATATATTTTTAATATGAATCATAGAATTATTATTTTTATACATACAAAAGAAGTCCAAAGTCTATGCTAAAAAGTTGTATAGTTAAAAGAAGTAAATAGATTAACTTCACAACCAAATTTAAGAAGTTTCACTTCTAGATGCATAAGAGATGTAAGGATTAGTATGCCTAAGAAGTTCGATAGAACAAGATCAAAATTTTGAGGATTTTTGCAACAAGTTAAGCTCTATTTAAGATTGCATCCTTTCCAATATTTCAATGGATTTACTCAAGTTTGATATATAGACACACTTCTATTGGAAAGTGTTCTTTTTTGGTTTTCATCTTTGATAGAAAAAGATTCATAACCACTCTATAATTTGAATTTATTCTTTAAAGTATTTATGGCTACATTTGAAAAAAGTGATCAAAAAAAGGTAATAGAAACCAAACTTGTATTGCTACAATAAAGATAATATTTAATCGCTATATATGCTGCTAAATTCCAAAATCTTACTTACATTGTGGATTAGAATGATAAAGCCTTTATCAATCAATTTTAATATGGATTAAAAGATAATGTCAAAGATTTATTGTTAGCAATACCGAATGTAGATTCATTAGAGAAATTTATTGCTCAAGCCATTATATGTGATAATTAACTTTTTAAAAGATGCTAAGAATAAAGATTTGGTTGGAGAAGTATAAATCAAGCTATAGTGACAACTTTTAAGTTTTTAGAAGCTTACTTATTTAAGTCAAATCATATATAAATTAACAAAGTATATTTTAAACTTACTGAATAAGAAAAGATTCATAGTTGTCAAAAAGGCTTGTATCTATATTATGGAGAATTTAAACATACTATTCAATATTGTTTAAAGAAGCAATGCAATCACAAATATAAGGAGCATGGTTGCCATAGGAGACAATGTATCAGAAAATAAGTTTTTTTAGGTATAATAGAGATTGTATGGTTGAAATCTTACATAATTCATAATAAAGATTCTATTCTCTTTTCAAATCTTTCATCTTATTTTATAATATAATTTTCTTTAAAATCAAAAAATTACAAAGTTTTAGCCTTGTTACATTTAAGACCCTCAACTTATTTTATAAATAAAGAATTTGTCAAAAAACAAGATATATCTTTAGTTAAAAAACCAAATTTGTGCATGTAGAAGTAACAAATAGTTGTTTGTAGTCTTCTAAAAATGTTACATATAAAATTATTCCTTTAGAAGTAATAACTAATGATTATAATAGTTTAATAATATTTAATATGCTTAGATCTCCATTTAATTCAATTATTTTAGGATTATCATCCTTAAAAAAGTATAATCTTAAATAGATTGAATTTTTCATAACCTTGGATTTTTCTTTAGTTTAGCTTAAGATTTTGCTAGGCAAGCAGAAATTCATTAGACCAATATATTCAAACCATTATTAATAGGTAAAAGAGCTTTCATACATGTTGCAAAAAAAAAGTCAACTTTTGCTATATATGCTATAGCTATTATTAATGAAAAAAGATCTCAAGTGACATTCTAATCTAATACAAAGATTATCAAGATGTTTTTCAAAAGAAGAATGTAGATATTCTTTCAAAATATTGCTTCTATGATTGTTCTATTAATCTTTAAGAAGGATATCAATCACTATTTGGACCAATCTAAAGCCTATTATAGAACAAGTTAGTTGCATTCTAAGAATATATTGATAAAAATTTGACTACAAATTTCATACACTATTCTAAATCTCTAGCCAAGACTCTTGTCTTATTTGTGAAGAAAAAAGATAAATCTCTGTAGATATATATAGATTATTATAGACTCAACAAGCTTATCATCAAGAATAGATATCTTATACTTTTGATTTCAAGACTTCTTAATTAATTGAATTAAGCAAAGATCTATATAAAAATAGATCTAAAAAGAACATACAATCTAATATACATTAAAAAAAGAGATAAATAAAAAATTAAATTTGAACTAGATATGGATATTTTAAATATAATATCATACTCTTTAGATTTATAAATATACCAATTACTTTTTAATATTTAATAAATGATATTTTTTAATTTTTTTAATGATTTTATTATCTATTATTTAGACAATATCTTAATCTATTGAAAGAATATAAAAGAGCATTAAGTTCATATTCATCATATATTATAAAAACTAAGAGATGCAGGATTATATGCCAAGATAGAAAAGTATATATTTCACACTATTGAAGTTGGCTTTTTAGGATACATTATTTCAAATGATGGTCTTATAATCGATCCAAAGAAAATTTAGACTATCATAGATTGAAAGAGCTGAAATATACTATGAGATGTGTTTTTTAAAAATCTCAGAAAATATTTTTTGAGATTTGTTAATTATTATAAGATCTTTATTAATAATTTTTTTAAGTTGAAGCTCTTTTTATACGTTTGACATGTAATGACAAACTTGAGTAAAGCAATGAAGCTGAAGCATCTTTTAAAGCCTTAAAGATAATATTTATTTTTGCATCAATTTTGTATTGCATCAATTTTTTTAAGATATTCTTTATAAAAATAAATGCATCAAACTTTACTATGAGTGTTATTTTTTTATAAATAGAATTACATAATTTTTTATTTTAAGAAATTTTAAATAATCAGAATTAATTATGAGATCCATGACAAAGAGCTTCTTGCAATCATGGATTTATTTCAAGAATGGCACCATTATCTAGAAGGTGCCTCAAATTCAATCACTTTATATACAAATTATAAGAATCTTAAATAATTTATATAGACACATGTTTTAAATTGTTACCAAGCTTATTGGAATATGTTTTTATCAAGATTTAATTTCAAGATTACTTGTCGATTCAAAAAACAATAAGATTTATCAAATGCCTTTTTTACATATTTTTATCTTGTATCAAAAGAAAGAAATTTAATTTTTGAATAATATATATGTATATTTTTTTGAAATTGGAGTATTTTTATCTTCAAGCAATCAAATCAACATTAATTATTGACTCAACTTTTGTTAGGAAAATTCAATCAAATATGTCCTCTGATCTTCTTGTTCATGATATCAAGAATATTTCTACTAAGTCTTATGAAATGAACAAAGTTTAAGTTTAAGAACAACCTATTCTATTTTGAAGGTGACCTATATATACCAGAAAGAAAAGCACATTTACATATTCTTTAAGCATATCATGACTTTCTTGCAACCAAATATTTTTGATACAACAAGGCTTTGGAACTAATATTTAGAGTTTTTAGTGGCTTCAAATGTAGAAGACAATCAAAGACTTTGTACTATCATGTGATATTTGTTCAAGCTTCAAAACTCCTCATTGTCAATTGTATGGATTTTTTTAACTATTACTTATTTCAAAACAATCATAGTCATCTATTGCTATAGATTTTATTACAGATCTTTTAGTCTTAAGTTTGTATGATTCTATGTTTATTATAGTAAATCATTTTATCAAGATAATTCTTTTTGTACCATGTAAAAAATTTATTACAAGTGAAGAAATGGCTAAGCTTTTTCTTGACAACATATATTGCTATTATGAATTATTTAAGGATATTATATTAAATAGGGAGATTCAATTTATATCAATATTTTAAAGAATTTTTTTTAAGATTCTAAAAATAGATATAAAGCTCTCTTTTGCTTTCCATCCTCAAACTAATGGACATACACAACATGTAAACCAAGTTTTGAAGTAGTATATAAGATGTACCATCAACTATCAACAAGATAAGTGGATAATTCTTTTGCCATTAGTAAAGTTTGCTTATAATAATATGATAAATTCTTCTATATAATAAACATATTTTTTTCTTAATTATGATTGTCATCCATGTCTTGATGCTTTTGACTTTTCAAAAGTTAATAATCTTGTAATAGAAGATTTAACAAATTATTTATCTAAGCTACTTATAACAATGATGGCATAATTAAAAGAAGCTCAAAAATAACAAAATACCAATATGGATGCCTATTGCAAAGAACAATATGAATTTTATGTTAGCAACAAGATATGGTTACTTCATCACCATATGAAGACTAGCTGCACTTGTATCAAGTTGGATTATTATATACATGAGCCATTTTCTATTAGTGAATAAGTGAATCTTGTTGCTTATTGATTGTATTTATCAAAGTCTATGAAGATCCATCTCATATTCTACATGTCTCTTTTTGAGCTATATAAAACAATGAATATCTCGAGAAGAAAATAAATACCACCTCCTCCTATAGAAGTAAATAATAATTAAGAGTTTGAGATAGAAGAAGTCTTAGAATTAAGGTGGCTTCAAAATAGATTAGAATATCTTATTCATTGGCATGGATATGATATTAATGAATACATATGGGAGCTAACAAAGAATCTTATAAATGTAACAAAGAGAATTGAGGCTTTCTATTGACAACATCCATTAAAACCAAGATGAAGAATAGAAAGATTTATAAAAGATTTTGATTGTTCTTCATGAAATTTATTCCTAGAAAGGAGGATAATATCATAGATATATATAATTATTCTAATAATTACCTATATGATTAAATAGAAGTAGATAAAAATAGATTAATTTTATAATAACTTTTAGAGAAGCTTTTTAAAAGATTTATAGATATGGTTTTGATTTTATACATATTTGTAGTTGATTGGTCACTTAAACACTTAGTCAACAAGTTAACCATATGCCATATGTATTAATAGCTTATAAAATAAGTTAATTATGTGGTACATGTATAAAAAACTTGCCTCGCAAGTTAAAACATGTGTTTAACAAAGTCAACATATGTTGGAGGTCTTATAGAATATTGCCACATAACTCTTAATTAGATAGTATATATAGAGGCAAGAATGAAGCCTTTTTCATTCATATTAATGCCTTTTTAATCTTTAGTCTTGTTTTAAGACTTTTTAGTCTTCTTATCTTTAAAAATAGTCATTTTATTTCAATTTATTACCATCTTTGAGTGATTTTTTAATATTTTTGAGTGACATATGAGTATATTGAGGATTTCTTTCTTTGAGATTTATATCCTTGAAATAAGTCTAATTGAACAATTTAACTAACTAACATAAAAAAATAGAAAAATTAAAAATATAAATTAAATTGATAAAAATAAAATATATATTAAAAGATCTAAATAAGATTGCTAATAGATTATGAAAGTTTTGGCAAAAAAAAAGTTTATTTAATGCATAAAAAATATCAATTGTTATTATAAAAAAAATCACCAAAAAGATAATGTGATTCTTTTGAATAAAGTTTTGAAGAAAAATTTGTAAAAGATTTTTTTTTGCAAACTAATAGTGATTTGGTAAATTCTATTACAAGTGGAAGATAGAATAAAGCTACCATAATAAAATCCATATCAATTTTTTATAGAGCTGATAAGGTAAATCTAAATAAATTTATGAGATAGTTTTAATGAATATACATGCCTAATGGTGATTGAGATGAGGCATCATGGTTGTTTTTGTTGCTCTTACATCTAAAAGACAAGGCATCTTTGTGGTATAAATAATAATTTGATGAGATAAAAGTTGATTGGACATTGTTGATCAAAGCCTTTTGTAATTTATTTAAGAAAAAAAAATTATTAAGTTCTTATAGGACAATTAAGTTTGATGCATCGAAAGAAACACCAAAACAAGAAAACAATGGAATTGATAAGGAAGTTTACTACCAGAATGATGGAAATAAAAGCATATATTTTGAAGAGTTAGAAAAAAACTTTAAATGTAGATGGTATCTTTTTTTTTGATCTTGTAACTACCACAACCTTAATTTTCAGTATCAAAAATCAAATCCTTAAAACTTTTCTTAAAAGATTGATACTATTAATTCAAAAAATAATTACATGGTAAAAAATCAACTTCTTTAGATATCACTTTAATTTTTGTTTAAAAGAAAAGAAGATCAAATTGTTAAGTTGATAACACCAAAGACAATAATGGTAGTAGTTTCATAGAGAGAGAATCCAAATGCTACTATTCCAAACCATGTCTAAGCAACACCAACATTAGTATTAACTTTAGAAAGTTCCATAGTTATAAAACTTGCAGAAGTATTTTCAACATTTAAAACTATTCATTATTTAGAATCAAAATATTTGAAACAAGAGCCTACTATCTAAAAGACCATTAGCTCAATAATTTATATAATTCAAGATATGTTATACCTTCAAAAAACAATGTCATTACATATCCAATTCCTACAAAGAAGAGAAGAATTAGAACCTAAGAGAAGATAGAACCTTAGCTTTAGTAACAAAGTCAAGCTAAATAAACTTTCTAGAATATAACACCAATAAAATATTTGAAAAAGTAGACGTAATGGTTGTACAAAAAGAAGATAGATCAATGGACAAGAGAGAACAAACTGAAACAGAGCATCATAAGAGAAGAAAGAGTTGGAGACATAGCAAGTTTAGTAACATAAGGCCTCAACAACAAATTCATACGAACGTTAACAAGTATTCTAATCTCCTTTAAGCATGCCAGTACAAAATTTGCTTTCCTCGTTTTGCCTATCCTTTCAATCGGAGAAAGGATATGCCGACTGAATTTTGTTTGTTTGTTTTATTAATATTGTTTTTCAGTTGTGGTGGTTCGATTCTATCTGTTACTGTCAGTGCATTTGCCCCACGAGAGCAGTGGGGGATGATCGTCTTCATTCAAGTGCCAACCATGGCTTCGGTCCTTTCTCTGCCTCGCCGTCTTTTTCAACACCCTGCGGCATGTGTGACCGCGTCGTTCAGGTCTTGTGGTTTGCCATCTGTCTTTTCCAGTTTTCTCTACCGATTTGTTTGAGTTTTGTTTCATAGAGGACGCCTTTCACTTGCAGTGTGTAGGTTACTGTGTTGATTCGCAGTGTCGGCCTGGAGACGCGATTTGGTGGATTTGAAGCTCGGTTTGGTGCTCTCAATGTGAAGAACGAGGTATTTGATTGACCTCTGGCAGTGGGAGGGACGGAATTGAGCATGCTGCGTTGGTTGGACCTCAGGAATTCATTTGAGTGACATTTGGCGATTTGGTAACAAGCGTCTTCGGGGATGGGAAAGAGGCACGGGCGACAAATCGGTGGATCAAGAAGGCTATTGCTGAAGTGGATCGTGTCACGAGTGGTACCTTAATTTCCTATATTCTTCGGTACGGGTTGATTGCGAGTGAAGTTTAACTATACTAATGTAATTTAATGAGGGAATGCAGAGCTTGATATAATTTTATTCTTCAATGAGATTTCTTTATCAATCTTACGCTCCGATTGTTCGATTTGCTTCTGTTGAAATGGTATTTGACAGCAGCATCTCTGCTTAGTCTAATGCATCTTTATTTTTTACTGTAATTGCGTAATGAAGTGCTATGAAGGAAGCTGACAAGATTTAGCTGCCATGCTGTCTCTTTGTAAAGAATCCTTGTGTTGCCAGGATATTTAAAATTTAGTCAGAAATAGTTTCAGAATTCGACTATTTCTTAGCAAGGTGCATAAGTTGCTGATTCTGAAGTTATCCCTTATTCATCTTTATATGAAGCTGTAAATATGTCAGCCGTGTTCGTTGACTACTCTCATGAAGGAAATGGAAGTCAACATTCTCAGCGAACGTTCATGTGACAACAGGACTCTAATGTTTTGATGTCGAAGAAGGGGAGGGAGCATTTGCTACCAAATGCGAAACTGTTCTGGTAGGTTTTCACACCAAACTAATTTCACAACTGTTCAATCAATGTGAAGTGACCTAGGTCTTCTGGAGATTAATATATAATGTGTGTATATGTGTGTATGTGTGTATGTATATACATATATTTACATAATCAGTGATGTTCTTTCATCTACTTCATTTTTTAACATCATTTGGTTATGCCATACTTCAATTAGATGGTTAATCCTCAACACAACTATTATGGAATATCTTATTCCTATCGAAGACTCAATTGGATTTCATATAAGCATTGGACCAAGTACATTTTGAGTGCGTGCATAAGACAATTACCACTATGTCAAGCAAAGATCAAACTATTGCTGAGAGATAATATACGTGTTCATATCAAGAATGCCTTCGGGATTCAATATATCTTGTGATTGATTTTGTTCCATTATAAATACATCTATTTATCTTAATTTGCTAGCTTGTCTATTGCTAGTGCCAAATGCTTTGTGATTCTTGTGTTAGATACACTAATGTAACAAAATTACTTGTATTTTGTATGTAGCATGATTCAACATTTGAGATGATATAGAGTTGCTTGAAGTCAAGAAATTTCAAAATCAAAAAACATGAGGTGAATGAGTAACAATACTTAAAATTTTGTTGTATCAATTTTTTTTGAAGTATCTAAAATTTGATTCTAACAAATAGAAAATTGAATTATTTTTTATATCCATATATAGATATAAATAGAATAAAAGAATGATTATATTAAAAAATAAATTTAAAAAATATAAGCAAATATTGAAGATTAATAAGATCTTATATAGTTGCCACCACATAGAATTAAACCATAGTAAGTTGCTAATAATCAAAAGATAGCAAAGGATTAAAAGAAATTATTATAATAATAGCTAAGATTTTACGTAGAGATTAGGTTAAAAAGAATATAGAATTTAGTAAGATGTAGTGTAAAAAGATGAAAGTAATTTTAGATGAAGTTTATCTATAATAGATGTAAACTTCATCTACAAGTAAAGAGTATTAGAAGTAAAAGTCATCTTACTTCATACTTCTCTTTATGTACAATTTTATTAATGCTCAATGTTGTGGCTTTAACTTCTCTTTCTTCATCAAGTTATAGATCTAGTCACATTTGCTTGTGAGTTTTGAAGTTATATGAAGTCTTTGTTGTTGTTTGAAATAAATCATGTTATTTTTCCTAGTGTTAGAATTTAGAATCTCCTAACTTTTAGATTTAGATCTAGATCTAAATCTTGATTCATTCTTACTTGTTATTAAGTGCATTTTGAATTTAGAATATATTTTATACCTTAAGGTGATATTATAAAATATTTATATATATATATATATATTTTTATTGAATATAATCTTTGATAGACTAACTTTGTAGTTTCATATGTTAAAGAAGCTTTAGGTACTTAGAAGATCTCTTATGGTATTTAAAAATAATTTGTGATTATAAAAGTAATATAAAAATGATAAATCTGATTTGAGATTTTTTTATAGTTCATTGGACTTGTGGAAAGTCCTAAAACTGAAGTTAAAAGTGTTTTAAGAGTGAAAATACTAGTTTATTTACAAAGAAGGCATTCTGAGATTGTAAGGTAGTAACATCTTCTTACTGATTTTGAAAGCTTTAAGAGTATTTTTTTGATCTTTTTTGATTCATCTCTCCATTAAACATAACTTCAAGTGAGGGTGAAGGCTTGAGAGTAATTAAAAAATTTAGAGGTAAAAATTTCTACCATTGGAAGATAAAAATAGAACTTTTGTAAGCTTCTTTGGATCTTTAGGATATTATAAATGAAAGTGAAGAACCTCTAAATATGCATACTAATATGAAGGGAAAAAAAGACTAAAAGTATTATAAAAAGAAGGCTTTTGGATTAATTGCATATAATATTGATGAAGTCAATTTTTCCTACATTATCTCTTGTAAAAGTCTAGTAAAAGCATAGAAGACTCTTTACAATATCTATAAGAAAAAAAACTTATCTAACATCATCTATACAAAGAGGAAGTTTTTTACTTGCAAGATGGAAGAATATGAAGATCTTATGATATACATTAATAAAGTGAAGGCATTTATAAATTAACTTATAATAATATACAAGTCCTTAGAAGATGTAGATATTAGCATGACTCTATTCATGAGCTTGCTAAAATCCTACAACTATCTTATTATGGCTTTAGAATCCATCAAGTTAAAAGAACCCACAATGGACTATGTGATAGCAAGACTTAGCCATAAAGTAACCAAGAAGAAAAAAAAAAAGCCTCAAAGTGAAGATTCAACACTCTATTTATAATAAAGCAAGGATAACTATTCAAATCAATGTGGTAATGTCAAAACTTCCTTCATTTGTAGCAAAGTAGGACTTTTTACTCAAAATTATTACAAAGGCAAAAAATTGAAAGGAAGAATATAAATAGTATGTAAGATGAATTTAGAGGATAAGATTATGTATTCATAGCAACAAATAGCACCTCCATGGCTGCCATGTTAAGATGGATTGTGGACTTAAGTTGTTCCAAGTATATGACACCTTATTAGTATTCATTTAATACTTATGAAGCTATTCCAGCATTAAATGTGATTTTGGAGGACAGTAGTACATGTGAAACCATTGAAATTGATTCTATTATAGTAGAAGTGATTATAAATAGATAAATCAATAAGATCTAATTAAAAAATATCTTCCATATGCCAAAGATGAAACAAAACCTATTTTCAATGAGTAAACTTGTAATGGAAGGTTTTATGGTTTAATTGAATATGAATGGATGTTTTGTGAAAATATTATATAGAAACATCATTGCCAAGGACTCTAGAGAAAAAAATTTATATTACCTCAAGTGTAAAAAGGTCAATATAGTGGAGGTAGGTACATTTATTGAATTTATATTAAACCAAGTCAAATTAAATATATGGCATTATTGCATTGACGATTTGAATGTAAAGAGCATGACAAAGCTTAAGTCTATAGTAAGTAGCTTAGATCATGGCAAAATAAGCCAAAATATAATACAACTTGGATATAAAAGATGCACATAAGGTAAATAACAAAAGGTCTCATTTTCAAGTAGTCGTTAAGGAAATGAACTAGAAGAAGATGCATAAATCTGAGAAATATATGTAAAAAGAAAAGTAATAAAATAGAAATAAAGTAGTATATATATTAAAAAGAAACTAAAATGGCTATTGTCAAAAGAAAAAGAAGCTAGAGATTCTTGAATCTAAACTAGAAGCAAGAAAAAAATTAACTAGAGTGAAGAAGGCTTCACTCTTGCTTTTATATATACTATCTAACTAGGAGCTATATAGCGATGTCATGTTGTAACATGACCATATGGTCAAAGATAATAATATAGATCTTATTATAGAAGAATCAAGTTAAAAAAAAGTAGAAAAATATGGATAAAAAATATGAAGGTAATAAAACTTTTAGTAGTAATGTTGTCATTTTAAAAAAAATAACTTCTTCTTACTTTGTAGGGCCAAAAATAAGGAAAAATAAAGTAGATTGAAAAAAAAAATAATATAAACATCTTTAGGAAGAAGTTAAGAATAAATTCTAGCAAAAAATATCTAAAAAAATTAGATATTGATACCCGAGGAGGGTTGGTTATCAACCTAGGTTGAAATCAGACCCTGAGGCACAAAACTGAGTATCTACGACAATTAGGAGGTTTGTTTTGTAAATCAAAGAGTAGAGTTTGATAGCAGATTAGATAAGGTTTTTATAAGCATTGGTTTTGGGAGATTTGGAGTTATTATGACTTTGTAAGAGCTTTATAAAGTCAAGATTATTTTTGGATGACTTGGGTTTTATAAAATAAAATATGGTTGATGTTTTTAGTGATTTCAAGAGTTTTATAACAAATCTACAAATGAAATTTTGTAGATTAATGGTCACAGGTGTGCTCGATATGTATTGTGAATCTTAGATTAATCTAATTATTAAATTGAGGGTTATTGAGGTTTAAGTGAGTCAAGGTCTCAGAAAGTAGAATTTTAGGTCTAGTGAGAGTTTTTAAGATTTCTTGCAATCTACTAGTTGGATTGGAGTAAAATTTATGTGAGAGGATATTAGACTTGTTTTTCTATGTGTATAAGAATTTTGAGTTCAATCGAACTATAGAAAGAAGAGATATTGGCTCTAAGAGATTGGCATTAAGGTTGGAGAAGGAGGTCGGCTAATACCCGAGCATATTTTTGAGGTTATCATCTATTTGGAAATTCCGATCCCTTTCAAAATTTTTGTGCTTTTTTTTTTAACTTAGTTTATAAGAAGTATACAAATTTTGAGTTAAGATCGATAGTTCATTCATTAGTTATTGAGATTTAATTCTATTATAGAAATTACTAGGGTTTGGTTAGGATTTGATTTAGGGTTAGGATTTGATTTAGGATTAGGATTTGGTTAGGATTCGGTTAGGATTTGGTTAGGATTAGATTTAGGATTAGATTTTGCTTTAAGATTTAGGATTTGGTTAGGGTTTGATTTAGCATTAGGATTTAATTAAGGATTTAGGATTTGGTTTAGGATTAGGATTTGATTAGGGTTTGATTTAGGATTTAGGATTTGATTAGGATTTGATTTAGGATTAGATTTTAGTTTAGAATTTAGGATTTGGTTAGGATTTGATTTAGGATTAGGATTTGGATTTGATTTAGGATTTAGAATTTGATTTAGGATTTAAGATTTAATTAGGATTTGATCAAGATTTGATTTAGGATTTAGGATTTTATTTGAGATTATTTAGGATTTAAGATTTAGTTAGTTTTTGGCCTAAAGTTGGAATGAAATAAGATTTCCACTAAGATTAAATTAAGATTGAATTGATATGTATTTGAGATATGTTTGTATTCATTTTAATATTTTTTTAAGATTTCTTATTTTTTCTTTGGAATTCCTTTGAGGTTTCTCTAAATTTGATTAAAGCTTGTTTAACATTATTAGTGTTCTATTAGAATTAGGATTTTGTTGTAGCAATTTCTATTCTACCTTCCACAGCCAAGTGCTTGGAGCATTCTCAAGCAAGACTTCCCGTATTACGACAGCGATGTTCTATAGGACTTCTAATATGTATTGACTTTGTAAGATACATGCCTTATCTTAAAAGGTAAGTTTTCTATATATATACCACATAAATAGCATATTCTTCAAGCTACTAATATGTATGGTACATGGCTAACTTGTTGACTATATTTCTAACCTAAAAAATCAGTTCTAGACACCTATAAAATCAAAGCAGCATTTGTGAAGCTTTTAAGAAGCTATTATAGAAGATATAATAAAATTAATTAATTTTTATTTATTTTATCTAATCATATAGATAATTATTGATTTATATGTGAATGTTAATGACATTATCTCTCCTTCTAGGGACAATTTCTATGAGGAGTGGTCATCATATCTTGAAAAAATTCAAGATGCAACAAATTATATTTGCAACATACTTTGATCTTTTTTCTCTTTGAAAATGATTAATAGAGCTTCTCAATCATTGATAGTGTTCCATATCAAGGTAGGAAGACCACCTTATTATTTGATTGTTCTTAAAACCTTCATAACTTCCTTCAAATAAAATATTTGAAACACCATCAAGAGTTGTTTCTAATTTTAGTAAAATCATCAAACATTGGAAGTTCTTTTCAAGATTTTGATACCAAATGCATTGTATCTTGCTATTTATTTGAGGAAGAACATGTCGTTTTAAAGGATCTTTACCTTGATTATGTCGTCTTAAAGGTTGTAACAATCATAATATCTTGTTTGGCAAGTTGATAAATAAATACTCTTGAGTCGAATCCATTGATTGTTGGTTTTCCATTTCCTTAGTGTCACAAATATAAAACAACTATAATAAGAATAAAAAGTAAAATATTATCTTACTTAGATCTTGTTTCTTTTATACAAAAAGTCTTCATCTTGATTTTGATAGATGTCGTTGATAAAAAGCCTCTATCTTCTTTATTACATTTGTAAGATTCTTTATTGTCTCCCATGTGCATTCACTTATATCATATTCATGCTAATGGACAAGATATTCTAATTTATTTTAGCACCGCCTTGAGTTTATAATTTCTTCCACTTCAAATTCTTCATTATTGTCCACTTCTATAGGAAGAGGTGGGACTTGTCTTCTTCTTGGTATATTCATAATCTTGTATGGTTCAAGAAGAGACATGTGGAAGATAAGATGGATCTTTATTGACTCTGATAGATGTAATCAATAAGCAATTGGATTGATTTGTCTACAAATAGGAAAAGATCCAAGCTTGCAATAGTCCAATTTATCACAAGAACAAGTAGTCTTGATATTATGATGAAGTAACCATACCTTATTACCTATATTAAATTATAATTATTCTTTTTAATAGGCATCTACGTTGATCTTTTGTCATTCTTGAACTTCCTTTAATTATTCTTTTATTATTGTATATAACTCAAACAAATGATTTACTAGATCTTTTGCCATAGGATTATCAATTTTTGAAAAGTCAAAAATATCAAGTCATGGATGATAACCATAATTCATAAAGAAAGGTATTGGTTATGTAGAAGAATGCATCATATTATTATAAGCAAACTCTATCAATGGTAAGAAGATTCTTCAATCGTCTTGTTAATAATTAATAGTACATCTTAAGTATTACTCCAAAACTTAATTTATATACTCTTTTTGTCCATCAATTTGAAGATGAAAGGCCAAAAATAACTTTACATCCATCTTTAGAATCTTAAAAAGAATTATTCTAAATCTTGGAACAAATTAAGTCTTTCTATTTGATATAATATCTTTTGGCAATCCATGATACTAATAGATATTGTCAAAGAAAGGCTTGGCTATTTCTTCATTTGTGATAGATTTTATATATGGTACAAAATATATCATATTTGTAAAATGATCTATTATCATAAATATAAAATCATACAAATTTGAGACTGGAAGATCCATGATAAAATCCATAGAAAGAGAAGACCATGATTGTTTTGGAATAGTTAATGGTTGAAGAAGTTTGTAAGATTGGTCATGGAGAGTTTTTGATCTTCAGTAAACATCACATGATTGAACAAAATCTTTGATCGCCACTTATATTTGTGGCCACCAAAAATCTCTAGCTATTAGCTCTAAAATCTTATTATATCCAAAATGTCCAGTTGTTGGAAAATTATGGCATACTTGAAGAATATGTAAATGTGCTTCTTCTTTTGGAATATATAGGCATCCTATGAAATAGAATAGGTTATTTTTGAGTTCAAATTTGAGAGTATCATGAGACTTAAAAAAAGGATTCTTCATATTATGAATAAGAAGATCAAAAGATATACTTGATTGAATTTATTTGACAAAGGTTGAATTAATAGTTAATGTTGAATTCATTTCTCAAAGATGAAAATGCTCAAGCTTCAAGAGATTTATTCTTTGTTGATCAAAAGATGCATTTCTTTCTTTTGGTGCAAGATAAGAAACTCTAGAGAGCACATTGGATAAATCTTATTGTTTTTCAGATTGATATGTAATCTTGAAATCAAATCTTCTTAAAGACATGCTCCAACAAGCCTCACGATGATTCAATATAAATGTTAATATGAAGTATTTGAGATTCTTGTGATCTATATATATGGTGATTAGACTGAAAGCACATTCCAAATAATGATGCCATTCTTGAAAAGAATTCATTATTACAAGAAGCTCTTTGTCATGGATTTCATAATTAATCTTGGTTGCTAAAAATATCTCAAAGTAAAAAGCTATTAAGTAAATTTTACCATCTATTCTCATTTGTGATAATACAACATCCAAAGCAAAGTCTGATGCATCTATTTTCATAAAGAATATCTTAAAAAAGTCAATGCCATACAAGATTGGTACAAAAATAAAAGCTATCTTTAGACCTTCAAATGCTACTTCTACTTCTTGATTCCACTGAAGTTTGTCTTTACAAGTCAAATGTATAAGTGGAACTACAACTTGAGAAAATTTCTTGATGAAGATTTGATAATAGTTAGCAAATCTCAAAAATATTAGACATCTTATACTGTTTTTGAGATCTTTCAATCCATAATATTTTGAATTTTCTTAGGATCTATCATAAGTCCATCATTTGAAATAATATAATCTAAAAAGTCAACTTGAATAGTATAGAATATACACTATTTTATCTTGGCATAGAGTTCCACATCTCTTAATTTTTGTAATACATGACAAACATGAAGTTCATATTCTTTTATATTCTAAGAATAGATTAAGATATCATCTAGATAAAAAATAATAAAATTATCTAAAGACTCTGAAAAAACATCATTCATAAGATGTTGAAAAGCAATCAGTGCATTTATAAGTCCAAAAGGCATGACATTATATTTGAAATATTTGTACCTAATTTGAAATGTAGTCTTCTATTCATCTCTTTCTTTGATGCATATTAGATTATATACTATTTGTAGATCTATTTTTGTATAGATCTTATTTTGATTCAATTAATTAATAAGTCTAAATATTAAAAGTAGTAGATATTACTTCTTGATGGTGATCTTGTTGAGTACTCAATAATCAATACATATTTGCAATGATCCATCTTTTTACTTCACAAATAGAATTGGAGCTCTTGCTAGAGATTTGGAATGGTGTATGAAGTTCTAAGCTAGATTTTCTTCAATATATTCCTTAAGTTCAATCAACTCATTTTGTAATAAATTGTAGATTAGTCCAAATAGAGGTTGTGCTCCTTTTTGAAGGTCAATTAAGCAGACATAGGAAGAATGTTCTGGAAGAGTATCAGCATTCTTTTTTTAAAATATATCTTAAATTTTTTAATAATGGCTTGGAATTCGACTTGAAGTCTTTACACCATTAGAAATGAGTGTGGCATAAATGACATAAGATGATCCTTCTTTGGCAACATGCAAAAAAGCTCTTGTACCTACAAACACAAGTTTAATTCTATTAGACTTGTGATTTTTTACTTAATTAATTATATTCTTGATTATACTTTTAAAAAAGTTGAGAATACAAGAAATCCAATTTATTTAAGGATTGTATTTTTTTTTAATCATGATAAGCCTAAAATGATTGAATTAAAATAAGATCTAATGATATTAAATATCACAAAGTTATTATGACCATTGGTTATTATTTCTATAGGAAGGATTTCATAAATAACACCTCTAAAAGACAATGGACGACCATCTATGACTTCTATATAAATAAGTTTAGTTTTCTTTACTATAAATATACTAAGTTTTTTAGCAAATTCTTCAACTAAAAAATATGCTAGAGCTCTTGAATTTAACAAAGAAAAGGCCTAAATTTGTAATATTTAGGTCCTAAAATAATATTTAATGTAAAAAAAGGAGAGGATTTTGAAAAGAGAATAAGACCTTCAATAGGTATTGTACAAGGTTCTAGCTACATGGTTTTTATTGTAGCTAGACAAATTCATTTTTTATTATATTGTCTTCTTTGACATTTGTACTCCTCATTTTATAATTGTGTCACTTCTTTAGATAATGTTGAGCAATGTGCTTAGGTTCTCTATAATATAAATGTAATCCTTCTTTTTAACGGCAAGTTTTTTCTTGCTTGATAAGAAATTTGAAACATACTGCATCAATTTACATATCTTCTACTTCCAAATGTATGTATTGAAGAAGCATTGGTATTGTCATTGAATTATAGTAATAATGAGGTTCACTTATTTGACTCTCAAATCAAAATTCAAAAAGTTGATTGTCACACTTCTCAGCAAAGTCAATCGTTTGATTCAATGTTTGAAGATCAATTAAGTTGAGCATCAATTTCTTTATCTCATATTATAATTCATAGAACAATTAGCTAATAAGTGCAGCATCATCTCATTTGATATTAGTTGCAAGTTATCAAAATTGTAAAGCATATAATATTACGAATCGATTTTCTTATCGCAAAATGTGGATTTTATTAGTTGCAACACAAGTTGCATCATGTTTTTTATATATGGATCAAAACTCTGCCAAAAAAGCTTCTAAAATATCCAATATTGGATCTTGTTGTTTAAAAAAAGATAAAAATTATAATAATGCTAAACCTAAAAGAAGTGTATCAATGAATCTAACTTGTGATTTTGGAATTGAATAGCTTTGGGATTGAAGTTCAATCACAAATTATACTTGATTAATAAATCCTCAAAATTTAGATCTTGTGCCATCAAACTTCTCAAGCAGGACAATTCTTGGTTCTCTAGTACCAAAAAGATATTCCATTGTAGAAAAAGAGATATGATTTGATGCAGATGTTGAAGCAGCTCCAACCATATTTATATCTTTACTTTCTACTATTCTTGTTGCTTTTTGTGGTAGTTAATTGAGTTGATGCATTACAAGCATCAACTCCCTCAATTGTTCTTGCATTTGTGCCATTGCACTCTTCATTTTAATAAGCTCTTCTATGATAATACTTAAAAGAAAATCTAATATTGCTCAAGACAAGTAGAAGGGAGGACTTGAGAATAAAGAAGATATTAAGAACAATATTAGTTTAAAAGAGGGTAATCCACAACTCCTAATATACTTATGACTTATCAAGAGAAGGGGATAATCTACTCTTAATCAAGAGAAGACAAAGCTCTAAAATTATAAATATACTCTTGTCAATCTATTAGGGACATGAATTGGGAGAAGATGCATAAACTTGAAAAATATATGTGAAAATAAAAGTGAAAAAATAGAAATACAGTAGTATGTATATTAAAAAGAAACTAAAATGGCTATTATCAAAAGACAAGGAAAATAGAGACACTTTAATCTAGACTAGAAGTAAAAAAAAAATTGACAAGAATAAAGAGAGCTTCACTCTTGCCTCTATATATACTATCTAAGAGCTATATGGTAATATTCTATGGGACCTCTAATATGTACTGATTTTGTAGGACACATGTTTTACCTTACAAGGAAAGTTTTCTATGTGTGCACAACATAGTTAACTTGTTCTTCAAGCTACCAATATGTGTGGTATATGGTTAATTTATTGACCATATTTCTAACCTAAAAAATCAGTTATAGAGACTTATAAAATCAAAGAAGCATCTATGAAGCTTCTAAGAAGCTTTTATAAAAGATATTATAAAATTAATCTATTTTTACCTATTTTTATCTAATCATATAGGTCATTATTAAAATTAAGACTGAGTACTTTTAGAAGCTTTAAGAATTTAAAGAACTTATTAAAAAATAAAGTAAGTGTAAAATCAAGATGTTGTATATAAATAATAGAAGAGAGTATATGTCTAAGCAATTTGATGTTTATTTGAACATTGAAGGAATTATTAGATAAATGACAGCACTATACATTCCACAATAAAATGGTATTGGTGAAAGGACAAATCAAACCATCATAGAGATGACAAAGAGTATGCTTCATGTTCAAAATCTTGGTTATGAATTTAGGATGTAAGTTGTGGTAAATAAAGTACATACAAGGAATATGTGTCTAATAAGTGTTCTTGCATCAATGACACTACAAGAAGCTTGGAGTGGGAGACAACCTTGCATTTTATATATAAAGATATTTGGATGCATTGCATATGCAAAGATACTATATTATATAAGATTCAAACTTGATGCAAAATTTACAAAGTGTATTTTCTTAGAATATTGTGAAGGTATCAAGATACATAGGTTAATGTATTTGGATACCAAAAAGATTATCAAAAGTAGTTATGTTGAATTTTTGGAGCATAAAAAAGAAAAAGATGAAGGAAATGAAGATAGTAAAAGTATGAATGAAGATGAAGATGCAAAGAAGATGAAGAAAAAGACTTTACAATTTGCTAGGACCAACAATGAAAATGTTTAAGATTATAATGATGATGATGATTATGAGTATCAATCTTTAAGTGAAAAAAGACAAGCTTTAAAAAGAAAGAAGCTTGAAAGAGAGCATGAAGTACAATAAGATGAATATTTTTCAAATAAAAGTAGATCTTTTGAGAAAAAAAAGACTATGTGGCAAATGGTGGAAGAACCACATCTTTCTTCAAATAAGTAAAGAATATGCAAATATTATTCTATAAGCTAATCCATTTTTTTTGTGTAATGCTATAAAGTCCCAAGATAAAAACAAGTGGCAAAAGACTATGGAAGAAGAATATCAATCTCTTATAAAGAATGGTTCATGGAATTTTGTACTTCTTCCAAGAAATCAATCCAATGTTGGTTGTAAGTGGATATTTAAGACTAAAAGACATGTAATAGATATGGTGGTGAGGCACAAAGCAAGATTAGTTGCCAAAAGGAATTCATAAGTTATTGGTATTGACTTTAATGAGACTAATACACATGTTGCCAAATTCACTACGATTAGGACTATTAAGGCAATTAGAGTACCAATAGACTTAGAAATGCATCAAATGGATGTAAAGACGAATTTTTTGAACGAAAAATTATAGAAAGACATCTATATAGATCAAACTCAAGGATTTATACAATAAGACAAAGAACATCTTATGTGCAAGTTGAAGAAATCCTTGTAAAGATTAAAACAATCACCAAAAATATGGTATCGACATATTGATATATTTTTTGTGAATATGGAGTTTGTAAAGAGTGAGATTGATCATTCACTATATACAATATAATTTAAAGAATTCTTACTAATTATAATCTTTTATGTTAATAATTTTATTATCTTGGCTAACAATATAAAAAAGATAGATTGGATGAAGGCCACATTAAAAAAAGAGTATGAGATGAGTAATTTAGAAGAGCTCTACTATTGCTTAAGAATGGATTTTATAAAAGATTATTGTAAGAAGACCATTACAATAAATTAAAGCAAATACATTGAAGAAGTATTGAAATGATTCAATATGGAAGAATGCAAGCCCATTGAAACATCTTTAAAAGACAATTTAAAGTTGATAAAGCTCACAGATGAAGAATATGCTTAAGTTGAAAGTAAGATGCAAAGTATTCCATATAAAGCAGCAATAGATTCATATATATATGCAATAATGGCCACAAGAGTGGATCTTGCATTTAGTGTGAGTGTTGTGAGTTAACACATGTCTAAGATAGGACCTTTGCATTGGACAATAGTAAAGAGGATATTGAAGAACTTAAAAGGTACAAAAGACTTCAAATTGTGCATAGGTAGTAAAAATACTGATTTATAAAATTATTTTAATGCAAATTAGATTAGAGATGCAAATGATAAAAGATCTATAATAAGATATGTGTTTTTTTATTGGAGTGGCAATCATTTTATAGAATTTCAAGAGACAACCTATCATTGCAAGATCAATCATAGAAGTTGAATACATGGCAGCAAATCATCATACACTAGAAGCATGTTGAATAAAAAAACTCTTAGAAGTTGGATCATATTTACAAAGTTTAAAATTTTAATATATATATATATATATATATATATATATATATATATATATATTAAATTTATATATAAAATATAATTAATTAATTTTTTAATATATCATATCAAATGAAATATAATTTTTTAAAATACTTTATATGTAATAGTTCTTAAAGTATCTAAGATATATATATTTTTTTATTTAATTTAATTTTTTATTTTTAACACATATATATATATATATATATATATATATATAATTTTTTTCATGATCAATTTATAATTCAATCAAATTATTTAAATTATTTAATTAAAAAAAATAAAAAGAAATAGATGATATTAAAAATAAATTATAATGCTTGATTTTGGAATATCAATGAAGTGGCGAGGTTGAAACAAGGGAGGTGTCAGGGACAAGAACTCGATGAAAAAACAATTCAAACAAGTGAGCCTTCACTCAAAGAGAGCTAACAAAATATATATAAACAAGTATATATATTGAAGTAGAAACTAGAATGGCTATTGCCAAAAGACAAGAAAACTAGAGATCCTTGAAACTAGACTAGAAGCAAGAAAGGAGTTGACAAGAGTGAAGAAGCCTTCACTCTTGTCTCTATATATACTATCTAACTACGGGCTACGTGGCGACGTTCTATAGGACCTCCAATATGTGTTGACTTCGTATATGTAATTATTAGCTTACATGATTATGGCCGTGATATTATCCCCCCTTCTAGAGACGAGTTCCACGAGGAGCGGTCATCATATGTTTAGAAAATCTATGATGCAACGAATTGTATTTGCCACATATTCTGATCTTTGTTCTCTTCGAAGATGATTGATAGGACCTCTCAACCATCGGTAGTGTCCCATACCAGGACGGGAAGACCACCCAGCTATTTGATCATTGTTGAGGCCTTCGTAACTTCCTTCGAATAGAAAATTTGCAACACCATCAGGAGTTGTTCCTACCTCTAGCAAAATCACCAAATATCGGGAGTCCTTTCCCAAATCGTGATACCAAACGCGTTGTATCTCACCATCTATTCGAGGAAGAACATGTCGTTCTTGAAGATCTTCATCTCGATTACATCCCCTTGAAGGTTGTGACAATCTTAATGTCTCGTCCGGCAGGTCAACAAATGAAGGGTCTTGAGTTGAATCCGCTGGTTGTTGGTTCTCCATCTCCTGAGCGTCACTACTATAATGAAGCTACGAACAAGAATTGAAAGTAGATTGTTATCTTGCCTAGACGTTGTTTCTTTTATAAAGAAGGTTTTCATCTTGATTTTGATGGATGTCGTCGATGAAAAGCCTCCACCGCCTTTGCTGTATTTACAAGATTCTTTATTGGCTCCCATGTGCGTTCACTAATACCATATCTGCACCAATGGACAAGATATTTTAATTTATTTCGGCGTTGCCTTGAATCTAGGACTTCTTCTACTTCAAACTCTTCATTATTGTCCACTTCTATAGGAGGAGATGGAACTTGTCGTCTTCTTGGTATGTCCATTGTCTTGTATGGTTCAAGAAGAGACACGTGGAATACTGGATGGATTTTCATTGACTCCGGTAGATGTAAACGATATGCAACTGGATTGATTTGTGCAGAAATAGAAAATGGTCCCAGCCTTCGAGAGTCCAACTTGTCACAAGGACGAGTAGTCTTGATATTGCAACGAAGTAGCCATACCTTATCACCCAAGATGAATGATGGTTGTTTCTTTCTATAGACATCCGCATTGACCTTTTGTTATTTTTGAGCCTCTTTTAAGTGTGCCTTCATTATTGCATGTAGCTCTGATAAATGAATTGCCAAATCTTTCGCAGTAGGATTATATACTTTTGAAAAGTCAAAAGTATCAAGTCGTGGATGATAACCATAATTAGCAAAGAAAAGTGTTTGTTTTGTAGAAGAATGTACCATGTTATTGTAAGCAAACTCTGCCAATGGCAAAAGAGTTGTCCAATCATCTTGTTGGTAATTAATGGTACATCTTAAATATTGCTCCAAAACTTGATTAACACGCTCCGTTTGTCCATCAGTTTGAGGATGGAATGCCGAAGATAGTTTTATATCCACTTTAAGAATCTTGAAAAGAGTCCGCCAAAATCTTGATACAAATTGAGTTCCCCTATCTGATATAATATCCTTGGGTAATCCATGATAGCGATAGATATTGTCAAGAAAGAGCATAGCTGTTTCTTCACCTGTGATAGATTTTGTACATGGTACAAAATGTGCCATCTTGGTAAAACGATCTACTATCACGAATATAGAGTCATAAAAACCTGAGATTGGAAGATCCGTGATGAAGTCCATAGAAACAGAAGACCATGGTTGTTCTGGAATGGGTAATGGCTGAAGAAGTCCAAAAGGTCGATGACGAAGAGTTTTCGATCTTGAGCAAATATCACATGATTGTACAAAATCTTTAACTGCTTTCCACATTTGAGGCCACCAAAAATCCCTAGATATCAGCTCCAAAGTCTTATTATATCCAAAATGTCCTGCTGCTGGGAAATCATGACGACCTTGAAGAACACGTAAACGTGCTTTTCCTTCTGGAACATATAGGCGTCCTTCGAAATAGAGTAGGTTGTTCTTGAATTCAAATTTAGATAGATCATGAGATTTAGAAGAATTGTTCTTGATATCACGAACAAGAGGGTCTGAAGACATACTTAACTGGACTTGCTTAAGAAAAGTTAAATCAACAGTCAATGTTGATTTTATTACTCGAAGATGAAATTGCTCCGGCTTCAAGAGAACCATTCTTTATTGCTCAAAAGCTGCATCTCCTTCTTTTGGTGCAAGATAAGAACGTCTAAATAAGGCATTGGATAAACCTTGTTGTTTTCTTGGCCGATAAGTGATAATGAACTCGAATCTTGATAAAGACATGCTCCAACAAGCTTGGCGACGATTTAATACGCGTGCTGATATAAAATATTTGAGGTTCTTATGATCCGTATACACGGTGACTGGACTAGAAGCGCCTTCTAGATAATGACGCCATTCTTGAAAAGAATCCACAATTGCAAGAAGTTCTTTGTCGTGGATCTCATAATTGATTTCTCTTGCTGAGAATTTTCTTGAATGAAAGGCTACTGGATGAAGTTTGTCATCTATTCCCATTTGTGATAAAACCGCACCCAAGCAAAGTCCGATGCATCTGTTTCCATAAAGAATGCTTTGGAAAAATCAACACGATACAAGATTGGTGCAGAAACAAATGTTGTCTTTAAAGATTCAAAAGCAACTTCCGCTTCTTGATTCCATTGGAGTTTGTCTTTACAAGTCAAACGTGTAAGTGGAGCTGCAACTCGAGAGAAGTCTTTGATGAAGATCCGATAGTAGTTGGCAAATCCCAAAAAACATTGGACATCTCTTACCATTTTTGGGATCTTCCAATCTATAATAGTTTGAACTTTCTTAGGATCCATCTTTTTTCTTCACAAATAGAATTGGAGCTCATGTCGGAGATTTAGAATGGTGTATGAAATTCTTGGCTAGATTTTCTTCAATATACTCCTTGAGCTCAGCCAACTCATTTTGTGATAAACTATAGATTGGTCCGAATGGCGGTTGTGCTCCTTCTTGAAGGTCAATTGAGCAATCATAGGGACGATGTTTCGGGAGTGTATCCGCATTGTTTTTTTCAAATACATCTTGAAATTCTTGATATTAGCTTAGAATGCCATTTGAATTCTTTTCACTACTAGAAACGGGTGTAGCATAAATAATGTATGATGATTCTTTCATAGCAGCATGCAAAAAAGCTTTTATACCTATAAATACGGGTTTAATTGAACTAGACTTATGACTCTCTACTTGATTAACTACACTATTAGTTATACTTTTAGAGAAAGTAAGAGTTCGAGAAATCCAGTCTATTTGAGGGTTGTATTTTTCTAACCACGATAAACCTAAAATGACTGGATTAGAAGGAGATCTAATAATATTAAATACTACAAAACTATTATGACCATTGATTATTACTTCTATAGGAAGGATTTCGTGAGTAATATCTCCAAAAGACAATTGACGACCATCTATGACTTCTACATGAACAGGTTTAGTTTTCTTTACTAAAGATATGCTATGTCTTTTAGTAAATTTTTCATCTAAAAAATACGCTGAGGCTCCTGAATCTAATAAGGCAAAGACTTTGTAATGTTTAGGTCCTAAAATAACATTTAATGTAAAACAAGGAGAGGGCTGTGAGGAGAGAATAGGATCTTTACTAGATGTTGTGCAATGTTCCAGCCGCACGGTCCCTATTGTAGCTGGACAAACTCGTTTTCTAACATATTGTCTTCTTTCACAGCCATACTCCTCATTTTGTGATTGCTTCATTTCTTTGGACAATGTTGAGCAGTGTGCTTTGGTTCTCCACAATATAAACATAATCCTTCTTGATGACGACGAGTCTTTTCTTGCTCAGTAAGAGGTTTGAAATGTACTGCATCAATTTGCATATCCTCTACTTCCAAATGTATGTGTTGAAGAGGTGTTGGTGTTGCCATTGAATTATAGTAACGTTGAAGTCCACTTGTACGATTCTTAGATCGAAATTCAAAAAGGTGATTGTCACACTTCACAGAAAAGTCAATTGCTTGACTCAATGTTTGAGGATCAGATAAGTTGAGCATTAATTTTTTTACCTCATATTGTAATCCGTAGAGAAATTGGCTAATAAGTGCAGCATCATTCCACTTGATATCAGTTGCAAGTTATTGAAATTGTGAAGCATATAACGTTACTGATCGATTGCCTTGTCGTAAAATACGGATCTTATTGGTTGCAATACAAATTGCATCATGCTCTCGATACATGGATCAAAACTCTGCCAAAAAAGCCTCTAGATTATCCAATATTGGATCTCGTCGTTCAAGAAAAGATGAAAATCACGATAGTACTGAACCTGAAAGAAGCATACCAATGAATCTAACTTGTGATCCTGGAGTTGGATAGCTTTGGGGTTGAAGTTCAATCACCAGTTGCACTTGATTGATAAATCCTCGAAACTTGGATCTAGTGCCATCAAACTTCTCGGGTAGGACAATTCTTGGTTCTCTAACATTTGAAGGGCGTTCCACCATAGGAAAAAAGACATGGTTTGGTGCAGATGTTGAAGCAACTCCAACCATTTCTATATCTTCACTTCCTGCCAATCTTGTTGCTCCTTGTGGTGGTAAATTGAGTTGATGCATCGCAAGTATTAACTCCCTCAATTGCTCTTGCATTTGTGCCATTGCATTCTTCATTTCGAGAAGTTTTGCCATGATAACATTTAGAAGAGAGAGGACGTATAATATCGCTCAAGACAAATAGAAGAGAGGACTTGAGGACAAAGAAAATAATAAGGACAATATCAGTTTAGAAGAGTGTAATCCGTAACTTCTAATATGCTTATATCTTATCAAGAAAAAGGGGTAATCCACTCTTAATCAAGATTAGACAAAGCTCTGATATTGTAGGTGTACTCTTGTCAATCTGTGAAGGACAAGAACTCGATGAAAAAACAATTCAGCCAAGTGAGCCTTCACTCAAAGAGAGCTAACAAAATATATATAAACAAGTATATATATTGAAATAGAAACTAGAATGGCTATTGCCAAAAGACAAGAAAACTAGAGATCCTTGAAACTAGACTAGAAGCAAGAAAGGAGTTGACAAGAGTGAAGAAGCCTTAACTCTTATCTCTATATATACTATCTAACTACGGGCTACGTGGCGATGTTCTATAGGACCTCCAATATGTGTTGACTTTGTAGGACACATGCTTTGATTTACAAGGCAAGTTTTTCTACGTGTGGGCCACATAGTTAGCTTGATCTTCAAGCTAACAACATGTGTGGCACATGGCCAACTTGTTAACCACGTTTCTAATCCAAAAAGTCAATTAAAGACACCTATGAAGTCAAAGTAGCATCTAAGAAGCTTCTAAGAAGCTTCCATATTAAATATTATAGAATTAACTTACTTTTACTTACTTTTACTTACTTCTACTTATTTGTATATGTAATTATTAGCTTACATGATTATGGCCGTGACAGGAGGTGGTGAGGAGGTAGAAGAGTTGGAATCAAGACAATGGATGGAAATGGTGTTGTACTAAAAAATAGCATAATATGTTAAAATAATATAAAATATTATAAAAGTTTAGATTGTAATTAAGAATGAAATAAAATAAAAATATATGTTTTTTAAATTTATTTAAGTTTGTGATTTGAATTTTTTAATTAAAAATAGAAGTTGTAGAATTCATTAGTAAGGAGTTTAGATGGGCTTTGGTATCAAAAGTATAATATTCAGACTCTTAAGTCATCCCATGTGGATGGATAAGGTGAGTAATAGAGGATTTTATTTCCATTGGTTGAAAGTCATGTCCAATAGACTTCAAGATGTTTAAAACCACATTAGAATTTTGGACCACTTTAAGGCAACCTATTTGAGATAAGGCAAACCATTTGAGGCAAGATAATTCATTTGAAGTTTGAAGAGTGGATTCAAAAAACTTGTGTTTTGGATTAAAATATGGGTAAAGAAAATATATAATTTGGATTTTGAATAGAAGAGATATGGTTGTTTGAAGTTAGGATATGAATTTGGTATCTACTACTATTATTTTAAGTATATAAAGAGTTATAAGAAGACATTTAGTATTTAAAAGATAGTGTTTAAAAGCTGACTTGAAGAGCTACATTTTATATTAAAGAATTGATAAATTCCAATTTAGAACAAAGGAAAAAGAACTATTGAAGTTAGTACTTTAAAACTAGAATTTGTAAGTGAGTTCTTTTCATAGAGATTTTGATTTGGGCTATATCTTAAGTTTTTGGACAAATTTTTGGCTCAAAATTTTTATAAATGTAGATGACTATGTTAAGAAGTTTTATATAAAAAATTCATGGTATTTGAATATTGGATTTTTAAGATATGATAGAATTAGTGCAGAGGTGCCTAAAAACTGACATGTTTAGCATCTACTAGAAATTAGGTGATATCCAAAGATTTGTAATAAATTTATAGTTGAATTTTTTAATAGATGTAGTTAAAGATATAAGGTAACTTATAGAAAAGTGATAGTCCAACTTGATAGATTGAAAGTTATGGAGAAATACATATTCAAAAGAGGTTCTTAAAAGAATAGAAGTGGTTTTAGGATATTTAGTCACATCTTAAGAGCTCTTACATATCCTAGACTTGTGTATTTAATGTAAATATCTTTGTGAAATCAAGCTATAAATAAAATTTGTATTTTACAAACTTTCAATTTGTTTGAGCAGTTAATAATAGCCAAAGGCCTAATACTTTCTTGAAGAAAACTCTCTCTACAACAGATTTGGAAACATAAGACTTGTACAAAATCAATCATTTAGTAGAAAGAAAGATGTGGCTTTAATTAGTTCTTCAATATATATATATATATATATATACCATTTGAAATATATGTTATGAATGGCTATTCTATAAATATATCTAAAAACATATATATATATATATATATATATACATATACACATGAATTCTACTTAATTTATAATCTTAGTAGATGGAAATTGTTTATATTATTTAATAAATATCAATCAAGAGATATAGTTTATAACCTAGAAATAACCTCCATTCTAACAATTTGGGGATAAATTGTCCCTAACCATTTTAGTTCGCCAGATAAAGAGGTATTATTGAAAGTGCAATGGTTACCATAGGGTGTTGACGGACTTTTACAAGAAAGAATGCCAGCGTTGTAGGGAGCGTTCAACGGTTTTGTGCAAAGATTAGGGTACTGTGGAAGAAGTCTTTGGTGCAGTAAAAACGCCGACTTGATGTTTGAAGAAGTTCTCTTCTTGCGTTGAACAATCAGTGTCACAATCCGTGGCTTGATGTGTCGTCACAAGTCAATCAACTGGGACAGTGGGCATTCGACGTTATCGATGAGGACAAAGAAAACCGCATAAATGGTACTTCCACAAGCGGCTGCGTTTGCTTTTCAGAGACCGTACGGGGTGTGATGACCGACACTGTACTGACGTAACGCTCTCGCTTGCCAGAGAAAAATTGGTGTTTTGTCTCACCAGCATGATAAGCTGCATTCCATCAGACCGTCCAAAGACAAATACATCTGGTGTTCTCTTATAAAAGTAATGCAACCGATTTCGCCTAATAAGATGTTGGAAGTAATTTATTGATTTAATAGGAAAAAAATTGTGATGTGTACATACTCTAAAATGTTTCCCTTGTCGTCATTGTCCTAAGCTCGTGCGCCAGGGTGGATACCTATGAAAGGTGCCTCACTGATATCGAATGTGATGGTATCATCTGCTAAACTCTGATATGATCTATTGTTGAATCGCTGGAGGTATGAAACGACGCAAAACACACTCTTCGTCAACCTGCTGGTCTTCTCATACTGAACGACACACATTACTGCCCATACGAGCTAAGGTACGCCAGAATCTAAGTCTAGGGTTACGAAACCTAGACGCCGATGTCTCAACATGAAGCATCGGTGCTCATTAGTTGACAGAAGTTCTCAAAGGTAACCTTCCGCCGATTCGATCCGGTGGCAGTCTCAACCATAGCCAGAAGATCCTCTGACGATAAAATCTGCCCCAAACTCCCCATCACGCCGCTTAAATCATCCGAACACAGTACTCCATCGCCGTTGCGGTCCAGCACGCGAAACATCTGCTCCAAGGCATCCTGACCGAGCGACGACAAGCTCTCCACCCTCTGAGGAATGTGTACCTTCACGAGTGACAGAAACTCCTCAAAGTCCACGGCACCATTACCGTCCCTGTCTGCCAACGATATCATCAGATCTATCTCCTCAGCACTCAGACTACTCTTGAGCGAATACTGCAAAAAATGAGATAAATCCTCGGACTTAATAGTCCCGTCTCCGTCGCGGTCCATCAGATGGAACGCCTTCTTCAATTGCGACTCCTGCCATGCACTTGTCCCTTGCTCTCCATGACTCTGCAGCTGCACTTGTTGATGCGCACTGCTCCCCGCAACTCCACCGTAACACATCTTTCCCAATGAATCTCCACACAGCACTCTCACTCACAAATCCTAAGGAAGCGATGTTCGATCCCTTACTCACAACACGGTCCTCTCTTCAAAGCGTTCAAAATATTCGCAAACGGAACACAACACCCTCGCCACACAAAGACAGTTCAAGTGCACCACGGCGGAAACCCAGTTGAAGTTCCAGGCAGGCGAGCGGTCTAATGCACTCTCAGACCTGAATCCAATAAATCCGAAACCGAGCGTTGGCCACCAAGACTGATATGGAGATGCTTGTGGTACAAGACGACAGTTACATCTGAAGACCACCAACATTGGCAAGGATGAGACAGGAAAGTTCCAGGTCCCCTGGAGCGGATTCGTCAGGGTCGCGTCGATTGCGCGGTCAGGGATCTGCAGAGGAATTCCAAGAGGAGGGGCAGTTACTTGCTATCAGGGAAACAACGAAGCAGCGACGGAAAGTCCGTGCAGGATTCATGGAGGACGAAGATGGGTTGGCGCATTCGTCTAGGGCCTTCTATATTCCAACCGCCAACAGCTCCATTCTCCCGTGCCGACGTTTCCGCGGAATCGTCAGTGCCCCTTCCGATGATGCGTCGTTGCTCCAGGCGATGCCCTGAACCGTCGGGATGAGTCGAAGCGACGTTTCCTAAGCCGTTTCCTCCCGAAGTCGACGCGGTTTTTATCCAAGCAAGGGGCAAGCCTCGTAGAACTCTCGCAGAAACCTCCCAGATCGATCGACTGGCTCCACCATCTTGGGCCGTCGGATCGCAGCTGCCTCTCAGATTCAATCTCAACCGCCGATATGATATTTTGGAACGTAGGGAGGGAACGTAAGAGAACCAAGAGGGCAGGCAGGTTGGGAACTCAGAACCCACTCCTCCTTTGGTCCGCACTGATGCATATTCTACCCCCTCATTCGGCTCGCACTGATCCACATTCACATGTGTGCTGAATTTTGTTCGGGGGCTGCCTCTCAATCCCAATTTTCAACCATCACTCTTGCTTCAAATATATATATATATATATATATTTTTTTTTTCATACACAATAGCACTCAATGTACATGGTAGTGTACTTTTGTTTTGAAGTATTTTTTTTGTAACTTAAAAAATTTACTCATTAATTTTTTATCAAACATAGATATTTTATAAACAAGGATTCATCATTGATTAACTTCTTTGCTAATTCTTTCTCTAGGAAAAGTATTTTATAGATAAAATTTGTATCTAAGTAGGTAATTTTTATCAAAGTAGTTTCAAAATTAAAAAAATGCAATAACCATAATAATGTGGTCATAAAAACTACCACTAAAATTAGTCTTTATTATATACAATGGTAAATACCACATATGAAATATCATAAAATTAAATTAAATTAAATCCTTTTATGAAGTGCAAAATTTTGCATCCACTCTCATAATAAAAATCTAAATCTTTGAAGAATAATTCTATGTCTTGGTCAATATTACATCCTTTCTTATCTAATGCTATACTATTATCTTTTTTTACAATCATGTATTGATAATTAATACACTTAGTTTTGGTGACTTTGATAAAAAAACATATTTAAATTACTATGCTCTAGACATGCTTCTTTACACAACTTAAGTAATTTTATTTGTATATGCTTTCTTTTAACAACTTCTTGCCTTCATCATAGAACTTTGAATTCACCATGTCTTGATACTACTAGATTCTTTCTACCATATGCTTCTTCATTATCATTTTTTTTTTTTTTTTTTTTTTTTTTTTGGCTTCAAAATTTAAGTCTAGTCTTGTAATATGAACTTATATAGAAGTGATATTACTACCTTCTCTTGGCATACGAATTTGTAGAGATCTCGGTAGTAAGTTTTTTGTACTTCTTAAAAGTATTAAGATTGATTCTATTACTTTATTGAATACATCATGTTCTTCTATAGTCAAGGCTTCCATCTTATCTGTATCATTAAATGAGTTATATAAAACAACTTACAAACTTGAACATCATATTTATGAATTTAAATTCTACTATCTCTTCTATTACTTAGATCATCATTTTGTTGATTATATGGCCTATCTCATGGGCCATTATGATTAACATCTTCTTTTTTTATTAAAGATTTCACTATCTTCATATGTGCTTGGTAATAAATATAACAAATATAGATATTTTTTTTTAACAATCCATCATACAGCCTACATGTATTTATATATAAGACCATAATTGTTATATTTGTACCATTTGTGAAATAAATTAATAATATACCATTTTATTAGAATATCTTAGCTTTGAAATACAAACTCTGTATGACATATATCAAGAGCTTCTAAGTTTGAAAAATGATCTTGTATATAAAGCTCAACATACTACTTGGCTCTTTACAATCTTACAATCTACTGCTTGTCTTTGTTTCTTAAAGAATACTTTTTTAATTTACTCAATGCATAGGCATTGTTATAGTATTGCATTAAAAGGATTCCTCTAAAATAATATCATAAATTTGGCTTGCTTATCAATACAATAATAAATTCATCAAGCTGTAATTTATTTTTTTATTTAAAATAATATATTTTACATATTTCTACATGTATTCTATAAGATTAATTGTGTTGGCATTTCCGTGGTGATAAATTCTATGTTATTTTCGATACATCAATTTCTATTGGCTATTAAGTCCTATCTAATTATTTTTTAGATATTTAAGTATCTCTTGGATTTAAGCGTATATAGTCTTGAATCTTTTGTAATCAATATCAATTTTTTTTTACTCAATACTAGCTTCTAATATAAAGCACATTGTCTTATAAATCAAAATGCTCATTACCAAGTAATTTAGATAAAAAAAAATGCTCTATCCATGCTTTTTTAAATGTGAAACCAACACAAAAGCATAAAACTCTTTATTTAAATTCTATCAATTTTTTTGTTTTTTCAATACATATAGTCTTTTTTAATGGTTCTTATTAAAGTCTTATACTTTATATTATTTTTATCAATTAGTATTGCATTTGGCCAAATTATATTCATATTTTGAAATACGGTAGACATTATGAGATATATTAACATTTGGCCTTGATCACTATTCTTCTTGGTAGTACAAAGCATAAAAAAATTGGCATCTCCAATCCCATTGCATTGAAGTAGATTCTAGCATACAATGATATATTCTATTAATTAAGCTTTAACATTAAGTCTACAATCCATGCCAAGTTTGGTATAATATCTTTTGTTCTTTCAAGCATGTCTTTGTTTGTATCTTTAATACAAAGAGTCACTTCTTTGCTATTGGGCTCTTTGGATTTAAAGCATGATAAAGTATATATATATATATATATATATATATATATATATATATTTACCTATTTAGGGATCATGTCTTTGACTACTTCATAGTTATTTTCATTGCATCTTTCTTCTATTTGAAGATGATATAATAGGCTTGTTGTTTCTTTTGGATCTAAAAATAAAAAATATTCATTATTTATATAATAAATCTTTTTAAAAAAATATCTTTGCATCTTTCAAAATATTCCAAGGAAAATTTGATGTTATTAAGAGTATCAAACATTTGAGCACAATTATCAATTATGCTTTAATAAACAAGTAAAAAACCAACAATATTTCATTGATTTAGGATCATGGCTATTTTGGCTTGTATTGATATGAACTTTGATATTTATTGTAAATATACATATTTACTTCGATTATATAAATTAAATAGAAATAAGTATAAGTAAATAAATTTGATAATATCTTACAAAAAAGCTTTATAGATATGATTTGATTTTATATGTATTTATAGGTGATTGGTAGGTTGAAAACTTGGCTAATAAGTTGGCCACTTGTGGTATAAGTTTGTCATGTGGTGTGCACATGAAAAATTTGTCTTACAAGTTAAATATGTGTTAGAGGTCTTATAAAATATTGTTATATAGCTCCTAGTTAGATAGTATATATAGAGACAAGAGTGAAGCCTTCTTCACTCTTGTCAATGCTTTTATTATTCCTGGTCTTATTTTAAGAAACTCTAATTTTCTCATCTTTAGCAATAGCCATTCTAGTTCAATATTATACCATCTTTGAGTAATTATCTACTCTTTTAAGTAAAACAAGTGTATATTGATCTTTTGATTCTTTGAGATTCATATCCTTGACAATATCTTGTCTCTCATTTTTAGAATATATGATTTTTACAAAAAACTTACACCATACATGTCTTTTAGGAGATTATTGTTTAAACTTACTACTATTATTAAATGAATCAAAAGCCTTGCAGTAAAACTTTTGTCCTAAATGGCATACAAAGATTACTACTTTTGAAGCATATGATGTCTTTTTTTGGTATTAATGTTTAACTTCAATACCAACACATATTAAACATTTATATTATTTATAAATTCTTCTTTTTGTGCATGAGAAATTGTATTATGTTGAATGTATTGTTGAAGTTGCTAAACTTATTGAAAAATCATTTCTTCAAATCTAGGTTTTGTAAACTCATATTCAATATAAATCTTAATGACTTTAATGATATAAGTCATTGGAATTCCATACTTGTTCATTCTTACCCTCTATTCCAAATCATAAATTTTTGAAAGAATTTTTGCATCTATAAGATAAGACCTTCTTTATCAATCTCTATATTAAATTGTTGATGTCCATTTGTTGATGTATGGAATAAAGTTCTATATTGCCAACATAATAAAATAAAAATAAATAAAAATAAAAACCATCAGTTCTTAAAGTAGCTGCATGTACTACGTTGTAAACATTTCAAAAACTAAATCCGACCATGATGATCTTGTCAAAGAACAAATCAAATTCATCTCATGCAAAAATTGATACCAATTAGGTCCTTGATATCATAGCTCTGAATCCTAGACTCAATTTCAAATGTTCAAACACCACAAATAGGTCGTCATATCTCAATACATTATTTTTAGAATACTTTGTCATCAAAGCAATGAAAAATACATTAAGGTTTGAAGTCTAAGCTTAATAGCACACCAATCAAGTAACTAGTGAAGATCTTTAATTGCAATCTACCACAAGTTGGAAGCAAAAGAAGGCAACATCAAGCAATTTGTAAATTAAGAGATTCTAGTATGATGGAGATGAGTTTAAAAGAATAACAAAATTTAAAGCTATTTTTAAATAATATTGTAAATAAAATATATTACTCCATTTTTTATGCAATTTTCAATGCAATTTTGTATTAATAAATGAATAGTTGTTTAAATTTATTGTTTATTATTAATATAGTACATGACATTTATTATTTGCTGGGCAAAGAATCAATAGTAGAATATTTTCGTATTTCAAATAATATTAATAATTTGAATATATTATCTATTTAAGAATTTTGATTATTAAATTTAATTAATATTTTTTAAATCTAAAAATATTTCATAGAGCCTAAAGTTAGTACTTACACATGTTGAGGTGTCATCTACCAAGATGTTTCTATTATTGCAAATCTAAAAAAAAAAATTGACAAATCTATTATTATTATCTGCAATTGTTTCATTACTACAATACTACCCCTTGGACCTTTGTTAATTCTATGTTCACTAGTTTGTTACTCCCTTTTAAGATCAATTATGATCAATTCATCCATTCCTAAAATTTTAAATTCCAAACTTCTTTGCTGAGTAGTTTTTACTTTTGTTTTTTAATTAAAATAATTCTAATCAAATTTCAATTCATTTGAGAATTTGGTCATTCTTATTTTACATTACTTTATTCTATATTAATATATTTTTTGGTATGAAGTTGGTTATTATACTCCTTATCCATTATCTTTTATCATGAATGTGATAATCATGTAGATTTGGGTGCTATACATATATATAGAATAATCCTAATTAATCTTAACAATTTTTGTCATTCAATCCACAGAAATACATGTTTACAATCACTGCTATGTCTCAAACACTGATAATGAAAACCGTTAAGGAAAAGAGACGGTTACTACAAAAGGACGTGGGAATAACTTTGAATCAAACAAAGATGGCACAGTTGGATGATAACCAAAATCATATCCTTAAATGCTGAAACTCAATCCTAAAGTATTCCTAAGCTAGACAGCTGAAGAATACTGCCCTACATTTAAAAGAGTCACACTGAGGGCACTACCATGAATGCAACGGTCTTGAGGTACACAGGGCATGACAAAGGATACATCATGAACTTTTGTTAGCACATGACCATGCCTCTCCAAAAAAAAATCTTAGATATACACGGTTCGCACATCGTTCTGCCCAAATGGAACCCCGCAACCAGGACATTTCCGATGTCTTGAATCCAAGCTACGTTGTATGCAGGGGCTACAAAATAGGTGGTAGCACTTGGTAATAACCGCCTGTAAAACAAAAATTCATTTAGTATAGCAAATATATAATGGCCACCAAATACCAGCTTACAGCGACTAGATTCTGCAATTGAAATATGCTCGTAACCAATGATTTTAGATAGCCTAGTATATTCTTCAGTTCAGTTTGAAGAAATTGGTGGATGAGCGTAACCCTTAACTAATACACTGCTATCCGTGGAGTGCCTTTTGATTTACGTGATCCCTCACATTAAAATCCAAAAAGCTGAACTCAAAAAATACCAAAAAATGATGAAATAATAACACAAAAATCGAGATACAATTTGCACTAGCCACATGAAGAGAAGAGCACCTGAAAATTTCGATCGTGGCAGACACTGCATTGCAGGATAGCTTTGTAATCATTAAGTTCTTCTTGTAAGAGTTCTACCATGGGCCCACCATCGTGAAGGGAATTCAATCGTGCAGATTTCACATTCAAAACGTCCAACTCCTCTTGAACCCTTCGCTTCTCAAACCTGTGGCAGGACCATAATCATCACTACAACCTGCTTAAGTAGTTGCAGACAGGTTCATAGCCTAGACCTAACCATTTACACTACATGCGAAAGAAAGATGTGCATACTAAGCATAACTAAATAACTGCTTTGATATAGTCTTATCCAAGTATGCTGCCATTTCCTGGTTGTTCCCAACATGAAAACGAATGCAGACCTCTCCTTTTCTAATTGCAGCTTCACATTCAGCAATTTCTGACCGCGCTCCTCCAACACTTGGTTAGCCGCTGCTAATGCTGAATTGGCAGAAGATAACTCTTTCTCCATCTCAACAGCTTTTCGTTTTGCACTTTCCATTGCTGATGATTGCTGTCGACTCTCATCTGTAGCTTTCGCAAGCTCATGAATAAGCATTCTAGCCTGCAGCGAGAAAATTCGTTCACATTTGATATTTCGATGTCAAATTGGACTATACCACATCACACGTCGAAGATCTTTCTTTCATTACGAGGGTCACACTGACTGAAATAACGTACTGAACAATATTAAGAAAGAAAAAAATGAATCATTGAAGAACAGCATAATACCAACTCATCAGGAACTTGACTATTTAGAAGCATAAACTAACAGTCCACCCAATAAGCAGTGTGGAAAAAGCGTACTTGTTCTTCTAAACGAGCAATTCGCTGCTTGTGGAGATCAGCGGTTGCATTTGCATGTTGCATACGGGCATTTAACACTTGCTTCTCAGCTTGCAGTGAAGCCTGCAGCTGCTTAGCTTTGAGACTCTCTGACATTAACTGATTCCAAACATAAAAGGATCCATGTGAGTAAAAGCAACTGCTCAACCGAAAGAGCGCTTTTCGTTCAAAGGATATATGAAAATATATCAAATGTTCATTTGATTGAATCTACATGTCAAATGTCGTTCAATCTACATTTTTGACATGTAGATTCAATCAAATGACTTGATTGAAAAAACATTCAGAAAGCTTACAAGACTCCCAAATAATTCCGGACTAAGTAACTAAAGAACCCATTTGCAAGAGTCCAAAAATTGATTCCCAAGCAGCAATACATTCCCACATCTCCGTTAAAGCTCGCTTGAAAAGGTGTGTAAAAGTGACAGTTACAGGTAATTAAGTGCATAATGTAACCATACCTGAGCATTGTATTCATCACGTTCTATAATTTCTTGAAGCAATCGTTTATTTTGAGAATGCACGTCGTCATAAGCTTGACCAATATTCTGCAATTTCAGAGGTAAAAAATCTAAGGAGAAGAGACCAAGCAGGGAACAAAGAGACCTGAAGTTAATGTAGGAAATTGAAAGAGAACTAAATTTACTAAGGTAGAAAGGCATCGAACATTACGACACAGAACGTTAGAAGGTTACAAAAATATCAGATACAGCAATTGACAAAGGTGTTCAACACATACACGTATTTCACTTGTGTACGTCTCCTCTTCATCTTTCTTGTTATGTAGCTTCTCTTTTAAATCGTGGGCAACTCTGCAGCCAAACAAAGCATCTATAACTATACGCCCAACAAACTAAAAATGAACAGCTTCCGGAAGGTTGGTCGGTTATATCCAGGAAAGGTACGAGAAAAACAGCCACATGTTTTTTTATCACAAGTGTTGATATTCTTCCAGTAAAACTGAGATTTCAGCAAGTCCAAAACATCCCTATAAGAGAGTGTTGTCCTGCACCAAAATAGGACCGTTGGTGATGCTCAGATATAAGTAGCTTTTGTGAGATGTAATTCTGAGCTCTCCAAATTCGAGGATACATTTCATAATCTCGGCTCAAGATGGAACTTAGCAATCGCATTGCCCTCATCAACACGGCAGAAACACTCTCACGACCATCAGACTACTTCCTGATATTTTTTACCTGTAAGAAGCCTCTAAACTCTGCCGCAGTTCAGCAATCTCAGCTTCAACCGCAGCAAGCTTCTGCTGACATGCGGCCTCTGCTTCATTTGCTTCTTTCACACGAAGCTCTAGACTGTGTTCGTCTAGAGCCAACTGCAGTCGTTGCACTTCTGCCCGAGCCCTACAATTCGCCTGTTGTAATTCTCGTACTTCCCTGTACAAAGTCACACTAGTTAAACAGCCTGTATGGCGTTGTGATAACTAAAAAATTGAGTACAGTAGGTGCAAAAAGCAAACGCAAAATAATTGCACAACTATACGACATGCGTTCTTAAACAGCTAATTGACTCAGAATTCATCAAAAGACCTCCAATTTCAAAATTAACTTAATTCACTCTAAATCTTAACCATCTTCGCGGCACTACAGTAAATTGTCTGCTACGGAATAGAGTCCTTAATGGCAATAACCAAGCTCATGAGATTTATGCCCAGTAACACAATTTTCAGGATTAGAAAACACTGTCAGCTGTAGATTCTGCTAAGTTAGAGCCGAAGTACAAGCATCCCATAAAATAAATACCAATATTACAAGATATGTTTTGATGCAGAAATTTTCATCCACAAAGACTGAACTGCAACACCAAAATGTCATAAGTACTTAACAAGTTCACCTTGGATCAGTTGATTCCTTGTTGTACATATTCAGAATAAGCTTTAATTCTTTCTCACTATCTTGCAAACCCCTAATCTGCAAGTTGACAACAAAATATGGCTCAATAGCCTGGTCATGGTGGCTAATACGAAGAATTTGACAATACAACTAAAGAATTATATCTTGCACCGTTCACTGGCTGGAGGTTGGAATGCAAAAAAAAAACTGAGCCTGCTCCTTCCAGAACAGTACATGCCACAATGCCCCAGTACTAGTTTTAAGATGACAAATCTACCTCATTCTGGATGGAATTCAGTTCCGGAACTTGACCAAGATGCTGGTCAGACAGTTCCCGACTTTCCTTGCTCTGCATGTGAACAGATTAGATGTCAGAAAACATTTGATAATAATAAACGCTGATGTAACACAGACACCTTTGCGAGCATAAAATTGAGCATATCGCTCCTCAATCTGAAATCCCTGTTAGTTTACCTATTTATTTTGCATATACAAACGTGACAGATCATCACACAAGTCTGAAAACCTGAAAACCAACAATATTTTTAATCATTGAATTTCCATATGGTCTCTTAGCGGGCGTGGGATATGAAAGTGCTGAACTACGTACTTTTCTTTCCAGCTTTGCATGCAAGGAATGAAGCTGTGCTCGCAGAGAATGGACAGCTGAGCCTGTTTCTTTGAAGTCGTATAGCTGACCTTGCATCATAGCTATATCTTCATCAAGATTACTAATTACCTCCTTCAGATCAGCCACAGACTCTTTCCTTGCTGTGAGATACAAAACATCAACGAAAGATCAGAAAGCCTAAGCTAAGCCATATATTGGTCACCGCCTCATTTCTTGACTAACTAAGAGATAAGATTGTATAACAACCCCCAAGTCTACAGTGCTGGAAGCTTCGAAATACGATTTTAGAATCCACAAGTTCGAAAACAGATAACACGCTCACAAAATCATGGAAATTCTCATAAAACACACCTGAAGCCTGAGCAGCGTCTGTAACTCTCAGTTGCAAGGTGTCACAATCAGACATGCACTGCTGGAGCTTTAATTCCAAATCATCTGCCCGAGCATCTGAGAGGATGCATGCCCTTCGAGCTGCATCACCAGCCTCAGCTTTCAATATAGCCTCTTTTTCGCGACGCAAAAGAGATATACGCTCTCCCTGCGCGTTGAAATGGGGATCGACTCGTCTTATTACATAAGCACAATCAAGCCTAAAAATAATATAACCATGTCCCATATGTACAGGATTTACTGAGCAATAGCCACCTGGCTAGGCAGCCTGGGAGCTCCCATAAACATCTGAAGATTTTTTAGTGAGTATCTAAATGTTCTAAAAAATGAAGAATTAACTGCCTGCTTGCCAGAATATTCCAAAATAAATAACAAATGCAATAAAACATTGTAGTGAACTCAAAAAAATTGTAGATAAAAATGGTTGACGTGCACTCATGCGCAACTAAGCCATCCGCATATAACTGGAGCAAATTCAAAGGAGATAAGTGAAAATTGATGCAAGTAAAACACTATGTGACACCTAACTGACAACCACACACCTGTAACTCGTCTACCATAGCCTGATGCTTCTCAACTTCACCCCTCAGATACTGCACTTTTTCATGCAGTGACTGATACTGCCGAGAAGTCATAATGGATTCTTGATCATCCAGTTCGTCCTGCTTATCAAAAGGAGTTGATATCAATGCTTGACCGTATGCATGGCTAAAAACCTACTTAGCAAAATTAAAATTACAATACACCCCAAACCATAAAATGAACAAGGCTTGTAGTGAAACTGACCTGCAAGTGCTGGATTTTCTGAATAACATCCAACTGATTATTCATGGCTTCTTCAAGCTCAGTTAGTCTTCGAGCTGCCAATGTCTGGCAAATCACACATAAAATTAGTAATGTGATTGTATAACTTTCGTGATTACGAACATCATGGCTCATATGCTCGTGACATGCACATCACTCCCAAACCTTGTAACTTGAAAGATAAACATGCGATTCCAGATGGAACAAACTGCGAAGTTTTCAATTACCGATCTACTTGGTTCATACATCTATTTATCTACACAAGCAGCCTTCCGATTGAAAAGATTTTTAAAATTTCAAACCATACAGAATTTTGTTTGCCAATTGCTGACCATTCACACGATAGAATGTCTATAGCAGTTGCTACCGACTGAAACGATAAATCACTGGAACTATTCAAACAAGTTTAAAACAATTTCTTCATGTAAATAACACTAATTCAGCTAAAATATTATTTCAGAGGAAAAATTCAGTACCTTGGCCTCTTCCAAACCAGCTTCCAGTTCACAATTCTCCTTAGAAACTTTTACTTGTCCTGCACCTCCTTCCCCAAATTCAAATGTTTTACGAGTTGGAGTGGCACTGGGAGTGGGCGGACCAGAGAGCATCGCATCTTGAGAACGAAGCGCAGCCAACTGGCGCCTATTAGACTCAAGGTCAGCACAAGCTTCCTCCAGCTCCCCTACAGTGCCAAAAAAATCGTGAGCATACAATGAAAATGTTGAAGCAGCTCTATATTGAAATCACAGGTATATCCACGTAGAAGCTGTTTGTGGTTAGCAGGGTTATGGGAAACAAGAACAAATTAACACCTTTTAATCTCTTAAGCTCAGCTTGGTCCTTCGCCTGAAGGTCACGACAAGTTCCCAGCTCAGCTGAAAGTTCCCGGTGCTTTACATGAAGATCATCCACAAGACCTCGCAACTTTTTCGCCTCTACATATAGCTCCTCATTTGCTTTCACAAGCGACCGATTGACACCTGCCATATCTTTTAAGCTCATCATGCTGTCCCACAATTTCCAAATGACTGTCTCCGCTGGCTTTCAGATGCAAGATGGGTATGCAAAATGATAAAGGGATTTTTCACAGAGAAAAGTTTTGAACCTAAGATACGTATCAAAAATACTACTGCTAATAATAGATTGATTGATAATTCCAATTAGAATAGAAACATGCTTTACATGACACATCTTTATAGGCTAACTTCAACGCTCTGCCATTCATGTAAGCTTCCCCACCATTAGAAGCAATGCCATTTCGAAAATTGCTCACAAGGTCTTCATTTCGAGCTCGCTCATAATCAATACTTTGCACAATATCCTTCATGGTCTTATAAGTTGTTGCCTCTCGGCTAGAGTGTCCAGACTCAATTGAACCATTACTTCCATTGATTATGGAACTCTCGGTAGCTCCCGTATCGAGCAACCGCTGCAAAAAAGTCTGCGCTGGGAGAACTGAGGCATCATTCCGATCTATGAAAATAACACAACCAAAAAGATATCAATATTTCGTCAACATAAATTAGTTAGGCCAACCTTCTACAAAACCACAAAGACTCGATTATGTGTTTAGGGACCCAATCACTCCAAAGAAACACAACCGTATCACAAATTTCACGTAGGTGCAGAAATGAAAATTATTGCGTTCTTGTGTTTATGGAGCTAAAACTTCAAATTTTAAAACAAACAAAAACAACAAAAAGGGCACATTAAAATGCACCTTTAGAAACAGATCCCGAAACTTGAATTCCGTTGGTTGTAGTATTGGCTCGCACAGTAAGCAACTCCAAATCATCCACAACCTATATTCGGCGCTTTAATCCCTTAAATTAGTGACATTAAAGGATCCCATCTAATCGCTCCTAACTTTGATTAGCTCCATACAAATGTAATCCTACTTGTATGATAAAACTTGCACATATTCCTCCACAACGATATGGTACACAAAACTCAAATTATAAAAATAAAAACTGAAGATAAAAATAAAAATGAAAATAAAAAACAACAGGATTTTCGACTCATTCAACATGCAGTAAACAAATCAAATAAATGAACATTCCGTTTATTTAAAAATCAATAAATCCGCCTTTACAACAGATGATAAAAAGAGGATCTGGTTCCTGCTCATCGAGTGTATTAAAATGAACTCTCCCATGTCAACGCAACATGAAACCTGCACAAAAATCTAGAAGCCTCACCTGATTCCATACACGACTGACAATTGAGAGGTTCTCATCGAATAAGGCCTGCTTGCTATGCAGTTGCTTCAATCTACCCTCCAAAACAGTTATTTCGTTGCGCTGAACCTCAAGCTGTTGAGAAAGCTTGTGGTTTTGATATTGCAACATTTGTGCATCCACCTGAGTTTCCAGCACACCAGCATTGTACCTTAACCTAGGAACTTCCACCATGTCCTATACTTAAGTACAAAAAAGTTGCTGTTCAGACAAGAACAGTCAATGAACATATTCCCATGTTCTTTTCTCTGAACAAGAGCGTAGAAATTTGAGAATTACAGACGATACGATGCAATGAATGCACGAAAGACGTAAGGCTTACCTTTTTCTCCTCAGCTGATGGTGTAAAAGGTTGTTTCTTGACTGGAGGGGATACAGAATGGTTGTTAAGGTGGCGGCGTTTGCGATCAGGTTCTTCTGTGCTTCCCATTCTGCCTCAACTCTAGCTTGGGCGTGCATGATCGGGGGCTATCGTTACCAGTCAATCTTTCACAGTCCACAGTATGCACGAGGATTAACAAATTAAAATGTCTAACTTTAATCACAGAATTTATGTTCTTTGCAAAATACAGCTACAACTCTCTGGAAAACTATTGGAAACAAAACTTGAACAAGCTTTGAGCAGAAATAAAGATTTCAAGCAAGACAAAATATAGTACTAAGCTACTAACACTCCAAAATCTGGAATGAATGTGATCTCGTTACCCAACCTCCTTAACAGAACAACGAGATGGAGAGGAACAAGCGTGTGGCTCTAAAAAACTACGTGAGTGTCCCCTGGACCAAAACAGAGCCAAGAGAAAAGTGACCAAGTAGTGCACATGCTAACATGAAAACCCTCAGCTGTTTAAACTGTATCCTCAAAGCCCAGTCATGTCATATTGAACTAATAATCTCAGAATTGCCAGCTCATCATACGCTTGTGGGCTTCTAGTTAAGAACCTGTCTCGAGCCCTAAATTCGAAAAAAATAAATAAGTGAAATAGGAAATCCTACACCAAGACAACTACGCAGCAACGCCATGATGACTAGAATCTACGTCGAGCGTGCATATCAGTCCTACAGAGACACCTTGTGCTCAAAACTCTCAAAAACAACCAAAGAGCCTCTCCGACTAGTTCCGTAATCCATGCGAATGAACTTAAATCTACTCGTTGATGAGCCCTAGCCAACAAATACACTCATTCCTACCCCCGTTCACAAAAATAAAATCAGAATTGTTAGAAAGGCTACGACCACCATAATTTCACATTTCCCACACTATCGGCTAACTCATAGTCGTTCGCAATCGCTCCCAGGTTTCAAAAAATTCCATAATGCCATCTTAAAGTGTCTAAAGGAATCTCCAAACAATTTAATACACGACAGGATTTTGCACCTCCCTCTCACAATGACTGCCACATATCCACATAGCCTGAACACCACGATCTGGCCGTTAAGAACTGATAACATACCTCCATGATCCGCAGCTCAGTACTCCTCTCCACTAGCGATCGAAGCACCGAAGCAGGAAACCCAAACCCTGGCCATGTCCCAAAAATACCCTCTCTCTCAAATATAGGGCTCAAGCATCGCTAATGCAAACAATTCCCGGAACTTGGAAGCACAGCGATAGGGACGGAGCGAAGCGCTATGGCGAGTGGCGTTGCAAAGCTTGAACATACGACGCCGAGCGGAACAGAGAGCGGGCGTTGGAGTGAGAGTCGAGGAGGGAGGTAGAGAGGGAGGGGGGATGACAAGCAGAAAGGAAAGGAATGGGAAACAAAGCAAAGCAAAGGAAGGGAAGGGAAGGGAAGAAGGGAAGACAGACTCTGGTGGAGCGGAGCCCGCGAGGGTGTGGGGGAGGCGGGTCTCGGGGTGGGGGGTCTTCGTAGGGGTCTTGGGCTCGCGCACTCCCCCTCCCCCCGTTTCATTCAGTCCGGAAGCTTCCCTGTAATGAAGGGACCCGTTCTTCGGGGATTCCTATCTTTTTTTGTTTCTGTTGAGAATCTTTTAAAGAAAGAGAGAAAAGAGTAGCTAGAAGTAATATGCACACATATGTAAACACACACACAAGAAGTCAATTTATTGATAGGGTTATATTTCTTATACAAAGAAAAGGGGAGAAGATAAACAATGTATCTTCACTACATTCCAATCCCTATAGCTACACCAAATATTGTAGATTATAATAAATAATATGGAGAGCTCCGGCTACATTTAATGCTCTCAACACTCCTCTTTGTTTTTCATAATATTTATATGCATAGAAACATAATCTATACTTTTTTGAAATCTTGTAAGATTAATAATTAGTGTCTCATTAAAACCTTATCTAGGAAATCTTATCATATTTAAGGACAAAACCATAGATGAAAGAAAAAAAGTACAACATTATCTGAAGAGTTCATCAAATTTCTTGTTCAAGAAAAGTAAGTTGCTACATGCCAATGCTATAAGTAAGTCGGCGATGGTTGCACAAAGATATAACTTTGGTGAGGAGATCAACAAGGTTATTTGTAAATTCAATTTTTTTGATCTAAAGTACTTCATTAGTAATCAAGTCATGGATATAACTAAAATATTTTGGATCAATATGCTTTGTCTTATCTCCTTTAATAAAACCAATTTGCAACTATGCAACACAAGCACTATTATTTTTATATAAGATAGTTGGAGAATCATCATATGAAAATCCACAAGTTGTTTGAATGAAGTTATCAATTGATTGAAACCAAATACATTCTCGAGATACTTCATGTAAGGCAATAATTTTTGCATGGTTGGATGGAGTTGCAGTTATAGTTTGTTTCATTGATTTCAATGATATTGCAGCTCCATGTCTTAAGAATACATAGCTTGTTTGAGATTTATTTGTTGCAATATCAGATTTATATCCTACATTAGAATATCCAACTAATTTTGAATCAATAGAGCTTGTATAGTATAATCCCAAATCTTCAGTACTTTTTAAATAACGTAATAAATATTTGATGTCATTCTAATGTTGTAGTGTTGGACATGCATTGTGTCTTGTAAGAATACTAACTACAAATGTAATATCTAGTCTCTTAGATATGACTAAGTATAAAAGTGCTCCAATCATAGCAAGGTATAGATATTGTTCTCTTAATATTTCATCGTCTTCTTTACACAATTGGTATCGAGTTGTAACATGACTATATGGTGAAAGATGATAATATGGATCTTATTATAGAATAGCCAAGTTAAAAGATAAAATAGAAAAATATGGATAAAAGATAGGAAGGTAGTAAAACTTTTAGTAGTAATACTGCATTTTTACAAAAGTGACTTCTACTTACTTTTTAGGACTATAAATAAACCAAAACAAAATAGATTGGAAAAATAAATGATATTACCATCTTAAGAAAGAAGTTAAGAGTAAATTCTAGCAAAATTTACTTAGAAAAACTAGATATTGATATCCAGAGAGGGCCAATTATGAACCAAGCTTAAAATTAGACCCTGAGGCACAAAACCAAGTCTCGATGACAACTTGGAGATTCTTTTGTAGATTGGAGATTGGAATTTGATAGCAAAATAAATAAGGTTTCTATGAGCATTGGTTTTGGGTGATTTGGATTCGTAATGACTTTGTAAGAGCTTGACAAAGTCAAGTTTGTTTTTGGATGACTTGGGTTTTGTGAAATAAAATAGGATTGACGTTTTGGACAATTTCAAGCATTTTATAATAGATTTACAAGTAAAATTTTGTGAATTAATGGTTATAATTGTGCTTAATATGTTTTGTAAATTTTAGCTTTATCTAATGGTTGAATTGAGAATTATTGAGGTTTAAATGGATCAAGGTCTTAAAAAGTAAAATTTTAGGTCTAGTGAGGGTTTTTAAGATTTCTTGCAATCTACTAGTTGGATTGGAGTGAAATTTAAAGGTAAGGATAGTAGACTTGTTTTCTATGTATATAAAAAGTTTGAGATCAATCAAATGGTAAAAAAAAATAGATATTGGCTCTAAGAGATTAGCATCAAGGTTGGAGAAGGAAGTTGGTCAACACCTGAGCACGTTTTTGAGATAATCATCTATTTGGTAAATCTGATCCTTTTCAATTTTTTTGTGCTTGTTTTCAACTTAGTTTTTAAGAAGTAAGCAAATTTTGAGTTAAGATCAACGGTTTATTAATTATTTATTGAGATTTAAATTTGTTGTAGAAATTACTAGGATTTGGTTTAGGATTAGGATTTGGTTAGGATTTGATTTAGAATTAGAATTTGGTTAGGATTTAGAATTTGGTTAGGATTTGATTTAGGATTTGGATTTGGTTAGGATTTGGTTTAGAATTTAGGATTTGATTTAGGATTTGATTTAGGATTTGGATTTGATTAGGATTTGGTTTAGGATTTAGGGTTTGATTTAGGATTTAAGGTTTGGTTAGGATTTGATTTAGGATTAGGATTTTATTAGGAGTTAATTTAAAGTTTAAGATTTGGTCAAGATTTAATTTAAGGATTCAGGGTTTTATTTGAATTTATTTAGGATTTAAGATTTAGTTAATTTTTGGCCTAAAGTTTGAATGAAGTCCAATAGGATTTCAATTAGGATTAAATTAAGATTGAATTGAGATGTATTTGAGATATATTTGTAATCATTCTTATATTTCTTTAAGATTTTTTATTATTTATTTATAATTTTTTTGAAGTTTCTCTGAATTTGATTAAAACTTATTTAAAATTGTTAGTGTTCTATTAGAATTAGGATTTTGTTGTAACAATTTCCATTCTACCTTCCACAGCTAGGTGCGTAGGGCATTCTTAAGTAAGACTTTATGTATTACAACAATGATATGGATCATGACCATTATAACTATGCTCAACCATTGGTGTAGATAATAGATAAGCATCAATCATATTGAATCCCATAAGATTCGTCTAATATACGTGAGTTGGTAGAAAAAAATGCTACCATATGTGAGATACATAATCTAAAGACTAATGCAAAAAGTTTTTTTTTTTTTGCATTTTCATCTCAAATTCATGTATAAGTAGGTTAATAGTTGTAATGCATGTAGATCTAATATCCATTAGGTTAAGATCATCAACATATACAGTAATAATCACAAAACCAATTTTATCTCAATTAATAAATAAATAAGAGATTAGTGGATCACTTACAAATTTATTTATAAGTAAATAATCTTGGAGATGTTAATACTACATGCATTTAGATTATTTTACACCATACAAGGCCTTGTATAATTTAATACCATGATATTGTCTTGGAGCAGGTACATTTAGAGTTCTTGTTTCCAAACTTGGTGGAATTTTTATATAAATATCTATATCAAGTGAATCATACAAATACGTAGTTACCATATCTATGAGATGCATCTCAAAGGTGGCATGAACTACCATTCCAATAAATATCAAAATATAATTGAATCCATGACTGAAAAATATGTAGATTCATAAAGAATGCCAAATCATTGGATAAATCCTTGAGCAACAAGACGAGCTTTATAGCAAGTTATTTGACCCTTAGTATCTTGCTTGTATACTAATACTATCTTATATCCTATAAGATGAGAAGTAAGAGTGTCTACAATTAGATCAAAGACTTTTTTTTTATGCAAAGAAGCATATTCTTCTTCTATAACACTTTTCCATTTTAATCAGTCAGAGCGATACATTGCTTCTTGAATGGTTTAAGATTCAAGATTCTCTTTCTCATAAGAAAGAGCTTCTACCATTATGAATGCAAATGATTCATCTGTTATAATAGATGATCTATTCCAAAGGTCATTTGTAGCACAATATAGAACAGATAATTTTATACTCAACTTGATTTTATTCCTTCTAATTTTAAGATTTTTTATCGTATAAAGTGAAGGTATAATGTACATGGACATATTTTCATCAATTGATGGTTCAATAGATTTAGTGGGAACTTCAACAGGATCAATACCAGAATCACTATATATTATAGCTTTTTTCTTTTGTGGTTGCTTATTTGGTCCACGAGTCCTTTTAATTGGTGATGTTTTAACTTGAGGTATATTTATTAGTGGTATTGTAATCTAAGCAGGTTGATTTTGAGCCTCATTAATTAGAATTCTTATAATCCGAGATGCATCATTGAAGCCATCAAGTATTTTATTTGCAATCCATTTTAAATATAAAATCTTGAAAACTTCACTTTTAGTCAAAGATATTCTAGAATCAAGATTCATTGTAAATATTTTTGGTGCTGCAAATGCAAGTATTGTATTTTTTTTTATTGATTAAATACTCCTCCTCAAAGAAATAAAAATACATTCTTTTCAAAACAACAATTTTGAAAATGTGAACCTAATAATATGCTAGTTAGATGATATGAACCTAATAATATGCTAGTTAGATGATAGTTAGTAATATGGATCAACTATACAAATAATGCTTGGTGAATCAAAACCAACATATATGTCTTCTTGTCGATGAACTCCAATCATACATCGTCGAGATTTTGGTACTGGATTCTATGTATGGCAATCAAACACTAGTAGGTGAGATGCATTTGGAATACAACCTGAAATAAATTCTTATGGTGTAATAATTTCAAGAAAAGAAGGATGGAGGCATATTAATGTCACAGCATACAAAACTATATTATTTCACATAGATGTAAGTAAATTTGCATGAAGAAGAAGTAGCCAAGTAATGACTTCTATATGCTTTATAAATGACTCTACAAGTTTATTTTGAGTATTTTCATATAGAACACAATATGTCAACTCAATCCCTATTGTAATACAATAGTCTTCAAAGAACTTTGATGCAAATTCTTTTGCATTATTGATACACAATGTTTTGATAAGTTAATCAGGAAAATGTACTAAAAAATGAATAAGCATAGATATAAGATTAGCAAATATTATGTTTTGAAATGATAATAATTAAACATGTGATTGTTTGCATGATACATCAAGAAGGACCAAAAAATAACAAAATGGTCTAAATATTAAATTAATAGGACCACAAATATTACCATGCAACTTTTCAATTATTGGTGGTAATTTTTGTAGAAGTTTCTAAATTGAAGGCCAAGCAATCATCTTGCCTTGTACACATACATAACATAATTCTATAGAATCTACATTTGTAAGTCTTAAATTATGCCCAATTATACATGGAATTATCTTCCAAAATAATATAAATCTTAGATGTTCCAATCAACCATGCCAAAGAGAAACACGACTCTTTGTCATAGATGATGTAAAATTAAATATAATAAGAAGCCGGATTGCAATATGGTATAAACTACTTGTCATAGCAAAGGCTTTTTTTACAACTTTATGATTATGTTCAAGAACCAAAACCTCCCACCTATTTAGAATTTTAGTTGAGAGGTGATAACCATTCGAACGCACATCTCAATAGTTGATTAGACTCCAAGGTGCTGAATGTGCAAACATTGTATGTTTATATTTTATAATAGAGCCCCCAAATAATTTTACCATTAATTTTCCCTTTTAGAAACAAAATACATTTGTTTCAGCTTTAATTATCGAATTCCTAATTTCTCAAGTTGAAGATTTTTCAATAAAAAACCATCTATCCCTTAGGAGAGTATGTATTATTACAAAATCAATGAGCACATCATTTGATTCATTATTAGATATTTTATCATTCATATAAGCCTCTAAATCATCAACACCAATTGAATCCATAGATGCCACCATAGTATGAACTTCACAAGCCTCAAATCAAAGTTTTTTTTAATTTTTTGGAACATTTTAACAAAGTATTGTGAAGCATGGTGTCGTGTTGTCGTTCGGCTATTATATAAAAATAATGTAATTATGTGCTTAATATATAATTTACTAAGTAACATGGTGAGAGTTATGTTAGTAGATTTTAGTTGGTTGTAGAATATAATTTGATTATTACCTTGAGAAGAGGTTGTTGAAAAAGATTACTATAGAATTTGTATAACTTTAATTTTCTTTTGATAGTGGCTTTTAAGATTGGTTTTGATTGATAGTAACTTCTAAATATTTACAGTTACTTTTGTTAGATTGGTGACCTTTAGAAACTTATTTTGATTCTTTTATTTGGTGTTTAGAGCATAAATTATCTAAATCTTATAAGAAAAATAATTGAAGAAGGATTTTGGTAGCAAAGGGAGTAATTAAGGCACCAATATAGATGAATGGAGATGAATGATAAAAATCTCCATTTCTATTGGTCAAAAATCATGACTAATGGGCTTTGAGGAAGCTGCCTTAGGCCATATTAGGAATTAGGGCTAATTTTTCGGAGCCATTCGAGCTTTGAAGGTTAGGATCAGCAAGTTTAGGTTTTTGGCTATGGTTTTGGTACAAGTTTTGTATGGTTTGGAGTTTATATGAAGGAAATATAGTCGCTCAAAGTTAAGGTGTTGATTTGGGAGCTACTGTCACTCTTTTTGGCATAACGCACGCCGGATAGTATTTGAGGATCGGTGACTATGACTAAAGAGAGCATTTTTACACCTACACTTTTTTCATACTGCTTACTAGATTCTAAGTTTGGATGAAGGAGTTATTGGATTTTGAAGTCAGTGCATACAATCTAAAGGTAGTAAGTGACCCAATTTACTAGTAGTTGTGTCTTGAGCTATATCTTGAGCAATTTGACAAGGCTTTGGCTCAAAATTTCAAGGAATGTGTAAATTCATGTTAGTGAACTTTTTACATAATTTTGATGGCATTTGAGTATTGGATTCTTGAGATATTAAGAAAATAGTGCTCAAGTGCTTATAAATTAGGATTTAGAGCATCTACTAGGGTTTCTTAGATATCAGAAGATCAAAAGTGAATTTGCAATTGGATTTTTTTTGTGATAAAACTTAAGGATGAATTCTATCTATCTTATAAATTTGAAACAAATTGAATTGTTAGATCAAGAGTTATGAGTTTCTAAAGTTCAAGAAAAGAAATCCCTTTGTGGAAAAAATATGTTTTGAAGGGATTTTGTTATATTTTGAGTTTTATGCAAAAATAAAGGAGTTTTGGAAGCTAAAACAAGTTTCATATAAAGATTTAAGCTACACTCTTTACAGCTAGATATCCAATGTATTCCCAAATAGCAAATCATACTGTACGACAATGGTACACATGTGCCAAATGTCCAAACATTCTACATTTATGGTAAGGATACATCTCTAATTTTTATTTTTTACTATAATTAGTTATAGAATATTTATTCTTTTTATATAAACAAAAATGGTCATAACCATGATTGAGCTAGTGCTTATGAGTATTTTTTCCATGTTTGTATAATTGTTTCTTAGACCTTGGAATATTAAGTGCATAAAATTCTAGAATCATAATTCCAATAGGAAAAGCTTCTATATTATGCAAGAGTAGCTTATTTTGGTTCTCCACAAGAAGTAGATAGGATATAAGATCAAGATGATTATGAAATTTTATATTCCTATATTGTTGTTTAAGCACAACAGATGCGGGAAGAAATGAAGAGAGAATTTTTTCAATCATTTTTTCTTCAGAGATGCTTTGTCCACATAATCATAGTTGTGGAAAAATACAATACATTTTTATTGTTGAAAGAATTTAAATTTGGAAAATCCAAGACATGTAAAAGTGTCCAATCATGACATGCACATGGAAGGAAAATGGTCTTTTGATGATCAAATTTCAATTTAAGATTCTTTGAAAGCTTGGCTGGATCTTCCATTTCTAAATATTGATGTTGTAATGCACGTACAAGATGTCAACAAAGGAGAAGAAGTACTTTCCAATGGATAGCAATAAGAATTGAAGTACTTACAGTACAAGATTCTTTAAACAGAATTGCATCCAATAGTTGTTTTGTAAATAAATTTTCTTTTGCTATTTTACCCATAATAGATAATTGTTTCTATCAGTAGCCAATGGTGGAAATAGAAGACCTTGAAAATATTGGGATGCAGTGGTGATAGTTGGAAACATAGTAGAAGCAGTTGAAAATATTGAAGCATTCATTATCAATAAATCTGTGAATAAAAATATAAGTTTAAGTAGAAAAGGTTGAATAAAATGCACTTTAAAATGTAAAGCCAAATAGAATAATAAAGATGTAACTCGAAATCAAAAATATTTAAAAAAGAAAAAAAAAATACAAAAATACAAAAATTACAAAAATAAGGATATGCAATGGACTGCAGTAGGGTGCATCAATCAACAGCAATCAACGATAGTGAGTGGCAAAGTGCATCAATTCAAAACAGTTAGCGATAATCAATGGCAAGGTGTGTCATTCAATGACAGGGTGCAGTAGTCGTTGACAAGCTAGTAGCAATAGTAGCAACAGTACAACAACAATAATAGTAGCAACAACAATAATAGCAACAATAGAAGCAACAACAACAACACCATAAGTCAACAATAGCAACAACAACAGCAATATAAGAAGGAAAAAAATAAATAAATAAATAAATAAATAAAATTGAAGAGAAAACGAAGGAAAAAGTGCACAAAAGTTTTTAACAACCAAGTTTAGAGCATAAGAGCAATTGTGTTGATAACATGTTGAGAATGTTTTAGAAAAAGAGAGACAAGAGTAGCTAGAAGTAATATGCATACATATGTAAAGACATACACATACAAGAAGTCAGTTTATTGGTAGGATTATATCTCTTATACAACAAGAAGGAGAAAAGATAAGCAGTGTCTTCCAACTACATTCCAAACATTGTAGCTATAGTAAATACTACAAAAAATAGTATGGAGAGCATCGGCTACACTTAATGCTCTTAACACTTTCATAATGTTCCAAGCATTGGTCCCTTACGAGAAAAGGAGTGCCCCCCCCCCTCCTTTCCTACTTCTAATTCATAATTTTTCCCTAAAGGCTGATTAGTAAATCAATTTCTATTCCATTTTGTGTTGCAGACTTAAAACTAATCTAGTTATTGTGCTTCCTTTCTTATCCACTTTAGTCCATGTAGAATCTTTGGTATGTTATTTTTATGGTTTTGATTCCACTAAATTGTATTTATTTATATTTAGATAGGTATTATCAAAATTATTTTGAAAATATAAAAATGGATATGAAAAAATAAAGATTACTATTTTTATAAAGAATATAATTATAATTAGCATATATATATATATATATATATTTAAACAAATATTTATGCATAGAATATTATTAATTTTACTTTGACTAAATGTATTAAATTTATTTTTTTACTGAGTGAAACAGCTTAATAATTATAGTTTTTTTTTTTATATATATAAACATTTTATGTATGGTTAGATACAAAATAGATGTTCCCACTATCTTTTTATAAGTAAAATTTAATAAAAATAATTATATTTGTGAAAAACAAAATTGAATTAAAAATTTTGTTTATTTTTTTATAATAATATGTATAAAATATTAAACAAATACACACACACACACACACACACATATATATATATATATATATATATAGAAGTAAGAAAATCATTGAAAATATTGTAAAGAATTAAATTCAAAATAATTTTATGTCTAAACAAAATAGTATAACTAACAATTGAGTTTTAAATTAAATTTATAACAAATTCTTTAAAAGAATCTAAAAAAAGTTCAAACTAATAATTTTTTTTTTTTTGTCATATAAATATTTATAAATTTTCATAATTTAGATTCTAAATCTTAAAAATCAAAAAAATCTAATAATACTAAAATCATGGTAGTTATTATAATTTTGTAGTAATAATGACTAATAGTGGCTAAAATTACAACACTAGAGAAGATGTTTATTTAAGATATACCAGAAAAAAATATTAGAGAAGATATTTAAAATTAAATATTAAAAAGATTTTTAAAAAATAAGATTTAAATCTATACATCAATTACCAATCTTTTTTGTACAAAAAATTAAGTCTATATTAATAATTTGGTGTGTTAATTTATGTAATATTATAATAACAACATCAACAATAATCTATTAAAATTATCATATTAATTAAATAATAATAATATTTTTAATCATACAATTCAAAAATAATACATACATAACCAAAATACAAAAAAATCAACTTTTTATCTATTATTTTTATTATATATATATATATATATATATATATATATATATGATGTATATACATATATGTTTTAATCTTAATAATTACTTCAATTGACTTACATAAACATTTTTTATTAAACAATTTTTGTGTGTGTACCAATTTGTTTCATATGCTTCAATATACCACGTTGATCTAATTATTTGACTTTATTACATGGATCATATGCTTCAATATACCACATTGATTTAATTATTTGACTTTATTAGATGGATCATTAACTTCAATATACCACGTTGATCTAATTATTTGACTTTATTAGATGGATCATAATACTTGATTGTTTTTTATTATAGTCTTATTCAATTATCTTCATTAAATTAAAATATATTTAATTCTAAATTTTATATAAAACTTTACAAATAAATTGGTGAAGTATTTTGATGATATTAAAAAATATAAAATTATTTTCTTAAATTTAAATTATTTAACAACATAATTAAAATACTATTGTGATTTATTTGTTTTTAATACCTTATACAAATTAAAGCATAAATGTAAAAAGTGAATACACATTCTTTATGATAAACATAAAAATTCTATGGATATAAAAATAATAAGAATAATATGTTATATTTCAACCTTTATCTATAATTTTTAAATAAAACATAAGTGAGGTTACAAAGTGAATACATTTTAAAGCTTGAGGAATCCAAGGTATCTAAAGAATCCAAGGTATCTAAAGAATCCAAGGCAAAAATATAACTTCATCACAAAAAAGTAAAATCGTTTGATTAAGAACAATGAAAAATACATGTCTAAGAAACTTGGTGGATTGATTATCAAAAGATCTAAATTTCAGATTTTCAAAATTGATTCCATTTGAAAATAAAAAGATAAAAAATGATATGGTAAAAATTAATGGTTGTTTTACAACTGGAAATACTTTCATGTCTACCAGAATTTTGGTAAGACAATGGGGCTTTAGTGAAAGCTAGAAGAGAAAGCCTTGCAATCTGATTCCAACTTCGAGACATTTACATAAGCTTACAGCATTAAGTTTAGAGACTATTTGAAAACCTGAAGTTAAAAATAATTCCTTCTAATTCACAACTCTGCAAATTGGACCTGCAGATCTCTACATTCATAGCTATACATGTAAATTCGAAGTACAAGGCATGTCATACATCAACCTCAACATTAACCTCAATTTGAAGCAATAAGTTGAATCGAGACTGAACTTCAAATGCATCAGCCTTCCTTGAAGAGCTCACGACCAATTAACATTCGCCGAATCTCACTTGTCCCTGCTCCAATCTCATACAGCTTCGCATCTCGAAGAAGCCGACCAGTTGGATATTCATTAACATATCCGTTTCCTCCCAAACATTGAATGGCCTGGGACCATTATAAGAAAACCAGTACTCAGAAAATATAACCATGTCAATATCAAACTAACTGAAAAATACGAACAATATCAGAAAGACAGTACTCAATAGAAATACTTAGTTACCTGAAGCGCCATCTGGGTAGCGTTCTCAGCAGAAAATAGTATCACTGATGCACAATCCTAGAAAACGAGAAGCAATCACATCATTCGCAAAGCTCTCAACGTTACAAAGTACTGCAGAGAAGTGACAATCACTTTTCTATGATGAAAAAACAACAGGAAGGGAAACTGTTAAATCCTGCTGGAGATTTCTTGTTTCATTCATTTGGTCGGAAACTATTCAGGATAGAGGGTAGACTACCTTTCTATCTGCGTGTCCAGCGTCACACATGCGGGCTACAGAGTACACAAAAGCCCTGCTCACGCATCAACAACAAGTAACCCAATGGATATATGTCGATACATCACAAAGAAAACCGAATATATTTCAAGAGCTTTTCTACTTCAAGGGTTGAAAACACACAAGATACTGGCATTAATTTTACTGTCTAGCAGCTGCATAGTAAGCATAGGTAATGCAAAAATAACAAATACGTATCGGGGTCCTTACACGGAACTACTAAATACTTGCTATCGACTTGCTGCAACATTCAGATCGTCTCCCTTACCTAGAGGCTTGCATTTTCGTATACATGTCTGCTAGCTTACCCTGCACGTTGATGTAATCACCAAGTTTCCATAAGGATACATTCATGAAGTTAATTGCCTTTAGAACACAAAAGTACCTCACTAATTGAGATTGTAATAAAGCCGAGGCGCACGGATGAATTGTAAATGAACCAGATGTATAAAAAGGCAGAGCAAATCTACATGTACCTCCGAAATGATGGGCTATCGGGAACAAGATGGAAACCGAGGTTAATGAAGGCAGGACAACTTGCACCAAGAGTAATATGAAAAGTAAGTTGCATTCTGCAGCTGTATCTACCTCTGTTAAAGCGTAAGGCATTCAAAAATAAATTACCTGCATCAATTGAAATTCGCCAATAGGTTTTCCAAATTGCTGCCGCTCGCGCACGTAAGGAAGGACTACATCGAGACACGCTTGCATCAAGCCCAAGGGCCCCGCAGCAAGTACGAGCCTCTCCAAGTCCAAGCCAGACATCATCACATAAACTCCTGAACGCGACCCCGAAACTCCAGTCAGCAAAGCAAGTACTTCACATGTTGCATTGCGAAAAAGGCAGCAAGTGGTTTCGAGCAAGTGGTTTATATATCTAGCAAGGTGACAGAATGTACAAACCTTTCCCTTCCTGACCAAGAATCTGATCGTTTGATACAAAACAGTTTTCAAACACAAGCTCACATCTGCCAGAAACATCAAATTCAATCAGAGATTATACATCGGTAGCATGGAAGCAAAAGTTTTCCACGTAAGAAACAACTAAATTCAGACGGACTCTACCCAATGTCATGAGTAAGTTAAGGGTGAAAAAGAACTCACGTATCACTGCCCCGCATCCCAAGCTTGTCTAGTTTCTGAGCAGTACTAAACCTGCACTAGGCAAAAAGAAGAAGTATTAGACATCGAAATATAATAAATAAAAGAAACCCCATGTTGCATTCAAAATCTGAAACACGCAGGCTTTTACAAAAAGTAAACTACATGAGATTGAAGTGCTTAAATTGATGTCAGAATGCACCATTTCAAAATCTCAGCTTACCCTTCCATGCCTTTCTCGATGATGAAAGCAGTTATTCCATGTGCCCCCGCGTGCACGTCCGTTTTTACATAGACGATCTGGTCTTTAAAAAGCTATGTTATGTTTTGATTTTTTAATTTTTTAAAAGACAAAGTTTGTCAAAACAGAATTGCAAGACCTTGAGTCAACTAAATCATGGAACACAGTTCAGCAGAACATATGCAATATGTGCTAATGTATATGCAGAATTTCATATACGTGCTTTGCGCCAACTGAACATCAGCTGAAACATATTCAATGAGGATCACCAGTGTGTTTGCTTTGGGGCCATTGGTGCACCACATCTTGTTTCCATTGAGTACGTAACCCCCTTCGACTTTTCCAGCTCGGCACTTCATACTAACCACGTCCGACCCAGCTGTCCCACACGTCAGAATCAGTATTGGTGACATCATTGTTGTGAAGCAATCTCAATTTCCAAGTTACATCGTTACCTCAAGATTTCAAGTTGAAAAGTCGTTACAAGTCACACAACTATAACTAATAAATATTTTGAAGTGACAAGAATGGTATGGGACTGGAATGAAGACACTCACAGTTCGGTTCGCTCATAGCCAAAGCCCCAATATGTTCTCCACTTATAAGCTTAAAGATAGTGGCATGCCAATTCCAATCCAGACGCCCCGAATTAGTAACATTTTGAAGTTCCCAAGGTGTATAGAGGAAAAGCGAGAACAATTCCAGATACATACAACTTCCTCACAATTATTCTTAAACTTCGTCGAAAACTGCAATGAAGGCTAACCTTTGGCAGGTACTTCTCTTTTTGTGCCTGTGTCCCATTCCGAACCTGAAAAGGAGCAAGAGAGGAGGTAACACGCCACTTCAACAAGAACTCTAGTGTGTAGATTAAAATATATTTAGAGACAAGGATTTGCTTAAAGGATGCTTAGAGAAAAATATCGACGCCCTTACCAGTTGATTGATGCAGAGGTTAGAGTGTGCTCCGTACGAAAGAGCAACAGCACCAGAAGCCCTACTGATTTCTTCCATGGCTATACAATGGTAAAGATATCCTAATCCAAGACCACCGAACTCCTCTGCACGAGACAAAGCCACTTGCATTTAAGACTATATCCAAGCAAAGAAAGCGAGCAAGAACGAGAACAAGAACAGAAATATAGGAGAATCGTCTTACCCGGAACAGTGATACCATGCAGATTGAAGTCTCCCATCAACTTCCACAGGTTAACATCCTGACCAACGAAACAAGCATTCAGATATCAACGTAAATTACATAATATCTAAACGACGAATAAATACAAGCGTCAATGTAATTGGACAATTGAAAAATACTGCAACACTTGAAAATCGAAAATACTCACCGTCGGAAAGCTGTTATTATGATCAATGGCAGCTGCATGAGGAGCAATATTCTCTTGTGAAAAATGCCGGACGCTCTCTTTAAACTGAAGGACGTATCATGATTAAGATCAGAGTTCCAATCACCTTCAGCGAAACTCAGAATTATAAACCGATAAGCATTCCCTGGCCTTCAACATGTTCACCAAATCCACCACAACCACCCTTCAGCTCCGCATTACATCAAGCATAATCAGCATAAATACCTGCTCAGCAGTATCGTCAAGGAGAAGGCTACGGCCACTACCCATTCCTTCCTCCATAATAGCAGTAGATGTGGACATTGGCCTGCTGGCAAAGATCTGTCGCAAACAATAGAATACGGCAAACCCATGCATCCCAGTGTTAGAAAAATACTCGAAATGAACCGCGTCGAGCTTATGAGATTCCCTATTTCCTCACAAATTTCTGTCCCAAATTAGGCTGGGTAACTGAATTTCGACCAATCCACAAGCATTGTACAGAAAAATTCGTAGCAACTCCAACAGTAATACTTCCATCTCTTGAAAAGATGGGGTAGATTGAACACCATGTACACGAATCAAGACCAGTACATTTGAATCAAGATTGTCGCGATTCGAAACCCAAACATCCCGACGAAAAAGCCTCAATTATATTGCAAAAATGAATATAAATATAATGAACTCGGTTAGTCATCACACTACCGCATCCTGCACTCTCATAAGCTGCCCCAAAAACTTTCCTGTTGCGTCACACTTTACACCTAGTTCTAATTAATCCGACACAAATACCAAAAACTATTACTATAAGGGCCAGAAAAAAGAACCCCTTACAATTGCGGGTGAGACATGCTTGGCTTGCGTCCAAGGCGATGTCCGCGTAGCAGCCAGACTCCATAACCGTCCTGCAAGATTCGCTCCCTGTCTCTGCATCTTTATAGTACTTGTCCAAAATTTGGTATGCCACCTGCAGCACAAAAACTACCATCAACTATTGCCACTAGATCACCACGTCAACAAGCCCTCACATGCTTCACAATCACAAGAAACGCGCTTCTCTGTAAACCAACACACCTGACTACCGCTTCCGCAAATCGAACTAATCTGCTCGAAAAGAAACCAGAAATAAACTAAGCATTAATCTGGTCGAAATTATTGAATACAATTTAAACCGCACCATCGCTACTCCCACGCATACTAGCCTACTGCCGTCAAACTAAACAATCCCAAGAATACCGAAAATCACAAACCCCAGAAACAATTTGCCACCCATTCTAGCTCTCAACACAACCCATGATCCTCATCACCAACGACACATATTCAAAAACGCACATCTCAAGCGGCGCGAACTATTTCAACCAAACAGTCACACCTACACACACCCCCCGCCCCATGCTCGATCGATCCACCCCAACCTACACCACAAAACGCGTCAAAAATTCAAACCAAAAATCCACACCTCTCCGCTGCTATGCTGCACCTCACAGAATTCGCAACTATATGTCACAGAACTGCACCTCCCAGGGTCGATAACTACAAAGAGGAAAATAGCATCAGCACATGTTCAAGGCGTGGAAAAGGCAAATGTCCATGTCGGACTTGCGTAAGTAACCAGCTTGTGGAATCCACGTCAGGACGACCTACGTCGACACAGATGAGGATGAGACCGTGACTTATCACTCCTTGCAACTACCGCTGAGCACTTTGAGAACCAGAGGCCGGTAAAACAATTCCCTGATAATTAATTAACAGTTGGATTCGGTTTCAAAGTCCGCCGTCGGATTCTATTGCACAACATTCTCGCTGCTCACGTGTCAATACCGTTCGTTCTTGCATCTTTCCCCTTCAACAGAATGGAACAAATGCTTAGAATAGTTTCCAGTGTCTAAGGTGAATGCAACTGGTCACTACATGGTTACTTCAACAAGCCAGCTCAGCTTTTTGATGTTCAGAATTCTGCTGGACTCCAGTGCTCGTCAATCCAAAATCTTTCAAAGCAAGGGCACCCAAATGCAACTCCAGAAACTACAATTTTCTTTCGGATAACCACAATCTATTGCAACGATCTAAAGACATACTGTGTTTTCGAAACGTGTCATGCCTTGATGGCCACTACTGAGTTGTAGTAGGAATAACTAGTTCAAAATGCATTTCCACGCAGCACTCCGGCTGAGTAATTTTTCTGATTTGTGAGCGAATGTAAATTAGCTTGAAAAACGTTTGCGAATGTCCGAAAAGAATCAAACCGCCGTTCCACTCGACATGCTCGCACATAATCTCAAATTATACAAATGTTTGTAAACACATACGAGATATCATCCACCTCACTGCAAGCAGAACCCTTGAGTGCCTAATAGCAATTCACCACATCCTACAAAGTCCGAAACATCATCGACGTCATTTGAACACACGAGTCATGCTAACATTCCACAAATGTGAAAGTTCTTGAAAGATTGCTCAACTCTGCAGCTCATCCAAACTGTCCTTCTCAATTATGCCATCAAACCCTCAACTTCAACCACTCCAGTAGCACTAATTATCGTCAAAAGCTGTGGACATCCAAGCACAGCACTGAGCCCCATGCCCATGGCCAGTTTCCACAAACAACGAGCTTAACTAACTCAACCATTAGAATATGGCAAGCATTTCATTTGCCAGATACGGTCACTGCAAACACTCCGTATACTCTAAAAGTTGTGACACCAATGCAACACCAACACCCAAAAAACTAAAACATTCAAAGTCAACCAGTACCACACCGACTAAAAGGGCACCAGACACACGACTCAGTTACCGGTCATTCATCAGCATACAAAAAACAAACACAAATACCCTAAAAACGCAGTAAAATGCGGACAGGGCAAAAGTCCTGTCTAAACTAGGGAATAACCAACTCGTACTCAGTCATTTACAAACTCAAGTATATACTGCAAGAAAGCGCATAACACGACTCGAAAAAGGGCGAAGGTAAGCTAAAAGATGCTTCGTAACACGAACAATACACACGAAACCGCAAAAAATATATATATACACGAAATTAAAAATTGACGGCTCCATAAACAAACGAGGTAATTAAAAACCATGGTCGAATCGGACCCAGACAAATGAAGATACAATAATGAAGAAAAGCCAACTCCTCATCATAAATTATGCGTCCACTCCTTAAACTATCACCACAACGCTGCTTTCTCTAGTTGAACAGCCCTCCGAACGAGCCAGTCATGCCCAGCCCTCCGAGCATGTTATTCCCGCCCACATCGTGATGCATCGACTGATGGCCCACCTCCTGCAGCTGATTTTGCTGTTGCTGCTGCTGCTGCTGCTGCGCAACAGCAGCAGCCAAATTCAACCTCGCGTTGTGCGCGCTCATGTTGCCCATCAACCCGCTCAGACCGTTCAATCCATTCCCTCCTACAACGCCGCCCATCCCTCGCAGGTTGTGGTTCCCCAGAGCAGAAAGGGCCACGTTGCTCCCCACCCCGCCAATACCTACGCTACTTGCGCTGTTTCCCATCAGACTGTCTATGCTGCTGCTGCTGTGAGTCACCCCTACGTGGTTGTTGTTCACTAATCCGCCTATGCTGTGCACGCTGTTCATGCCGCCTCCCAGTCCCAGCATCCGCCCCTGCCCCAACCCGTTCAGCCCCAAGCTTCCTGCCAGAGATCCCGTCAGGTTCCCGTTCAGCCCGTTCCCCAGGCTTCCTACCCCACCGCCCACACCAACATGTCCACCCCCTTGCTGGTTCATGCTGTTCCCGTTGTTGCTCAGCTGCTGGTTCAACATCATCTCTTGCAGCAGGTTGTGCACTACATTCGACGGCCCCCCGTGATGGCTGCCCTGCGCTTTCTGTTGCTGCAGCAGTGCCCCGCCACCGCCCCCTCCTCCTACTTTCTGCTGCGATGAAGCCTCGCCTCGTGAGTACGAGCTCGCTCCCCCGCCCGACAGCGACGGAAATGAATTCTGAAATGACGACAGTGAGTTCGTCGGAGACGCCTGCAGCGTCACCGCACCCGCTCCTCCTCTACCCCCCGACACCTGCTGCTGCTGCTGCTGCGCATGTAAGCTGCTGCTTCCCAGCGGGCTCTGCACCATGTTCTGCACGCTTCCTCCGTTTGCCGCCGATTGCAGTGTGTCGTGCAGAGATGTCTGCAGCGCCGCTAGCGGGTTCGACGGGAAGAACGCGCTCAGACTGTCCGTCTCCGCCGGCGCTGAAATCACTTCCTCTAACCCGTCCCCCGCCCGGCTCTCCAGTTGATTCGCCTCCTCGAACTGCTGTTGTAAGCTGCTCAGGGCTGTCGTGTTCGTCTCTGCTAGAAGGCTCTGCAGGTCCAGATCCTCTTGCTGCTGTGACGCCGCTTGTCTCTGCTGCTGCTGCTGCTGCTGCTGCTGATCCGTCTGTCTCAACTGTTGCTGCTGTTGCAGTTCTTGCTGTCTCTGTTGCACCTGCTCTTGCCGCTGCTGTTGTTCCTGCAGTAATCTTAGTTGCGCATTCCGAAGCATGCTTCGACTGCTCCCGTCACTTCGTCGAGGGAACTTGTGTAAACTCGCTGCAAGTCAAACCACGCCGCCAACCCCGACCACAAATCAGCACCATGCCACCACTAACCCTACCCAAACCACATTACAATCCCCTCCACCTCCGCTGCTATGCAACACACAACTACCCCCCTCCTCACGTCAAACCCCCCAATCGATTCCCTAACACTCCACCCAACCCACTCCACTACCACCTACACACGCCGTCACCATACCGATGGGCCCGAAGCTGTTGTCGCGACTGTAATCTATCAGGTCTTTCATGCTGTTCACCACCTCCGAAATCTGCACACCACCACCGTGCCCACGCGTCCGCGTTAGTCACCACTCACTGACACCAACCCATCTCTCCGTCTACCTGCACCGCCACCCGCAACATTCCCTCCATCTCCTCTCCTCACTTCTCCTACCTGCAGACACCGAACGTAGCGCTTCGTGTACCCAAGCTCATTCACGTTTGGCATTTCCAAATTCTTCGCCAGCTGCCGTGCACTTGCCACAAACCTGCCACACCGCAACCATCCCCACTCAGATCCTCAATTTCCTTCCTCACCACCACGTCCAACCCACTCCTCCACAACCCCCCCACAAACAACTACACCCACACCTCCCACGCCACCTTCACGTCAACCCTTCTCCACTGCCCGCTTCCCTCCCTACCCTACCTCCGTGCCCTCTCTCTCTCTCTCTCTCTCTCTCTCTCTCTCACACACACACACACCATCCGCATGCCTTCTCAACCAGGAGGCCACTTACATATGACAGTTGGTTTGCAGGTCTTGACCTGACGCTCCTGCTCCGCCGCTCTGCGAGTTCTGATGCTTTTGCGATATCTGCACCAGCTGGTTCACCTGATACCAACACAATGCACGCCTCTGTCAGACCCAACCCACACACACATCCATCCCCGATCCGCTTCAATTCTACTATCTCCCCTACTCCCAACGCCACCATTCCTCTACCTTCTCCACCTCATGCACCAACTACTGCCCACACGCCCCTCCCTCGCAACGCACCAGCTGCATACCTGAGGTATGATGAGCCTTCTCGGAAGCAGTTCCTCGTGACTCCGGGCACAGAACTCCCACGACAATATCTGCCAACCCAACCATCATGCGTCAATACTCCCATCGCCCTTCCCATTCCATCACTTCCTCTCCGGCGCATTCATGCACCCAACCCCCCCCCCCCACGCACTCCCAACGTCAACCACTCCACTCTCACTCATCATCTATGTTTCGAAACCTCCTCTTCCCACACCAACCTTCAATTCTGCTGAGAACACGATGCGCAGCTGCCCTTCTCGGACGACTCGCAGCTGCTCGAACACGCTCTCTTGAATGGCTTTTCCGTACTCCAGCACCGTCTGCCCAGACGCTAGCCGACACTCGTGCGGCATATCCACGAACAACAGCTCCTCTTGGATGCCGCTGTCGAACTTGATCTTGAACAGCCTTGGCAGCACCTCCACGCTGGTCTCTGCACATTCCATCACCATCCCGAAATCGAATCAATCCCATCATCCGCGCCGGCCCGCTCTCAACACCCAACCATCTTCATTCCAAAAACAATGCCACCCCCTCCACAACCAACACCACTCAGATCTAACGCAACAAAACATCGCTCGCCACTCACCAAATCCTCGACCGGGATTCGTTCCACATATCTCGCAGTGCCACACATCCTGATAAAACCACGCAACCTCCACCGTGTCAGCGCTCTCCCCCCTCACTGCCAAAGACCCGAATCATTCCAAAGCTCCAGAACCAAAGATGTCCTCCCCCCAACTTAATCACTACCAACCCCTATGAGACAAGACCCTATAACGCTACTTCTCCACGCTCCCCAACCTCCTCGCACCAAATCTCATTCCCCTTCCCGACCATTGCCCGACGCCGTACACACCTGCGAAAACACCCCCGTCGGTTGCCGACCGCCACTCCCATACTGCGTTACACACCACCTCTTCTTGGCACTTCGAGCAAAATACTTCTCCACAAAATTCCGCCAAAATGCGATGTTGTTGTCCTGCATCCATCATCCCCAACCCGTAAGCCAACTCCCAGCTTTTCCCTTCCCATCCACTTCCCCAACTCATTCCTACTCCTACGCCCCCCGGAACGTCCTCCAATTCATCGCCTCCCATCCACACCCCTCCCCTCCCCTGCATCACGTCCCCTTCCCAAACTTCGTACCACATCAACCACACCAGCTCAACTCTTGTCAAACATCACGTGCATCTACCGCCACACACTCACAGGAGGGCGATGCCTTTGATGATAAAGATACTGCATCAGCCTGCGAGCGCATGCTCCGGCCTCCATTTCTGGATGTTTCCTCGCATCTGCATGCGCCAACCGAAAACCTCGTGTCAGCGTTATCTCCCGCATAAATCACCACACCTGCATTCCACCAACACAACAACTGACGCCGTCTACGCATTACGCCAAACTCCCCACAAACCACTCCCCCATTCGAACCACCCCTCCGCACCACAACACCTCGCCCATCCTACCCATCCTGCCCATCCTGCCCCTCCCACCCCCTACCGTCCAACAAGCCCCATCTCTACACCACCAACTCGAAGCCCGCCCCACAAACTCTACTGCCTACCACTGCACCACATCCCTCCACCACATCCCTCCACCATCACACCGCTACACAATGCGCTCCTCGCCGACCGACCACTCACATCTTCAACCCGATACCACGCACCGTTCATCCATTCTGCGTACACCCGCAACTCTCACCATTGCTCCCACAACCTCACCCGCGCTCACCCCTATTCCCAATCAAGCCCCTAACCACGCCCCCTGCTTACTCGTCGCACCCCGTCTCAATCCCCGCAACCATCCAAAACTCCGCTCAACCACCAAGTGCTCACGGACCCACCTGCAGACTGCAACGCGTTCGCTTGCTGCTGCAAAAGCTGAAGCTGTTGCTGATGCTGCAACTGCTGCAAATGCTGCTGTTGCTGTGCTTGCAGACTCGTCACATCGTGCAAATGCTGCTGCGGAACACCCTGTAGCAACCGCTGCTGCTGCATAGCGCTCAACTGAGCTTGTAACTGCTTTGACTGCTGCCTCTGCAGTGCTTCTTGCAGCTGCATCTCGGCTGTCACACCCACATTGCTACCGGACCTTGACTGTTGCATTGCCTGCTGAACTACCTGTCGCACCATCGAAATCGTCATCGTCCCTCTCAACCACATCCAATCAAACACTCCGCCTACTCAACAACCATCCATACTCCCTCCTCCTGCCCACACATCACATCAACCGTAATTCACTCCCCACCCCAACGCCACAGCGCCGCCTCGAGCGACTGCACGTCCATCCCGCTACCCACATTCTACAACATCCTCGCTTCTATCCAACATCATTGCATCATCCCAACCACTCACCTTCTGATCCAGCTCTGTTTCCGCTTTCATCTCCATCTTCGGCGTCAAAAGCTCCGCCGCCTGCACCTTCATAGGATGACCCACACTTTGAGGCTCCTCCTTCGCGGACACCAGCCCTTGCAGTGCACTCGCCCCGATCGCTTTCCCGTGTTGCACGTTGCTCCCGTACCCTACACCGTTCGCCTGTTGTGCCCCGCCCCCTAACACCAACGACTGGTGGCTTCCACCACCACCCATTCCATGTGACCCACTCCCTGCCGTCTGACTTGCGAACCCGGAACTCTGCTGCCCACCTCCCAACTGCTGAGACCCTTGCGGACCCCTCTCTGCATGCAACCCTTGCGCTTGTTGCGCCAACTGTGCCAGCGGCGATGTCGCGGACAGCGGAGGTGTGGCTGAACGCACCTGCTGCTGGAGCAGCACATCCTGCACATACCCCCAAACCCGGACCATCATCCACCGGCACTCACCACACTCGACTCCATCCCCGACGATCGTATCACACATCAACACACAACAATTCTTCTCTGCCCAAACCTCACGGGCCTGCCCAACCCCATGCATTTTACTCGCATAATCCCCATATCCATCTGTCCACTAATTCGATTCCCCAATACTGCCAGACACCATCCCTAACCACACACCCCATAATGCACACACCCGCCACCCTCACTAAACCACCTACATCCCCCCCATCACAACATTTCAGTTCCCGACCCTCGCTTTGCATCTCCACATCCCCCCTACGTGCCGCATTCCACTCCCCACGCTGCCCATTCACATCCAAAATCCTGCGCCCCTCGCAATCGTCAGTCACTAACCTGCTGCTCCAGTCGGGACAGCCCAGAGCTCACTTGCTGGTTCGCCATCGCAGATGACATCGACACCGGTGATGCGGGCAACCCCATCCCCACCAGCCCAGACAGTGCGAGCCCTTCCGACGCACCACCTGTGTTCCTCTGCACCCCGCTGAAGTCCCCACTCGACCCCGTGATCAAGGTCGTGCCACCCACGCCCGAGCCTGGGTTGCCTGTCCCGCCCAAACTCGGCGCAATACCTGCAATATCCCACCCCGCACCATCCATCCCCCGTTTCAATTCCACCGCACCGCACCGCACTCCTCCTTACCCCCATGCCCTAATCACGCAACCCCTCCTCCCCGGACCGCCCAAACCACCTCACAATGCAACACCATCCCATCCCACGCCCTCCCACACGACCTACCTGCGAGTCCTGCATTTGTCACCCCGTTGATCAGGGGATTGTTCGTGTATCCTGCCAGCATGTTGGCGCCTCCAAATTGAGACCGCCTCGCTGCTAGCGACGATAGCGTCGGCTGAGCGAACCCGTTCCCACCTTCATTGCCCAGCAGGGCATTGCCCGACCGGAGAACGGAACTCGACGGAACTGTGCGTGCATGCGCACCAGCCATCTACAGAAACGCTCGACCCTTCCAGCTTGCTACATCAGTCCTGCGCTCACTCCCTCCAAACTCGCCTCTCCACCTCAACTACGCAACCTTCCACCGCGTGACCCAACTTCCATGCGCTGCTTGCACTCCAAATCCGTCGCTGGGCACCAGCTACCGGGCAGGGCGCCCACAGGCGCCCTGTTCCGGTAGCTTAGCCTGAATCCTGCGCCACTGCTCCACGCCCCACAAACCACCCCCTTTCTCCCCGCCCCTCGCTGTCCTCCCCCACCCTCCCACACGACTCCCCTCGCCTGATCACCCGCGACCCTCGCCGTGCTTCTTCACCCCCGCCCTCCCCAACACATGCCTGTCCAGCTCAACACCCCAAAAACCAACACCTCCTGTCGCAACCCCGCAACCGCACCGCCCTGCACTGCAACCGGATTCTCCTCAATACCTCCTCCCTGCACCCTGTCGTCGCATTACCTCCCTCATGCACACATCTGCACCCCCCAAATCGCGCGCGGGACTCCTCGTCACTCCCGAATCCGCCCCACTTCCACGCGCTCCTTCATTAGCCCAACCCCAACCCCAACCCCCGCCTGCTCCTCAGCGCCACATCCACGCAAACCGCAACACCACCCCACTTACGAATACCACCACCCCGACTTCAGATGGCAATGCTCGGAAGCTCCCGACAACCCCACTCCATGCACACCGCTACAACGCACCACGCACACCTCGCCCTACTACAACCGTGCGCTGCCTTTGTCCACACATCTCCCCACATAGACACCACCCCCCTGCATTACCCCTCCGACCCCACCGCCTCGCCCATGTCAACCGCATTCCAAGCTCTACCATTCTCCCCACCACCGTCTCATGCTGCACCTGCGCCTCCGCCCACCACCTCTGCTTCCGCCATTCGCACCTCCGCCGGGTCTCCCCCAAAACACCACCACCACCAACCTCGTGCCACTACTCCTCCAAACGTTCTCGCATCCACCCTCCACCCTCGCCCAAGCTGCTCACAAACTTGCCCAATAGGGGCACGTGCCACTCCTCACCGATCACACCCGAGCCCCAGGCCTGCAAATTTAACGCGTCGAACAACCCCGCCCTCCCTCGCACCCAATCATATCACCGCCCTCCCAACAACCATCACACTCCTCCGGCACCACCCGCTCGCCACCCAGAGCTCATTCTCTCATTGCAAAGCGCGCAAGCGCAAACCCACCTGCAGCGACAGAACAGCACACATCCCCGGACGTTCAGAAGCCACCCCGGTCGCAAACCCACGATACGACACTGGCAACAGCAGCATCGCGCACAACGCAGAGCTCGCCAGATTCTCGGACCAAGGCAAGCGAGCGCGCATGGAAACCAGCTCCGTCCAAATCGCGCAGAGCACCCTCCGGAATGGCGACACCGCGCACCCGAAGCAGGGCGGGCAGGCGGGCAGGCAGGCAGGGGTGGGAGGAGGGGGTTTGGGCCTGGATCCCAGCGCTAGTGCTGCGGCTCTTTCTCTCTCCACTTTCCACACGCCAACAGCAGTAGCAGGGCCTTCCTTCGTTCCTTTCGCAATGCCCGGGCCTCTCTCCGGGTTTCCTTGCAAGACAAGCGGGCGCAGCAGCAGCAGCAGAATGGGCCCCTTTACAGCCCCCCACCCCAGCTCCCTCCCTCGCTCGCTCGTTGGTCGTTGCGCAGGAGTTGTTTCACCGTGGCCGCGCGTCCGCGGGTTCAGGGCATCTCGGATTAGTGTGGATGTCCGGCACCCCCCCCCCCCCGCAGTCACGCGGGCCCCTCCTTTTTCGTCTGGAGCGGCTTCACTTACGAGGAGTTCCTTTGCTTCGGCATTATTCCACATTGGGGCATCGTTAGGAACACTGTGCCTGTGCCTGTGCGTGGTTGGATGTGACACATTCACCCGGAGTCGTTTCGAACGCAGATTTCCTGCTTTTAGCTTTTTCACTGCTTTAAGATATTTGGTGAGAAAGGTTGAGTTAAGCAATACATTGTCACATGATTCTGGGCGTTGGAGATGTTGGGTATATGTCGGTGGTGCTTGTCCAGATGAAGGTTGCGTTTCACGCCGTAGAACGGCAGATTGTTTTACACCCAGAGTTGAATATTCAGGGTCAGAGAGCATCTACTAGGTTGAATTTTTGTGGTTTGTGTATGAAAGTAAGGTGTACTTTATAGGTTGAGTATGTGTATTTAGATTGGGAATGCAAATTTTAGTAGTAAGGATCTGGAAAGAGCTTAGAAGTGATCAAAGTCAGAATTGCTTTTAATGCATTAAAGTGCACTCTGATGTTTTTCACGTCTTTTTTGAGGAATTCTGTTGAGGTCAAATTATCGGTATTATTTTAGGCCGATGGAGTTTTGCGTCAGGAACTATATTATATAGTTTTGTCGGCGCATGTGTTTTCCACTTCAAGCATGGTGCTGAGGTAGTCAATATTTTAATATTTTAGTGCAATTGTTTAAGATAGACATTCTGCTTACATCGTAGAATATAGAAGTTTGGTTTCTTTAAACTTGAGAAATATTTATCGCACGTGATTGTTGCATGTTAATATTTTTTTTTTTTTTTGTTTGTTTGTTTTTGTTACAATATTTTTACTAGTGGTTTGCCATTGATGTCACATTGCACATTTGATCAAGATCATAACGTACTTTTTGTTGAGTAATCTTTATTTATACATTTAGTTTGTTGATTTCCAGTCAAAAGTTTTAATGACATTCTTGATGAATACAAACCCTAATGTTCAATTAATTATATTTGGGATTAATTAGTTGAATTGGATAGCAATGTTACTTGAATGAATATTGAACTATTATTTCCATTTATTTATTATGTATTCTTTATACTTTATATGCTATGTAAGAGACCCCACAAGCCACAACTACTTGAGTGCCAAACATTATATTTCAAGTAGGTCACTTGTCTGAAATTGGAAGTTTCATGAAAGATGTTCAGTGTTTCATACATGTGTGTGTGTGTGTACGTAGATGTGTATTGTTCATGAAAGAATTTGTCATATTGTTTTGGAGGCATTCTTGCAATTGTTATAATTTGGAAACAAACAACACTTTGTATATATTTAAAATGTTTTTAATTTTGTTGCATTAAAAAAAAAAATCAGTGTTTAAACTTTCAATTGTATGGTGAATATGCCATCTACAAGCAAAAAAGTCAAATTCTGCCACATGAATATGTTGAATAGTTGTGCATGTTCATTGATTCACTGAGACATTGGTAAGTCCTTTTATTTTCAGTGTTGTCATGATAATGATTATGACAATTATTATTATATCCTCTATGTTTGTCATTGTCACATAGGAAATATTAATGGGCTTTTATTTTGATTATATATATATATATATATATATATATAATTTTTCGTGATAAAAATGATATGCATTGTCTCTTCAAAATTATGTGCAGAATTGCACAACATGTTTAAATGTCTGACTTGTTAATATTTTTTAATTAAATATTCCCCAAATAAAAATTAAAGACAAGCTTCAGGATTCTAACAATCATTCATCTTGTCTTAAAATTGGCATCTTAAAATTTTGAAGGTTTTATTTTCCAGATTGATCCTATTAAATGGTTAATAAGATGTAATGTGAAGAAAGAACAACTAAATTTTCTGTCATAAGAAACTTTGTTTTCTGTGACCATATTGATATCATTCTTTAATTTAATTGCTGAAAACACAGTATTCTGGCAAAAACGTGGTTGTGAGAGTGAAATATAAACATTCTGTTGAACAGGACTCAAATAAAGTTTTCATTACATTCCACTTAAATGCAATTGTGACCCAGTTGCCAAGTTATGCTGTGTGTTTTCATTTGCTCATTTATCCTATTTGTGTTTTACTTAAATGCTGAGTGTAATTGTTCCAATGTTTCTTATTTGCATAGAATGTACTACAATCCATAATTTTTTCAATTTATTTTTCATATTATTATTCTAAAAAATATCTTTTGATGTTATAAACATAGTGTTGCCATGACTGTTTGTTTTTGTTTTTGTCCAAAAGTGTGTGTGACCAATTAATTGATGCTGTATTCAAACCAGGTTCATCTTATTTGCACTAATTATGCTGGCTATGTCTAATTACACACTCTTGGATTTGGATTTGGATTTGAGATTGTACCACAAGCTGCAGCACAGTGGGAACTTAAAGTGTAGAGTGCTTTTATTTTTTCTTTTAAATTTTTATTTTCTGTAAGGATTTGATATTTTGAAAACACCATCCACTTTGACGATAATTTTGCCAATGAGTGGAAACCAAATCCATCCAATTTAATACCTTCTTAAAACCAAAGTGTACTTAAAACTTGTGCATACATGTTTTCTTAATAATGGACCACTTCAAAACGTGGGGAAGATGATCCATTGCATTGAATTCCTTGATTCCCCAATTGGTTACAAATGGCAGGATGTAAACACTTTGCAAAATGCATGATTGAATAATATGGAATTTTATATGTATTTTCACGTGGTTTCACACATTTCCAAATCTTTGAACAATGTAATTTAGGTAAATTGTTTTGAATAGACCACATGATGACCAACAAAGATGCATTTTACAGGTCAACACTAATGCTTATTTGTTAGTTCTCATAGAAGGCACATTGTTCATAAAAATATGTGTTTGTTTTATAGACAATAATATTCTTTTATTTGAAAGAATGAATTGATTGTACTTCATTGGATTAGAATACATTAAATATATGCTTTGAATAATTGGGTGTTCTTTTAAAGTGTTATACCATGTATAATACTTACATCTCCAGAAGTGTGTGTCTTGTTCTCTATGATCACAGTGATATCATTAAGGAATGAATCAAAATATCAGTGACTTGTTATTTTTAAACCATGAATAGGACATCTATTCAATCTTCATTTCAATCTTTTAATGCAGTAAGTTATAAAACAGTGTCTTTTGTTTTTTTTAAAGTTTCTCGCAGGTGTGTTGGGTTTGCCCCAACAGTTGTCCAATGTTTAAACAATTGTGTCTTCAGAATAATTTTTTTGGGGTTTAGAATGTGTTCCAAAAGAGGTCACCTAGTGCTTAGGTGATGATGTCATTTATAACAATGAGACACTGTTCTTACACAATTTTAGACAAATTTTGTAGATGTTGTTTGTAGTCTTAAGCAAGCAAGCAAGCAAGCAGGGTTATTGATTAATAATGCTGGAGACAACCACCTGTTGTTTTGAAAAATCTAATTGACAAATGTGGGGTATGTGTAATTTGATGCAAAAACACTTGCTAAGTGTATAAAGTGTTGAAGCAAAACATGCAACCAAACAAACACACTGATGACATCTAAGCAATATTTTTTTTAGACAGTACAGTGGTTTTCTCTTTTCTATTACAGGCTTGTGTCAAGTAAAATATGTTAGTGAGCAATGACAAAAGAGTTTAATATAAATCTGAAATTGTATTTTAAAAAACAATCAAGAGTATTGCCTAATGTCTTTTATGTAGTTATTGGGTATTGCTATTATCACCACAGTTTTACTATTGCCACCACATGCCATCTTTCTTCAATATGTATCAAATCATTTGATTGTATATACTTTTTGATAAATAAGTAAATAAATAAATAAATAAATAAATAAATATTCTTTAATATAATGAAATCAGCCATATAATTTTATACACACTTTTATTGAGGAAATCATTTTTAAAATACTATCACAAGAACAAGACTTGATTTGGGACTGTTTTACTCTCCATCTATGCAACTTTTTTTTAAAAATAAAAAATAAAAGAAAAGAAAAAGAATCAAAAAATATAGTGTGAGCATCTGATTCTAAATACAAAACATTTTAAATGCATGATAGAAACTGTTGTTGCAATCAATTCCCATGCATGTATACACAATATGGATTGTTGTGAGCCTTTGGCAATGCTATTGCAAACAGCATCTTCCACTCCATAATTGGGGTATGAGAATGTTGTCCCCCCATCTGAATGTGAATGGAGTTTGAGCATCAAACATTTGCTAACAGTGCAAAAATCCACATAAATATTACTGACCACACTAAAGTGACCCACTCTGATAGAAGGAAGAATCCATGGCAATTAGTGGAGAGACTCCTCTACACAGTGAGTGGGCCTACTACTACGGCCAAGCCCCACACTTTTTATTTTTATTATTATTGTTTGTGGGCAGGTACTAAACTGCCCCAAGAGATGGAGCCTCTTTCTTCTGTGTGCATTGAATTGAAGCACCTCAGCCCTGTGACTGTGCTTCTATCTCCTCTCATTTCTCTTCAGTGAGGAGCTTCCCATTCATATACGTATGAATATATATATATATATATATATATACATACATTCATACATACATGTGTGTGTGTGTGTGTGTGTGTTTAATTTTAGCTCACCTCAACTGTGACAATCTGATTACACCATTTCTATGGTTGTTTGAAACTTAATATAGCACTATATGAACTTATGCTGTTGTCACGGAAAACATGCAAAGAAGTAGTTAATTTTTTTCAATGAACTTCTTGTGAAAATATTAAAAAAAACATTAAATTATATTAAAAAATTATAAAAGTAAGTTAAGACATTCAAAAATATACTAAAGTTAATAAATAAATAAATTAAAATGAAAAATACAAAAATAAATTACTAATATTTATTTAATTAAAACTTATGGAAAAACAATATTCAATGTGGAATTTAAATTGTTGTTTCTAGGAAGAAGAATCATGATAGAATAGGATAAAGTGTATCAAGAAAGTACTACATAAAATTGGTTATGAGAAAAAAAAATAGATTTTTTGTAGATCCAAACCAATGTGCTTTATTAATTGTCCTTAGGATTTTTTGTTATTACAAATGCTAGATGGATTGAAAATTGATTTCTCTTTAAAATGAATAAAAGTTCTTTTGTTGTAGAAGTTAATGTAATCCACAGAATGAATATCAAGTTTCTAGCAAATTTTCTTCTAAGAATTCCTGCTTTAAGAATTCAATCCATTAGTTGAGTAATTACCAATCAGATTCTATTGCAAAGTCCTTGGCTAAGAGCAATATTTTCTAATAGCATCACCAAGGTCTCAATCTTAAGATATAGCCTTAATCTAGGTATTCTAAATGGATTAAGCAACTTGATGAATTTGATTAGATAAATATTATTATTGTCAATACCAACTTCAACAACAACTTCATTGATCCTTAGAGATTCTTATTCTTTCCTATAAAATATAGCCATACTCTTTTCATTAATATCCTCTATATTATTATTTTGTGCAAATAAAATGATTCTATTCCTTAAAAAAACATCATTTATTATACTATCTTCTACTAGCCTTAAATAAATAATATCAATTAAAATATTAATTATTGATTAATAATCATATGATTAAGAAGCATAATTACATCATTGGATAATAAGTTTGTACCATTTTTAATCTAAAAAGTGACAAATAGAAATATTAGTCAATAATAAAGCAATCATAAAGAATTTAAATGCACCACTATAAATATATACAATGTATGCATGCATTCTATACTTGAAGAAGCCAATTAATAAACTTGATATTTGTTTAAAGTGCTCCTAAATTCAACCTCATATTTTCTTTTAATGTATGGATTTTTATTTAAGTCGAAAGTATTGAACATCAAAAAGATATTGTTATAATTTTTTCTCGAATTTCTTTTACAATCATTGATAATATTTGGCAAAAATCTCTACTAGAAAATATTATAGCTCTTCTAAATAGGTGATTAATATTGCAAATATTTTTAAAAGAAGAATCAACTGCCTCAAGACAATAGTGATATTGCAATGGAAGTTCATCCCAAATAATAAGTAAAGTTTGGCAAATAAACTCAACATAGTCAAAATTCTTAATAATTGAAGAAAAAGAGTCTTTGTTACAATCTAGTGGAATCTTGAATGTAGAATGGATGATTTTTCTTCTCTCAAGTAGCAATGTGGTAATTCTTGATGATACAATATATATGACAATAAGATTAAGGACTAAAAAAGTGTTGACAAGAGTGAAGAAGGCTTCAATCTTGCCTCTATATATATTCTCTAACTAAGAGCTATATGACAATATTCTATAGGACCTCTAATATGTATTGACTTTATTAGCCACATGTCTTAACTTGCAAAGCAAGTTATCTATCTATGCACCGCATAGTTAGCTTGTTCCACAAGCTATCAACACGTGTGGCACGTGGTTAATTTGTTGTCCAATTTTCTAACCAACCAATCAACTATAAATATGTATAAAGTCAAAACCACGTCTATAAAGCTTTTAAGAATCTTTCCTAAAAGATATTATGAAATTAATTTATATTTATCTACTTCTACCTAATCATAAAGGTAATTATTGGAATAAATACTTATATCCATTACATTATCCTTCTTTCTAGAAATGAGTTCTATAAGGAGCAATCATCATCTTTCAAGAAACTTGCTATTCTTAATCTTGATTTTGATGGATGTTGTTGATGAAAAGTCTCAATATTCTTTACTACATTTATAAGATTCTTTGTTAGCTCCCATGTATATTCACTAATATCATATCTGCATCAATGAACAAGATATTCTAACCTATTTTGGTGCCACATTAAATCTAAGACTTCTTCTACTTCAAATTCTTTATTATTATCTAATTCTATAGGAAGAAGTGGCATTTGTCTTCTTTTCAAGATATTCACTGTCTTATATGGTCTAAAAAGAGATGTGTGAAATATAGGATAAATCTTCATAGACTTCAATAGATATAATTAATAAGCAACAAGATTGACTTGTTCACAAATAGGAAAAGGTCGAAGCCTACAATAGTCCAACTTATCACAAGGATGAGTAGTCTTGATATTGTAACAAAGTAACTATATCTTCTCTTTTACATTGAATTGTAGTTCTTTCTTACAATAGGCATCTACATTAATCTTTTGTTGTTTTTGAGCTCTCTTTAACTGTACATTCATTATTACATGTAGCTTTGACAAATAATTTATAAATTTTTTATTATAAGATTATAATTTTTAAAAAGTCAAAAGTATCAAGTTGTGGATGATAACCATAATTGGTAAAAAAATATATTTTTTTAGTAGAAAAATGTACCAAATTATTATATGCAAACTTTGTCAATGACAAAAGAGTTGTTCAATCATCTTAATGATAGTTAATGGTATACCTCAAGTATTACTCTAAAACTTGATTCACTTATTTTTTTTTCCATTAGTTTGAGGATGAAAATCCATAGAGAGATTTATATCCACCTTTAAAATCTTAAATAAATTTCTTTAAAATCTTGATGCAAATTGAATCATCTCATTTAATATAATATAATTGGATAATCCATGATAGCAATAGATGTTGTTAAAAAAAAGCTTAGCCATTTTTTAACTTGTGACAAATTTTGTATATAATACAAAATGTGACATCTTGATAAAAAGATCTACTATCAAAAATATAAAATCATACAAATGTGAGATTGAAAGATTTGTAATAAAATCCATGGAAACAAAAGACTATGATTATTTTGGAATAAGTAATGACTAAAAAAGTCCATAAAATCAATGGCAAGGAATTTTTAATCTTAAATAAATATCACATAATTGTACAAAGTCTTTGACTGGCTTTTTTTTATTTGAGATCACAAAAAATCTCTTGATATTAGCTCCAAAGTATTATTGTATCCAAAATGTTTGGTTGCTAAAAACTCATGATAAGCTTAAAAAACAAGTAATCATGCATTGCTTTCTGAAATGTATGATCATGTCTTGAAATAGAATAGGTTTTTTTTGAATTCAAATTTAAAAGTATCATAAGACTTAAAATAAGTATTCTTGGTATCATGAATAAGATGATCAAAGAACATATTTGATTGAATTTACTTGATAAAGATTGAATTAACAATCAATATTGATTTTATTATTCAAAGGTAAAAAAACTTTGGATTCAAGAAAATCATTCTTTGTTGATCAAAAGATGTATTTTTTTCTTATGGTGTAAGATGAGAATAAATAAAAAAGACATCTAATAAATCTTAATATTTTTTAGTTTGATAAGTGATCTTAAAATCAAATCTTAATAAAGATGTATTCTAATGGGCTTGTCAACAATTCTAAATATGTGTCGACATAAAATACTTGAGGTTCTTATGATATATATATATATATATATATATATATATATATATATATATATATATATGATGATTAGACTTAAGGTAATTTTTAAATAATCATGATATTCTTGAAATTAATCTATAATTGCAAGGACTTCTTTATTGTGGATCTTATGATTAATCTTAGCTGTTGAAAATTTCTTAGAATAAAATTTTATTGGATAGAATTTGTCATCTACTTCCATTTGTGATAATATTGCTATCACGGACACAAAAATACAGGCTCGAGATCTGATAAGAAGTTCAAGAAGAACTGGCAAGAACTAGATTAATCAAATGAATACAAGAACAACACCAGAGAGGTGAGCTAGAGCTCTAAGAGATGTGTTGTTGAGACTGAAGAACTCTTCAGCCTTGATTCCAATATATACTCATATTTAGGAAGCCTCTGAAATAACTTCTACCAACTAAGAAGCTTTTAGAAGGTTCCAGAGACTTGCTTCCAGAAGGATCTAGGAACTTGTCTCTAGAAGATTCTAAGGACTATGTCCCTAACATCTTCTACCAATTAAGAAGCTTCTAGAAGATTCCAGAGACTTGCTTCTAGAAGATTCTAGAAACTTGTCTCTAAAAGGTTTTAAAGACTATGTTCCTAATATCATCCCCTCCTTTAGCTTCGAGGTCTCTAAGAAACAATGTTGTTGTTAATCAGTACCAACGCAAAAAAATGAAGATCTATCGCATAACGTCTGATATGAACTCCAACTATTGTTCACGAGGCAAGTGGTTCATCGGCCCTTGAAGTCAATGGTAGTGGCCCATGCCTTCGACTTTTGACCAAGCATAAACTTTCGTGTCCTTATTATGAAATTGTCTTGCAAACAGGCCTTCTGGCTGACCATCGTAAGTAGGCTCGAACTCAAATACAATCACCAATGATTGGTTACTCGGTATCCTCCGTCGTCGTCGTAGTGTAGGCAGTTCTTCATCTGGGGGTCGCCGTCATGAGCTAGTTGGTTGAGATAATCTGACTGATATAGTATCTATCTCTTGGCTATCCATATCAGAAGACCAAATTATGACTACTGAAAAAATTCTACTTTATCTTGGAGAAAATAACTACATCAACTGCGAATTTTGGTGGTGCTCTCGCCCTTTTCTTATGTTCTTGGGTGAGCAAGCTTCAGAAGGAAGCTATCATCGAACCGGCTTAGGTTTATGAGGATGTTGTTGATGAAACTCCTGTACCTTTTGTGGCGCATTGGTAAGATTTTCAGCTGGCTCCCACGTTCGCTCATTAATATCATAGCCACACCAATGAACAAGATACTCCAACTTGTCCCACCTTCGCCATGAATCCAACACCATTTCAACCTCGTATTCCTCGTGGTTCTCGATCTCAATACTAGGTGGCAGACATTGCACTCTTCTAAAAAAAGACGACTCTCGATAAGGCTCCAACAGAGAAACATGAAAGACTGGATGTACCTTCATAGAAGCCAGTAATTCTAGACGGTATGCCACTGGATTGATTTGCTTCTGAATGATAAATGGTCCCAATCTTTGATAGTCCAACTTATCACATGGTCGCTTGGTCTTGATATTTCATCAAAGAAGCCATGCTTTATCTCTAATTTTGAAAGTAGGTGCTTAATTCCAAAATCTATCTGCAGATGCCTTGTAGGATTCTTGAGCGGATTGTAATTGAAGCTTCAACATATTTTGAAGCTCTGATAGTTGTTTTGTAAATCCTTCAGCTGCTGGATTGTTATCTGTTGATGGACTCAATAAATCAAGCTTTGGATGATATCCATAGTTGGAAAAGAATGGTGTGTATTGAGTCGACGCATGGAGGGTGTTGTTATATGTAAACTCGGCTAGCGACACATATGTGATCCAATTGTCTTGCTGATAGTTGATGCTGCATTATAAGTATTGTTCCAAGACTTAATTCACCCGTTGTCGTGTTGTAACACGAGTATACAGTGAAAATAAAAAGAAAGGGGAATTTTATTAATATTCAGTTACCTCGAATATTGGGAGCAACGACCAACTCCTGTACAAATACTGAGTGGCCAGGTTCAGTCACCCCGTTACAGTCAGCCGGGGCATACTGAAATGCTCCATTCAATTCCAATAACAGGAGTCAGGAGGAAGAGAAGGACCAATTCACACGACGGGTTCGAAGAGCCAATTGGATCCAATTTCGAGAATCCAATCCGGGTCCTCTTACCCAATATGAGACTTGAATTTGCCGGTCAACACAATGCAATCTAATTACGGGAAATCCAGGTCTTACTACGGGTCTTAGCCAATCTGACGTGAGGACCAATTTGACCCAATTATGCGAACATCCAGGTTACTATGGGCATCTTTCCCAACACGGGACCTGAATTGGTCGGGCGACTCAATGTGGATCCGAGTACGAGGTTTCGATTTTGTTTCAGGCTGTCCTGTTCTCTGTACCGTTTCAGGGAACGTTGTTTGTGGCAAATGAATCTCTTAAAGATAAAAACGGAGGAGAAGGCCTTGATGACGTGAGCCAATTTCGGATCTAAGCTCTAACGACGGGAGCCAATTTTGGATCCAAGACGGAAGATTGAAGGAATTCAAGAGGATAAGGTTAGGGGGAGAATAAGTTTGAAGGGGAATCAATTTTTAGGGGGTTTTTTTTTCAGATCAGAGAGGAGGGGGGGGTTTTTTTTTTTTTTTTTTTTGGATCAAAGAGCTAGCTCCAAGCTTTTTGCAAGGTTACTAGTTCGGTTTCATTGGAGGTTTTTGAAGATCAGGGGGGGGGTTTTCAAGTTTTTGCAAGGTTACTAGTTCGGTTTCATTGGAAGTTTTTGAAGATCAAGGAGATTAGAGAGAGGAGCTTCATGCTTCGGGTCAGGGAAGGAAAGACATAGAATTTGGATTTTTCTTCTTCGTAGAGTTTTGGGAAGACTGAGGCAAACGCTGCTGAAGTTAGTATTGTAATGGTGAATCGAGATTTTTAATGAAGTGGGTTTGAATACTCTTGACTGTTTTGTGAAATTGAGTTACGTCTGTGATTGAAGGATTAAAAGGGTGTCTATAGGATTGAGTATGCGGAGTGAATGAAATTTATTGGGTTAATCTAACAAGACAGTCAGTGGATACAAGATCGTAAGTACAAAGCGGTATTGAAGATTAACAGTTTGGGTTGTTCAGGGTTCTCTGTAATGTCTAGAGACCTACCGGCTGGGGCAAAAAGGACTTCGACAAGCAGTCGAAGAGCATCCGTATAGATTTACGGTACATTGTTGCAGCCGTTTATATTCCAGCAGTCAAAACTGATAGACTGCTTGACTATCGGCGAATCTCCATACTACCTTCTACAGCCAGACGCCCGGCGCGTTCTCGAGCAGGAAAGCATGAAATACGACAAAAAGTGGTGAACTCGACGTGAAAGCTTGAGGTGGAAGGTATTGGATTTCGGTTGATTTTATCTTTATTTTTATGGAAAACGAAAATAAAAATTTTGAAGGATTTTTGGGAGGAGTTTCTGGTGGGGAGTCTTCTAAAGGACAAGGTATGCACATGGATCCGTCTATCGCTAGTTTGTTTCAAGCCTTCTCATTGTCAATGCAGCAACAACAAAGCAATGATCGAACGGAAGGTTTGGCAACCAAAGCATTGCAAGCAGTGGTCAATAAAATTGATCAATTTGATGGGAGGAATATTTCAAGGTATTTAAGATGTTATGTTCATGAAATGGAATTAAATCGGGTTTGTGAGAAGAAAATGGTTGCACTATTTGGACTTGCCACGATACCGGAGATAACGCACCACATTACATCGATTACGGATCGTTGTGGGAATTCATGAGAGGATTTTTCACATGCATTGAAAGACGAATATTTCTTGGAAGATGCTGATCGCGTTACTAAGAAGCTGTTTCTGGGATGGATTGAACGGCCCAATAAGAATTTGCAAGCAACAGAGCTACTAAGGGAATTTGAGAGGCAGTACTCTCAATTATCGAAGGTAGAAAAATTGACATTGGAGCCGAACAAAGTTGATCTATTTTTTCAAGCTGCTGATGGAGAATTGCAAGAGAAATTAGAACCCCTTCTTGAAGACAAAGAAGAAGATGAAGGATTGACAATGAAGTGGAAGAACGTTGAAGATGCGGTGGGGTTGCTTACAAAAAAAGAAAGGAGGAAGGATAGGAGCAATATTTCGAAAACAGTACAAGCACCCAAAGCTCCAGTACGTACAACACCACCAACAATGCCTACAGTTCAACCTTCGACATCCTTGTCAAAGAAAGCAGATATGGGTATGGAAGAAATTATACGAGGAATGCGAGATCTATAAATCAAATTGGCAAGACTTGAAGAGAATACTTCTATAAACAATTCGAAGAATGTTTCAAAACAAAGATATGTACAAAGATGCATTTGGTGTGATGATGCTTCACACACTAGAAAAGATTGCAATGAATTTAATAATATGATACGGCAGGGAATTATTTGCTGGAAAGATGGGAAGATAGCATTGAAAGATAGGGAGGATCTTCTTCAAACTAATTTTGGCAAGGGAGGAATGAGAGCATTGGTTCAAGATTACTTAAAAGAGCATGAAACAGTAGCACGAGAAAGTGCAAGTTATGGTGCTAGAGTAGATGATGAAATTGGTGGAAGTACGGAAACTAGTGAGTTTTGGGCTTCTGCCATTTCTACAATGCAAGAAGGGAAATTACCTCGAGAAGCGTTATTGAGAACTGCAGCTACAATACGAGGTAGAACAAGTTGGGAGGATCCTGTTGAGTCTCTTTCAGTTCATGCATATATTGCTAAGAGCCAACATGAAGCTTTGATGGAAGAAAAAAGACGAGGAAATTTTGATGATACTAGAGAAGGAAATTCTTTTAAGAGGCAAACTTGAGGAGACAAGGCTCGGGAGGCAGCTTCACAAGAATTGCCTGTAAAGGATACCTCAGTATCATTGGAAGAAAAAACAACATAGACAAAAGATAAGGGCAAATCAATTGCTTATAAGCTACTTTCTGACATTGAAGCGGCAACAAATTTGAAAGGGGTGTTGGAAGAACGTATATTAAATGCTAAGGTGGAATTCACATTGAAAGAAGTCTTGGAAATTGCAAAGAAGGAGTTTCATGATGTTATCATTGACAGCATTAAGCAAAAGAGGCAATTAATGGGCGAAACTGGAATGAGTCATGCTATTGATGCAAGAATATGTAGAGATGAAGAAGAGGTTGATATTGGTTACAAGCAACCAACAAATGAAAAGAATGGGTATAATCAACGAGTACGTTTTGAAGATTCTAGTGACAAGGAAATGGAAACTTTGAGCAATTATACTCGAAAGCATTGGGCAAGGGCAACTACTGAGGTATTGGTGAAAGTAGGAGATATAGAAGAACCAATAGTTGCTTTGGTCGACCATGGTTTTGAAATAAATCTCATGTCTAAAGATCTTTATAAGAAGCAAAAATGGCCAATTGATATGGAACATGGATGGGCAATACGAGTAGCTAATAACACACGGGGCAAATTATATGGAGCTTGTCCAGATGTCAAAATTCGGATTGGGGATGTTGCGACGGAGCAACATTTCTTCGTTCAAGATACAACGTCTTATCCGTTGATTTTAGGACAACCTTATATCACGGCAACACGGATGGAAACAAAAGTACTTGAGGATGGTTCTGCTTATGCAAGGGTACGGAGCGAAGATGGGAGGAAAGCTGTACAATTTCTAACAGTACCTCCTAACCATGAACGGAATCGAGATAGGTTGAGGGAGAAACCATTGCCAAAGATTGTTGAAGGATTTAAGGATTTTGGGGAGGTACCACTGTAAAGCGAGATTATGGGGGTACAAAAGAGGAGGTACTCTCATGAGATGAAGGTACCTTTGATGCGAGTTTAATTGGTATATTGGAGAATGGAAATATTATGTATAAGAAAGTTGATGATTTTAAAAGAAAAGAAAGAAAAAGATTATATAATATTGAAGGACAATTACGCAAGATAGGTACATTGCAAGATGATGAAAGGATTTTGGGTGTTTATGAAGAAAATGGACTGGAAGATTCATTGGAATTGATTACATCTATTGGGTTAGGGGATAATGATAAGATTGTTGAGATTCATTCGAGAGAGGTTTATACCATGCTTGAATCTTTTCAAGCACCAGAAGTCACAGTAGAGACGAGATATAAAACGGCAGATAAGAAGGTAAAGGCTGTTGCCGGACCATTACCAAAGGATTCTAAAGAACAAATGGGAGAAGCATCAAAAGAAGCAAGTTTAAGAGATCCAATGAGTATTGGACATCAGTTTACTGAAGAGACTTTTGAAGAATTGAAGATTGGTTCTGATGGTTCTTTATTGCCGGAGGAAATTACTTGCTTCAAAAAGATGTTGGCTAAATAAGGTAGATCGTTTGCCTTCGAATCTTATGAAATTGGGTGTGTGGATCTAAATATTATAACACCTATGGTTATCTTCACTGTACCGCATGTACCTTGGAATCTAAGACTGATTCCAGTACCGAGGGCACATTTACCTAAATTGCTGGAACTATTGAAAGAAAAAATAAAGATGAAAATATTGGAACCTTCATTTGCACCGTATTCTAGTCGATGGTTTACGGTACCTAAGAAGAATGGGTCACTACGGTTTATTCAAGTTATGCAGCCGGTGAATGCTGTAACTATCAGGAATGCAGGAATTGGACCTATTGTGGATGAATTTGCTGAGGCGTTTGCTAGAGGGCGATCTATTCAATGGGTGATTTGTATTCAGGTTATGATCAATTTCAACTTGTCGAAGGAAGTAGAGATATGACAACGATGAGGACACCGCTTGGGTTGGTTAGAATGTGCACTCTTCCTCAAGGCGCGACCAACTCAGTTGCGCATATGATGAATGGGATGAATAAGGTATTGAGAGATTTTATTCCGGAAAAGACTATGCCTTTTCTGGATGATGTTCCTATAAAAGGGTGCAGAGAAGGAGACAAGGATGAAACTTTAGATACGAGGGGGTGTCGCAGATATGTTGTTGATCATATACAAAATTGTGAAAAGATTTTAACTCGGCTTGGAGAAATTCATCTTACATTATCGGGTATGAAGTCCATATTTGGAGTACGAGAGGTTGTAATTGTTGGACATTTATGTGGATCCTACGGAAGAAAACCAGATCCGACTAAAGTTGATGCAATTGGAAGGATGAAAGAGGATTGTGATTCTTTAACAGAGGTTCGCAGGTTTTTGGGTGCATGTGTATTTTATCGAATCTGGATCCCTCATTTTGCTCACATAGCGGATCCATTATATGAACTGTTACGCAAGGGTTACCAATTTAAATGGGAAGAAAGGCATATTCAGGCAATGCAAAGATTGAAGAAATTATTGATGTCACCTCCAATACTGAGGAAGGTTGATTATAAGTGCAATAGACCAGTGATTCTTACTGTAGACGCTAGTCCAATTGCCGTTGGATGGGCTGTGGGTCAAGATGATTCAAATGGGAGTAGATTTGCAGTTCGATTTGGGGCTAAAGTTTTAAGTATTCGTCAGCGTGCATATTCGCAAGTCAAAAGAGAACTTTGGGGAGTCGTTTCGGCTATGAAAGCTGAAAAGGACTATTTGATTGGGGCAGTAGTAGTAATTGAAACAGATTGCTTGCTATTGCTTAGAATGATTATTAACTGTTCAACGCTAGATATTGTAATGTTGAGATGGATTGCTTATATTAAGTCACTAAATCCAGAATTTAAGCATATCACTGGGAAGGACAATTTAGTAGCAAACATGCTATCTCGAGCAAGATACGAGAGGAAGGACGAAATGGTTGAAGACATTGATGATGTCGGATTGAAATTCTATTCAATATCAAATCTCAACAGAGAAGACAAGCTATTTCTTGAAGAATCTTATGAAGGAGAATTATTGGATATTGGTCATTATTTGAATACCTTGACTAAGCAGAGGAATTGGTCTACAGAAAAATTCAAACAAATAAGAATAAAAGCATATGGATTTTTACTTCGAGATGGATTCTTATGGAAGAGACCGAAGAAAGGAATTGGGATGCCACAGCGAGTGATAGGCAAAAAGGAAGAAAGACTAAAATTATTAAAGGGATTTCATGATAGTTTATGGGCAGGGCATAGAGGAATCTGGGCTACTTTTGCTAAACTCAAGGAATGATATTGGTAGAAAAATATGTATCGAGATGTGCTCTCATTTGTAGAGTCATGTGAAATCTATCAATCGTATTCTAATATCCGACATTGAGATGGTCTTCATCCTACGTATCCTTTGGCTATTCATTTTAAATGGGTTGTTGATTTGATTATTATGTCGGTTGGGTTATGACAGATGAGATATTTGGTTTTAACTCGTGAAGATTTATCAAATCAAGTAGAAGGAAGAGCATTGAGGACAAAATCTACAGAGGGAATTTGTAGGTTTTTGCTTGAAGATGTCATTTGCCGTTACGGGTGCGTAGGAAAAATCACTGCAGATCATGGAGAATTAAATGCACAAGAAGCTCGTAAGTTCTTTGAAAGATGTGGAGTTAAACTATCACTGACTACTGCTTATAATTCGGAAGGGAATGCAAAAAGCGAACGCGGTCACCCGCCGATTGTGAAAGCATTGGTTAAAGCTTGTAATGGGAAAGTTAAAGAGTGGCCACGGCTATTTTCATTTCCATTATGGGCTGATCGAACTACACATAGTTCGGTGACAGGATATATGCCAGTAGAACTTATGGCAGGTCAAAAACCAATTATGCCGATTGAAGAAAAGGTACTTACTTGGAGTATGCTACCATGGGAAGATGGATTGACAAGAGAAGAACTTCTGGCTATTAGGATTCGACAATTGGAGCAAAGAATAGAAGATGTCCAGATAGCATTGGGAAGGTTAAAAAGAGCAAGGTTACAAAACAAGGCGCGATTCGATAAGCAACATCGATTGAGACCAAAAGCAATCTAGGAAGGTGACTGGGTACTTGTTTATGACAATAGTCTGGATAATCAACATAGTACTTTGCGGAAATTCTTAAAACGTTGGTTTGGACCATATGTGGTAACGACTGTTCATGATAATGCGACTTACTCATTACGGGAGTTAGATGGTACAAAATTAAAAATACCAATTGCAGGGAAGCGAGTAAAAATATTTAAACGAAGACATGTAGAGATGAATATGGAAGACCTTAATGAAGGTATAGAGATTCCGCAGCAAGAAGATGAAAGTGATTTGGATAATGAAGGTGACGAAGACGAACTGGACAAAGACGTAGATGATATATTCTGAAGCAAACAGCAATTGGGTAAATTGGTGCATACCGGAGGATGCACATGTTCAGAGGGGATGGATGTCGTGTTGTAACACGAGTATACAGTGAAAATAAAAAGAAAGGGGAATTTTATTAATATTCAGTTACCTCGAATATTAGGAGCAACGACCAACTCCTGTACAAATATTGAGTGGTCAGGTTTAGTCACCCCGTTATAGTCAGCCGGGGCATACTGAAATGCTCGATTCAATTTCAATAACAAGAGTCAGTAGGAAGAGAAGGATCAATTCACACGATGGGTTCGAAGAGCCAATTGGATCCAATTTCGAGAATCCAATCCGGGTCCTCTTACCCAATATGAGACCTGAATTGGTCGGTCAACCCAATGCAATCTAATTACGGGAAATCCAGGTCTTACTACGGATCTTAGTCAATCTGACGTGAGGACCAATTTGATCCAATTATGCGAACATCCAGGTTACTACGGGCATCTTTCCCAATATGGGACCTGAATTGGTCGGGCGACTCAATGTGGATCCGAGTACGGGGTTTCGATTTTGTTTCAGGCTGTCGTGTTCTTTGTACCGTTTCAAGGAACGTTGTTTGCGGTAAATGAATCTCTTAAAGGTAAAAACGGAGGAGAAGGCCTTGATGACGTGAGCCAATTTTGGATCTAAGCTCTAACGGCGGGAGCCAATTTCAGATCCAAGACGGAAGATTGAAAGAATTCAAGAGGATAAGGTTAGGGAGAGAATAAGTTTGAAGGGGAATCAATTTTTAGGGGATTTTTTTTTTCAGATCAGAGAGGAGGGGGGGATTTTTTTTTTTTTTTTTTTTTTGGATCAAGGAGCTAGCTTCAAGCTTTTTGCAAGGTTACTAGTTCGGTTTCATTGGAGGTTTTTGAAGATCAGGGGGGGTTTTCAAGTTTTTACAAGGTTACTAGTTCGGTTTCATTGGAGGTTTTTGAAGATCAAGGAGATTAGAGAGAGGAGCTTCATGCTTCGGGTCAGGGAAGGAAAGACATAAAATTTGGATTTTTCTTCTTCGTAGAGTTTTGGGAAGACTGAGGCAATCGCTGCTGAAGTCAGTATTGTAATGGTGAATCGAGATTTTTAATGAAGTGGGTTTGAATACTCTTGACTGTTTTGTGAAATCGAGTTACGTCTGTGATTGAAGGATTAAAAGGGTGTCTATAGGATTGAGTATGCGGAGTGAATGAAATTTATTGGGTTAATCTAACAAGATAGTCAGTAGATACAAGATCATAAGTACAAAGCGGTATTGAAGATTAACAGTTTGGGTTGTTCAGGGTTCTCTGTAATGTCTAGAGACCTACCGGCTGGGGCAAAAAGGACTTCGACAAGCAGTCGAAGAGCATCCGTATAGATTTACGGTACATTGTTGTAGCCATTTATATTTCAGCAGTCAAAACTGATAGACTGCTTGACTATCGATGAATCTCCATACTACCTTCTACAGCCAGACGCCCGGCGCGTTCTCTAGCAGGAAAGCACGTAATACGACACCGTTCTGTTTGGCCATCAGTTTGAGGATGAAAAGCCAAAGAAAGCTTGATATCCACCTTCAGTATCTCAAAGAGAGATCTCCAAAACTTTGATACAAATTGGATTCCGCGATCTGATACGATATCATCTTGTAGTCCATGATATCGATACACATTATCAAGAAAGAGCCTTGCTGTGACTTCACTGGACGATGTGTTCTTGCAAGGGACAAAGTGCGCCATCTTTGTAAGCCGATCTACCACGACAAAGATGCTGTCAAATGAGTTCGATGATGGCAGGTCTGTGATGAAGTCCATGAAAACTGAAGACTATGGTCGACGTGGAATCGACAATGGCTGTAGGAATCCATAAGGGGGATGCCAAGGATTCTTGGATCTTGAATAGATGTCGCAAGAGAGAACAAAATCTTTGACATCCTTCCAGATTTGGGGCCCTCAAAAATCTCGAGAATTAAGCTCTAAGGTCTTGTTGAATCCAAAATGTCCCACAATTGGAAAATCGTGGCGAGATTGAAGAACTTGGAGTCGTGCTGGTCCTTTTGGAATATACAACCGCTCTTCAAAGTATAAAAGATCTTCCTCCACCTTGAACTTGTCGTCATTGGTACGTCGCTTGATATTAATGGCTATTGAATCTTCAATGGTCACGGCACGTACATGAATCAGGAAGTCAGCATCAATTGGCACAATAGTAGTGCAAAGCCAAAATTGCTCTAGCTTCAACAACGTCATACATTGCTGATCAAACGCTGCTTCTCCAGCCTTTGGTACAAGATACGATCTCCTCGGTAAGGCATCAGATAGTCCTTGCTACTTTTCCAGTCGATAAGTGATAATAAAATCGAACCTAGATAGCGACATACTCCACTGTGTCACGGACATACATATAATTACCTATATGAATAGATAAAAGTATGTAAAAGTAGATAAAAGTAGGTTAATTGTGTAATATCTTCTAGAGAAGCTTCTTAGAAGCTTCATAGACGCTGCTTTGACTTTATAGGAGTCTATAGTTGACTTTTAGGCTAAAAACTTGGTCAACAAGTTAGCCATGTGCCACACATGTTGGAAGCTTAAAGAACAAGCTAACTACGTGGTCCATCCATAGAAAACTTGCCTTGTAAGCAAAGGCATGTGGCCTAGAAAGTCAACATATATTGGAGGTCTTATAGAACATCGCCATGTGGCTTCTAGTTAGATAGTATATATAGAGGCAAGAGTGAAGCCCTCTTCACTCTTGTCAACTCCTTTCTTGCTTCTAGTCCAGGTTCAAGAGTCTTTAGTTTCTTGTCTTGTGGCAATAGCCATTCCAGTTTCCTTTTAATATACCTACTTGTTTATATTTTGACTTATTATATCGAGATAGCCTTTTGGTGTATATTTTTCCTCATCGAGTCTTTGTCCTTGACACACTGAGCTTGATGTCGATTTAGAACTCGAGCTGACATGAAATACTCTAAATTCTTGTGATCTGTGTATACGGTCACTGGATGTCCAACTCCTTCAAGAAAGTGACGCCATTCTTGGAAAGAATCCACTATAGCAAGAAGTTCCTTATCATGGATCTCATAATTGATTTCAGCAGCATAGAACTTTTGAGGATAGAATACAGCCACATGGAGCTTCTTGTCTTCTCTTATTTGTGAAAGTACAGCTCCCAAAGCAAAATCCAAAGCATCAGTTTCTAAATAAAAGGCCTTTGTAAAGTCTGGATGTACCAAGATTGGAGCCGTAGTAAATGTCGTCTTCAGGTCTTAAAACGCCTTCTTCGCTAGAGGTCCCCATTCCAGCTTATTCTTGCATGTCAACCGAATGAGAGGAGCAGCAATTTGAAAGTAATTCTTGATAAAGATCCGATAGAAGTTGGTAAAATCAAGAAAGCATTGTACATCTCTAACTGTCTTCGGAACCTCCCAGGACACGATTGCTTCCACCTTCTTGGGGTCCATCTTCAAGCCTTCCGTAGTCGCAATGAATCCCAAAAACTCCATCTCTATTTGGTAAAATAAACACTTCTCCAACTTGGCATATAGTCCTCACTCGCGTAGTTTCTCCAATACCAAACGAACGTGCTTTTCATGCTCTTCCTCGTTTTTGGAGAATATTAGAATATCATCCAAATAGATGACAACAAAATCGTCAAGGTGCTCTCGAAAAATATCATTCATCATATGTTGAAAGATCGCTGGAGCATTCGTAAGACCAAAGGGCATGATATTATACTCAAAATGGCCATACCTTGTACAGAACGCTGTCTTCCACTCATCTCCTTCCTTGATTCGTACAAGATTGTAAGCTCCCCTTAGATCAATTTTTGTAAAAATCCTTGCACGTACAAGTTGTTCTAAGAGACCAGAAATCAAGGGCAATCGATAACGATTCTTCTTTGTTACCTTGTTGAGGCCTTGATAGTCCACGCACATCTGCAATGAGCCATCTTTCTTCTTCACAAATAAGATGGGTGCTCCATCTGACGATTTTGAATGATGGATGAAGTTCTTGGCTAGATTCTCGTCGATGTACTTTCGCAACTCCGCCAACTCCGTGTGCAATAGATTGTAGATTGGGCCAAAAGGCGGTTGTGCTCCTTCTTGCAAGTTTATGGCGTAATCATATGGTCGGTGTTCCGGTAGCATGGCGGCATTCTTTTTTTGAAATACGTCTTTAAAATCCTTATTTTGCTCAGATATACTTGTTGTCGAGATCTTCTCCCCGGTAGTTGGAGCCACATAAATGACAAATGGTGTGCCTTCCTTAGACAATCTTATAAACGCTCTTGCTCTAATAAATAAGGATTTTTCTATTTGGGGTTTTCTACTAGGCTTGCTCTTGGGTGGTTTTGTGGAAAAGGTCATCTTTTGCAACCTCCAATCTATGGATGGGTTATGCTTTTCCAACCAGGAAAGATCAAGAATAATGGGATTTGATGGGATTCTAATAATATTGAAACTAATATGACTACTATGGCCCTTAAACGTCATTTCTATAGGTTCTGATTCATGGGTGACACTACCAGACAATAAAAGTCGTCCATCTATGACCTCAACATGAACAGGTTTGGATTTTTATACTAAAAGGATCTTATGATGCTTCGCAAATTCTTCGTCTAAGAAACAAGCAGATGCTCTTGAATCTAATAATGCTAAGGTTCTCAGTTTCTGAGGGCCAATAAATAAAGGGATTGTAAAGCAAAGGGCAGGTTGAGCGGAAAGAATGGAACCTTGTTATTCTTGAGATATTTCATTGTCCAGCCACACGGTTCTTATTGTGGCTGGGCATCCTCGTTTTCCTAAATAAACGCACCCCTAGTCCTGACAATATGTCAATTTTGCTTCTTGGGGTAGTTTCCAACTTTGTGGCCTTCTTCACTGCAATACAAGCATAGACCTTCCTCCATACGCCGCTTTTTTTTCTTCTAGAGTAAGGGATTTGACATGTATCGCATCAATTTGCATGTCTTCTACCTCTGAATCTGAATTCACGTTACTTGCCGACATAGTTGGGGCGTGGCGAATTGTATGTTGTCTTGAACATTGGTCTTGGCGGCATTGAAATAGGTGGTTATCGCACTTCATAGCTTGGCTAATAGCTTCGTTGAGCATTTGCAGATCAGGAAGAGTTAATAGCAAATCCTTCACATCGTCCCTTAAATCCCAATAGAATTGGTTCATCAACGCTTCTTCGTCCCAATTGATGTCGCATCCTAATTGCCTGAAGTTCGATGCATAGACTGATGTAGAGCGCATTCCTTGTTGTAGTGACCGAATCTTTGTTGTAGCCCATCAAACCTTATCGTGTTCACCAAATGCTTTCGCAAATGCCTCCAAAAAGGTTTCAAAGTTATTTAGTATGGACGATCGTTTTTCAAACAAAGGAACAAACCATGATAGAGCTTGTCCTGTAAGTAAGGTTCTAGCAAGCTCAACACTTGACTCCTCCGTTGGATAGCGTTCGAGCTGTAAAACTGTTATCAACCTGATTTGGTTGACGAATCCTCGAAACTTGGAATGCGTACCATCGAACTTGTCCAAAAGGCTAACTCGGGGCTCCTTATGTTGTAGAACCAACGGTGCTTATCGAACCTGAGGCAAAGTTGCTTCTCCAAGTATAGAAGTTTGAGGCTGGTACAACCTAGATTGTGCCATCCTAGATGCTCCATCATTATGAAGCCTTACCACGACTCCTTCAATCTTTGCAGTTCTTTGCGATAACGTAGCGAGGGCATTCATGATAGCATCTAACTTGGACTCTGAACTTTCCATCATACTAATGTCTTGGCCTTCGGCCATTCTAAGAGAAGGACATAAATGACTCTACAAGAAGACAATATTGGTTTAGAGGAGGGTACTCCGCAACCTCTAAAATGCCTTAAGAGCTTCAAGAAAAGGGGTATTCCACTCTCTCCAAGAAGAATAAGACTCCAATATTGTAACAAAAGAAGTATCAGTTTAAAGGAGGGTAATCCGCAACCTCTAAAGTGCTAGTACACTTCCAAGCAAAGAGATAATCCACACTTTAACGAGGAAGAAACTAGCTCTGATATCTGAGGTGAATGAAGTCTTGACAAACTGTCATGGACACAGAAATACAAGCTCGAGATCTAACAAGAAGTTCAAGAAGAACTAGCAAGAACTAGATTAATCAGATGAATACAAGAACAACACCAGAGAGGTGAGCTAGAGCTCCAAGAGATGTGTTGTCAAGACTGAAGAACTCTTCAGCCTCGATTCTAATATATACTCCTATTTAGGAAGCTTCTCAAGCAACTTCTACCAACTAAGAAGCTTCTAGAAGGTTCCAGAGACTTGCTTCTAGAAGGATCTAAAAAATTGTCTCTAGAAGGTTTCAAGGACTATGTCCCTAACATCTTCTACCAACTAAAAAGCTTCTAGAAGGTTCTAGAGACTTGCTTCTAGAAGGTTCTAGAAACTTGTCTGTAGAAGGTTCTAAGGACTATGTCCCTAACAATTGCACCTAAAACAAAGACTTATACATTTGTTTCCATGAAAAATAACTTAAAGCGATCAATACAATATAAAATTGGTGCAAAAGTAATTACTTTCTTATAACATCAAACAATGATATGGATTCTTTACTCTACTCCAGTTTGTCTTTATAAGTCAAATGTATAAGTGGAGCTGCAACTTGAAAAAAATTCTTGATGAAATTCTGATAGTAATTAGCAAAGTTCAAAAAACATTGTACGTCTCTTATTGTTCTGAGAATCTTTTAATCTATGATATTCTTTGGATCCATTATTAGTCCTTTATTAGAAATAATGTATCTTAGGAAGTCAACTTGAGTAGTGTGGAATATATACTTTTCTAATTTGGCATATAATCTTACAGCTCCAAGTTTTTGTAACACACAACAAACATGAACTTCATGCTCTTTTATATTCTTATAGTAGATTAAGATGTCATCCAAATAAAAAACAACCAAATTATCAAGAAATTCACAAAAGACATCATTCACTAGATGTTAAAAAATAGTTCATACATTCGTGAGTCCAAAAGGCATGACATTATATTCAAAATAATCATACTTAATTCAAAACATAGTTTTTCATTCATCTCACTTTTTAATGTATATGACATTATATACTCTTTATAGATCTATTTTTGTATAGATCTTTGCTTGATTTAGTTGATGAAGAAGTCTTAAAATTAAAGGTAGAGGATACCTATTCTTGATAGTGATCTTGTTGAATCCTCAATAATTTACACACATCCATAGAGATTCGTCTTTTCTCTTCACAAATAAGATAGGAGCTTTAGTTGGGAATTTAAAATGGCATATGAAGTTCTTAGCTAAGTTCTCATCAATATAATCCTTGAATACAGCCAACTCGTTTTGTTATAAGCTATAAATTGGTCCAAATGGTTATTGAGCTCTTTCTTGAAGATCGATCAAACAATCACAAGGACAATTTTTTAGAAGAATATGTGTATTCTTCTTTTCAAAAATATACTTGAAATCTTGATATTAACTAGGAATACCACTTGATATCTTTCTATCATCGAAAGTAGGCATGGCATATAAAGCAAATGATGACTTTTTTTTCCACAATATGCATGAAAGTTCTTGCACCTATCAATAAGGATTTGAATGTATTAGACTTAAATATTTCTATTAAATTAATGGAATTTCAGATTAAACTACTAAAAAAATTAAAATTATAAAAAATCCAAATTATTTGAAGATTATATTTTTTTAATTACAATAATCCTAAAATAACTTTATTATATAGAGATCTTATTATATTAAATATTACTATGGTATTATAATTTTTAGTTGCTACATCTATAGGAATAGTCTCCTAGATAACATCTCTCAAAAATAATAAATGACTATCTATGACTTCTACAAGTTTGATTTTTTTTAACTAAGGATATATCTTCTTTTTTGACAAAGTCTTCATCTGTAAAACAAGCTGAGGCTCTTAAATCCAACAAGGCTAAGACTTTGTGATTTTTTGATTGTAAATAGACTTCTATTGTAAAAGAAGATGAGAGATTTGAAGAGAGAATAAGATCTTTACTAAGAATTGTGTAAGATTTCAGTTGCATAGTCTCTATTGTAGCTTGAAAAACGTGTTTTTTAATACATTTTCCTCTTTGGCAACCATACTCCTCATTTTGTAATTGCATTGATTCTTTGGACAATATGGAGCAATGTGCTTGGATTCTCCACAATATAGGTACAAATCTTCTTGATGGTGATGAATCTTTTCTTCTTTAGTAAGTAGTTTAAAACATATCATATCAATTTGCATTGGTTTTGGCCTTGATAAATAAGTTTTTGAAAACTTAGGAGATATCATCATTACTTGACTTATTCTTCTTCAGCCAAATCTTTATTCTTGATACCTTTTAAATAATTAATTGTCATATATAATGACTTGAGCACTAAATTATTTCAAAGATTTTCCTTTTGATTTTGTCAATAATAAATCTTTTGATGTTGTTCTTTAATTCACATTAAAATTGATTGATAAAAGCTTTATCATTCCAATCTACATTGCTAGTAAGGTTTAGGAATTCAATAGCATATATGATAACTGATCATGATCCTTATTGTAAAGATAAGAATTCAGTCTTTGCTACTCTTTCTCAATTATTGTTTCTAAATATGATTGTAAATATTTTTAGGAATGAATTCAAATCATAAAGGAATTGTGAATTCTTTTCTATCAAAGAAGCGAACCAAAAAAAAACACTTCCAAATAGAAGTGAGTCTATGAATCCAACTTGAGTAAATCCATTAGGATATTGGAAGAAATGCAACCTTAGGTAGAACTTGACTTTTTACAAAAATCTTCAATTTTTTTATTTTATTTTATTAAACTTCTTAGATATACTAATCTTTATACTTGTTGTACTTATAGAAAAAAAACTTCTTGAATTTAGTTGTAAGGTCAATCTACTTAATTTTTTTAATTATATAATTTCTTAATATAGATTCTAAACTTCTTCTTTAGACATAGGAATAGTACGTCCATGATTTATTTTAGAAATAATTGAGATTTTTACTCTTACAACATTGACAAGTTCGTAAAGATCTGCAATAGTTATAAATTTATTTTCACTTCCAATGAAAGTAGCATCCATAATCTTTTCTTTGATAGATAGCTCAAAAAAAATTCAAAAAATTAAATTAAAGGAGAATAATCTACAACCTCTAATATCAAATGAAAATTTCCGTAAAGAGGGATAACCCACTTTTTTAAAGAAATAAAATATTGTTAAAAAATTAGATTAATTATTTAAATATAGATAATTTCTAACCTTAAAAATACAATAATAGAAGTAAAATAATCTATTCACTTTTAAAATAAGACAAAAATAGTAAGTTAGTACTCTTGTCAAATTATCAAAGACATAAACTTTAAAGAACTATAATATCAATATATTCTTGTATCATTCAAAAAGACTAGAAAATCATTCAAAGATGATATAGTATTAAATTAGAATTACTATTGCAAAAGACAAGAAGACTAAAAAGTCTTAAAACAAGACTAAAGACTAGAAAGACATTGACAAGAGTGAAGAAGACTTTACTCTTCCTTCTATATATACTCTCTAACTAGGAGCTACATGACAACATTCTATAAGATCTCCAACATGTGTTGACTTTGCTAGCCACATGTCTTAACTTGCAAGACAAGTTATCTATATATGCACCACATAATTAGCTTGTTTTATAAGCTACCAATATATATGATACGTGATTAATTTATTAACTAAGTTTTTAATCTACTAATCAACTATAAATATGTATAAAGTCAAAGTTACGTCTATAAAGCTTCTAAAGAATTTTTTTAGAAGATATTATAAAATTAATTTATATTTATCTACTTCTATCTAATCATAAAGGTAATTATTGGAATAAATACTTATGTTTGTGATACCAACACCTTCTCTTTCTTCAATAATATCCATTATTATATTTTGTGATCTTAGATCAGGATGCCATCTAAGGATTCTATATAAAAAAAAGAGAATATAATAAAGGGGCATGTAAGCAAGATGAATTTCATGAATCTTTTCTAATACCTCATTATTACATAGACAAATAATAATATCATGAAGTGCATTATGTGACAGAGACATACTCATGTAAGCCAGTAATTACATATATAAATAGATAGAAGTAAATAAAAGTAGATAAAAGTAAATTAATTCTATAGTATTTAATATGAAAGCTTCATAGATGCTACTTTGACTTTATAGGTATCTTTAATTGACTTTTTCGATTAGAAACGTGGTCAACAAGTTGGCCATGTGCCACACATATTGTTAGCTTGAAGACCAAGCTAACAATGTGGCCCACATATAGAAAAACTTACCTTATAAGTCAAGGCATGTGTCCTACAAAGTCAACACTTATTGAAGGTCCTATAGTATGTTACCACGTAGCCCCTAATTAGATAGTATATATAGAGACAATAGTGAAGCCTTCTTCACTCTTGTCAATTCCTTTCTTGCTTCTAATCTAGTTTCAAGGGTCTCTAGTTTTCTTGTCTTTCGATAATAATCATTCTAGTTTCTCTTTCAATATAAATACTTATTTATTTATATTTTGTTACCTTTCTTTAAGTGAAGACTCACTTGTCTCAATTGCTTTTTTATCAAGTTCTTGTCCTTGACAGATTGACAAGAGTATACTTACAATATCAGAGCTTTGTCTAATCTTGATTAAGAATGGATTATCTCTTTTTCTTGATAAGATATAAGCATATTAGAAGTTGCGGATTACCCTCTTCTAAACTGATATTATCCTTAATATTTTCTTTGTTCTCAAGTCCTTTCTTCTACTTGTCTTAAGCAATATTAGACATCTTCTCTTTTCTAAGTGTTATCATGGCAAAACTTGTTGAAATTAAGAGTGCAATGGCACAAATGTAAGAATAATTGAAGGAGTTAAAGCTTACGATGCATCAACTCAATTTACTACCACAAAGAGCAATAAGTTTGGTAGGAAGTAAAGATATAGAAATGGTTGGAGCTGCTTCAACATTTGTATCAAATCAAGTCCTTTTTCTTATGGTAGAACGCCCTTCCAATGTTAGAAAACCAAAAATTTTCCTACTCGAGAAGTTTGATGGTACCAGATCTAAGTTTCGAGGATTTATCAATCAAGTGCAACTTGTGATTGAACTTCAACTCCAAAGCTATCCAACTCCAAGATCGCAAGTTAGATTCATTGGTACGCTTCTTTCAGGTTCAGCACTATCGTGATTTTTATCTTTTCTTGAACGACGAGATCTAATATTGGATAATTTAGAAGCTTTTTTGGCGGAGTTTTGATCCATGTATGGAAAACATGATGCAATTCGTATTGCAACTAATAAGATCCATATTTTACGACAAGGTAATCGATTAGTAACGTTGTATGCTTCACAATTTTGACAACTTGCAACTGATATCAAGTGGGATGATATTGCACTTATTAGCCAATTTCTCTACGGATTACAATATGAGGTAAAAAAATTAATGCTCAATTTACTTGATCCTCAAACATTGAATCAAGTAATTGACTTTGCTGTGAAGTGCGACAATCACTTTTTTGAATTTCAATTTGAGAACCATACAAGTGGACCTCAACATTACTTTAATTCAATGGCAATACCAATACCTCTTCAATACATATATTTGGAAGTAGAGGATATGCAAATTGATGCAGTATATTTCAAACCTCTTACTGAGCAAGAAAAGACTTATCGTCGTCAAGAAGGATTATGTTTATATTGTAGAGAATCAAAACACAGTGCTCAACATTGTCTAAAGAAACGATGCAACCACAAAATGAAGAGTATGGCTGTGAAAGAAGATAATATGTCAGAAAACGAGTTTGTCCAACTACAATAGGGACCGTGCAGTTGGAACCTTACACAACATCTAGTAAAGGTCCTAATCTCTCCTCATAACCTTCTCTTTGTTTTACATTAAATATTATTTTAGGATCTAAACATTACAATTACAAAGCCTCTACCTTGTTAGATTCAAGAGCCCCAACATATTTCTTAGATGAAGAATTTACTAAAAGATATAACATATCTTTAATAAAGAAAACTAAACCTATTCATATAGAAGTCATAAATGATCGTCCATTGTCTTCTGGAGATATTACTCATGAAATCCTTCATATAAAAGTAATAATCAATGGTCATAATAGCTTTGTAGTATTTAATATCATTAGATCTCTGTCTAATCCAATTATTTTAGGTTTATTGTGGTTTGAAAAATACAACCCTTAAATAGATTGGATTTCTTAAACTCTTACTTTCTCTAAAAATATAATTAACAATGTAGTTAATCAAGTAGAGAGTCATAAGTCCAGTTCAATTAAATCCATGTTTATAGGTACAAAAGCTTTCTTGTATGCTGCTATGAAAGAATCACCATATATTATTTATGCTACATCCATTTCTAATGGTGCAAAGACTTCACGTGGCATTCCAAGCCAATATCAAGAATTTGAAGATGTATTTGAAAAAAAAAGTGGGTATACAATCTCGGAACATCGTCCCTATAATTGTTCAATTGACCTATAAGAAGGAGTACAACCACCATTCGGACCAATCTACAGTTTATCACAAAATGAATTGACTGAACTCAAGGAGTATGTTGAAGAAAATCTAGCCAAGAATTTCATATGCCATTCTAAATCTTTGGCAGGAGTTCCAATTCTATTTGTGAAGAAAAAAGATGGATCATTGTGGATGTGTGTTGATTATCGAGGACTCAACAAGATTACCATAAAAAACAAGTATCCACTATCTTTAATATTTGGACTTCTTGATCAGTTGAATCAAGCTAAGATCTATACAAAAATAGATCTCCGAGGAGCATACAATCTAGTATGCATGAAAGAAAGAGATGAATGGAAGATTGCGTTTCAAACTAGGTATGGACATTTTGAATACAACGTCATGCGCTTTGGACTTACAAATGCACCAGCAGCTTTTCAACATCTAATGAATGATATTTTTTAAGAGTTTTTGGACGATTTTGTAGTCTGTTATCTAGACGACATCTTGATCTATTCTAAGAATCTAGAAGAGCATGAACTTCATGTTTGTCGTGTGTTACAAAAATTAAGAGATGTGGGACTCTATGCCAAGATAAAAAGGTGTGTATTCCACACTACTCAAGTTGATTTCTTAAGTTATATCATTTCAAATGATGGACTTATAATGGATCCTAAGAAAGTTCAAACAATTATAGATTGGAAGATCTCAAAAATGGTAAAAGATGTCCAATGCTTTTTGAGATTTGCCAACTACTATCAGATTTTCATTAAAGTCTTCTTTCGAGTTTTAGCTCCACTTACACATTTGTTTTGTAAAGACAAACTCCAATAGAATCAAGAAGCGGAAGTTGCTTTTGAATCTTTGAAGACAGCGTTTGTTTCTGCACCAATCTTGTATCATGTTGATTTTTCCAAAGCATTCTTTATGGAAACAGATGTATCAGACTTTGCTCTGGGTGCGATTTTGTCATAAATGGGAACAGATGATAAACTTCATCCAGTAGCCTTTCATTCAAGAAAATTCTCAGCAGCAAAAATCAATTATGAAATCCATCACAAAGAACTTTTTGCAATTGTGGATTCTTTTCAAGAATGACATCATTATCTAAAAGGCACTTTCAGTTTAGTCACCGTGTATGCGGATCACAAGAACCTCGAATATTTTATATCAGCACACGTATTAAATTATCGTCAAGCTCATTGAAGCATGTCTTTATTAAGATTCGAGTTCATCATCACTTATCGGCCAGGAAAACAACAAGGTTTGTCCGATGCCTTGTCTAGACATTCTTATCTTGCACCAAAAGAAGGAGTTTCAGCTTTTGAGCAACAAAAAATGGTTCTCTTGAAGCCATAGCAATTTCATCTTTGAGCAATAAAATCAACATTGACTGTTGATTTAATTTTTCTTAAGCTAGTCTAGTTAAGTATGTCTTCAGACCCTCTTGTTCATGATATCAAAAATAATTCTTCTAAATCTCATGATTCCTCTAAATTTGAATTCAAGAACAACCTACTTTATTTCGAAGGACGGCTATGTGTTCCAGAAAGAGAAGCACGTTTATATATTCTTCAAGCTCATCAGGACTTCCCAGCAGCAAGACATTTTGGATATAATAAGACTTTGGAGCTGATATCTAGGGATTTTTGGTGGCCTCAAATGTGGAAGGCAGTTAAAGATTTTGTACAATCATGTGATGTTTGCTCAAGATCAAAAACTCCTCGTCATCGACCTTTTGGACTTCTTCAGCTATTACCCATTCCAAAAAAATCATGGTCTTCTGTTTCTATGGACTTCATCATGGATCTTCCAATCTCAGGTTCTTATGATTCTATACTCATGATAGTAGATCGTTTTATCAAGATGGCACATTTTGTACCATATACAAAATCTATCACAGGTGAAGAAATAGCTACACTCTTTCTTGACAATATCTATCGCTATCATGGATTACCCAAGGATATTATATCAGATAGGGGAACTCAATTTGTATCAAGATTTTGGCGAACTCTTTTCAAGATTCTAAAAGTAGATATAAAACTATCTTCAGCATTCAATCCTCAAATTGATGGACAAACAAAGCGTGTTAATCAAGTTTTGGAGAAATATTTAAGATGTACCATTAACTACCAACAAGATGATTGAACAACTCTTTTGCCATTGGTAGAGTTTGCTTACAATAATACAATACATTCTTCTATAAAATAAACACCTTTCTTTGTTAATTATGGTTATCATCCACGACTTGATACTTTTGACTTTTCAAAAGTTCATAATCCTGTGGCAAAATATTTGGCGATTCATTTGTCAGAGCTATATGTAATGATGAAGGCGTAGTTAAAAGAAGCTCAAGAACAACAAAAGGTCAATGCAGATGTCTATCAAAAGGAACAACCACCATTCCACTTGGGTGATAAAGTATAGCTACTTCGTCACAATATCAAGACCACTTGTTCTTAAGACAAGTTGGACTATCGAAGGTTGGGACCATTTTCTATTTCTACACAAATCAATCTAGTCGCATATCATTTACATCTACAGGAGTCAATGAAAATCCATCTAGTATTCCTCGTGTTTCTTCTTGAACCATACAAGACAGTGGACATACCAAGAAGACGATAAGCTCCACCTCCTCCTATAGAAGTGGACAATAATGAAGAGTTTGAAGTAGAAGAAGTCTTAGATTCAAAGCAACGCCAAAATAAATTAGAATATTTTGTTCATTGGCATGGATATGATATTAGTGAAGGCATATGGCAGCTAGTAAAGAATCTTGCAAATACAGCAAAGGCGGTGGAGGCTTTTTATCAATGACATCCATCAAAATCAAGATGAATACCTTCTTTATTAAAGAAACAACATCTAAGCAAGATAATATTCTACTTTCAATCATTGTTTATAGCTTCTTTGTAGTTGTGTCGCTCAAGAGATGGAGAATAAACAACTAGTGGATTTGACTCAAGAGCCTTCATTTGCTGACTTGCTTGACGAGACATTATGATTGTCACAATCTTCAAGACGATACAATTGAGATGTAGATCTTCAAGAATGACATGTTTTTCATCGAATAGATGGCAAGATTCAACGCGTTTGATATCACGACTTGGGCAGGGACTCCTGATGTTTGGTGATTTTACTAGAGGTAGGAACAACTCCTAATGGTGTTCCAAATGTTCTATTTGAAGGAAGTTATGAAGGCCTCAACAATGATCAAATAACTGGGTGGTCTTTCTACCTTGGTATGAGACACTACCGATGGTTGAAAGGCCCTATCAATCATCTTTGAAGAGAACAAAGATCAGAGTATGTGGCGAATACAATTCGTCGCATCATAGATTTTTTCAACATATGATGACCGCTCCTCGTGGATCTCGTTCCTAGAAGAGGAGGTAATGTCACGGACATATTCATGTAAGCCAGTAATTACATATATAAATAGGTAGAAGTAAGTAAAAGTAGATAAAAATAAGTTAATTCTATAGTATTTGATATGGAAGCTTCTTAGAAGCTTTATAGACCCTGCTTTGACTTTATAGGTGACTTTAATTGATTTTTTGGATTAGAAACGTGGTCAATAAGTTGGCCATGTACCACACATGTTGTTAGCTTGAAGATCAAGCTAACAATGTGGCCCACATGTAGAAAAACTTATCTTGTAAGTCAAGGCATGTATCCTACAAAGTCTACACTTATTAGAGGTCCTATAGAACGTCGCCACGTAGCCTCTAGTTAGATAGTATATAATGAGACAAGAGTGAAGCCTTCTTTATTCTTGTCAACTCCTTTCTTGCTTCCAATCTAGTTTCAAAGATCTCTAGTTTTCTTGTCTTTTGGCAATAGCCATTCCAGTTTCTCTTTCAATATATATACTTGTTTATTTATATTTTGTTACCTTTCTTTGAGTGAAGGTTCACTTGTTTGAATTACTTTTTCATCGAGTTCTTGTCCTTCATATTATGCTCCAATCCATTCCTATGTAATATAATAATAATTCTTTAAAAGTGGTAGAAAGATTATATGAACATTTTATTTATGAAGTGCAAAGAAATAATAAGATCTACTTCTATTTCTCTTCCATTCTACTCGTGAGATAGTATTTTATTTATTTATTTATATAATCAAATAAATAGATTATTTCTACTCAAAACTTTTCCAAGTTTTTATATAATTTGGCTTAATAAATCATGATTTTGTTTCATTCTTCTATCTTGTGTAAATGATGTATTAAAAATATAGAGTTATACATAAGTTGGATTAATACCTTCTTTTAGTAACAATGCTCCTAATAAATGGTACAACTCTCTATTTATTCTAAAATTATATGGAGTATTTCTTTGAAATATATATTGATCAATATTTGCACGTAAAGACATAAATGCATGAGTACTATTATATTGATGGATGTTTTCTTAGAATTCCTTTGTCCTTGCATCTTGTTGCTTGAATAAGCATCTTAACTAAAAACAAAGAAGGTAGAGATGGTAGAAAAATTTAATAATCCAAATAAAACATTAACCAATTCAAAATGTATTTAAAAGAAGTTACAAAAGAAATATAAAGAAATCCTAAATTAATCTTCAAAAAATATAACAAGAAATCTTAAAAAATATAAAAATAAATATTTTAAGAAATAATAAAAATCTTAAAAAATATTAGAAATAATGTTTTTAGAGAAATAATAAAGAATCCTAAAAAAATATTAAAAAAATCCTAATAAAATATTAATATAATCATAATTAAAATTTTAATGAATCTTAATCAAATTTTATGTTAAATCCTAATAAAAACCCTAGTTAAAACTTTAATAGACCTTGAGCATATCCTAAGTCAAATTATAATGAAATTTTAAATCCTAAACCAATCTTAATAAATCCTAATGAAATACTAAATCTTAGATCAATTTTAATGAATTTTAATGAAATCTTAGATAAATTCTAATTATATCCTAATGAAATCCTAATAAAATTCAAATAAAATCCTAATTAAATCCAAGATCCTGAATCAATTCTAATTAATCCTTAATCAAATCCTAAATCTTAAATAAAACTCTTAATAATCCTATTGCAGATTAAAAATTCAATAATAAATCATTGAACCATTGATTTTGACTCAAATTGTGCACACCTTATAACATCTAAGTTAGCAACAAGCACAAAAAAAATAAAAAAAGTTCATACATATCAAAGAGATAATAAATCCTAAAATCTGCTGAGGTGTTGGTGAGCGTCCTTTTCTAATCTTGATGTGAATCTTTTGAAGCCAAAATCTCTTAATTCTACTATTAAATATCTTTCAAATTCACATATATGATGGAAATCAAGTCTACTATCTTTATACACAAATTTCACTTCAATCCAATTAATAAATTGTTTAAAATATTAAAAATCTTCACTAACCTTCAAAATTCTATTTTTAAGACTTCAACCCACTTGAACTTCAATAACCTTGAATTTAAGCATTCAATCATACTCAAATATATACCATGCAATAAAAATATTTATACTTATAAATTTATAAATTTTCACTTATAGTTCTACTACCAAATTTATAAATTTCTTACAAATATATATATATATATATATTGCAATTTTAGATTCACTAAAAACAACCTTGACTTTGCAAAGCTCTTATAAAATTATTATAAACTCAAATTTCCCAAAATCAACATTTAAAAAAATCATATGAAGTCTTCTATTAAATTTCATTCTCCAATTTGTAAAGATACTCCAAAATCACCATAGATATATAGTTTTGTGCCTCATGATCTAATTTTGATCTAAGTTGATAATTGATCCTCTTTGGATATCAATTTTTGATAATTTGAAATAAAATTTACTTTAACCTATTGTTAACTTTCTTCTTAACATATTTATATCAATTTCTTATCTTATTTACTTTGACTTGGCTTATTTTTGCCTCTACAAAGTAAATAGAAGTTTCTTCTATAAAAAATAATATTAAGATTGAAATTTTTACTACATTTTAATAATTTATTATTATTTTTTTACTATATTTTTCTATTAGGCTCCTATATAATAACATCCATTTATTTTTTTTATTTTTTTTACAATATAATTGTGTTACTACATGACACCATTTACAATAGCATAAGTTCCACTAGAAAATTGGAATAAGCTTGTAAGTGTCAAAATTTTACTTCTATGAAATTTCATAAAAACCTTATTATTTAAGTATTTTAGGAAAATTACATAGTACTTGTAGAATAAAAATGAGTGCATATAACTTAATTAGTCAAACTATAATGCCATAATGCTTTAATAAAAAATATTTTACATTTATACATCTCATTTCTGATCATGATTATACATATTTTTACAATAACTTATTTCAATAAAAATCTCCATTTTTTCAAAATGTTACATACCACACACGAAAATAAATAAATAAATATTATAAATATTTAATTCTTTATTTATTAAATAAATAATTATATATATATACATACATATATATATATATATATATATACATACATATATATATATATATATATATATATATATATATATATATATATGAAGTTGAATATAAAAATTATCATATGAAAGCAAGAAATGAAATTCCTACAATTAAATATTTATATATCAATTTTTATTATAATTGATAATACTTTTTAAATTCCAATAAAATATTTTTGCTCAAGAATTTTATTTACAATGAAGATGTAATATGAAATATAATAAAATAATTTAATATGAAAATTATAAAAACTATAAATATTATTATATTAATAAAAAGATTAATATAAAATTATTAAATGATAAAATGACTTTATTTCTTATAAAATCCCTATATAAATTCATGTTTAATAATGATATCTTAGCTTTCATTATTGAAGAGAGAAAGATGATTGTCAAAGAATGTGAAATGTATGTAGTGTAGAATCAAAAATTTCAAGTATAATTTTTTTTGTATTTATAGTTCTTTTATAGAAGGCTTGAAAAAAATTATCATTCTCCCTTTTTAGTCTTTATGCCTACGTTCTAAAGTACTAAAAAATAATGTTTTTTTCAAATTTTCCTTTCAATTAGCTACGCAATTTAATTTACATTTCTATTTGAGCTTTGAATAGTATATACTTTAGAGTGCTCTTGAGTAAGTTCCAAACCTACTTTCAATACTTGCTTTACTACAACTCTTTGGTGTAATTTTAATTAATTTTGTATTCCATTTCTCATCAATAATATCGACCAACAATAAAAAAAAAATGCGGCTATTGTCATTGTAATTATAATATCGAGATTGACAAAAAAATAATATCCAAAGTTTATAGGAGCAAAGATAATGTAACAAAAAATATTGATTCTCCACCCTTACTATAAATTAAATAGATTTACAATACGCAACGTGCTTGAGCTTAAAAAATAATCTTATTAAAATATATATATATATTTTTATTATGAAATATGCGTATAACTCCTTCTCTCTCATAACTTATGCCTTGCATTCAATGGTGCATTTACTTTCAATTGCATTTAGTCACAAAAAAAAATGAGCCTTGTAAATTTCCTACGTTCTTGATTGCTACAATAATATAATTTTTTTATTAATAATAAGTGTAGTTAATATAATATTATTTATTAGAATATTATTGACATAAATGCAGATGGAGTTTCATCCTATTTAAAGCATCATTTAAAGTGTGATGAAATGAATTGGTGATAGATAATTTGATCTACAATATTTGCATTGGAGTTTGATTCGAACTAGAATGGTTCAAATTAAAATTTTATATGATTCAAGACAATATTTTTACTAATAAATCATGTGATTAATTAATCATGATTATGTAATTAATGACATGAATCACAAAGAACTTGATGAATATCCAGACTTATGTTCATTTAGATGAACTTGATTCCAACCATGACCATATTATATATACATTACACTTGATAAATAATATAAAGATATTGAATTTCAATCTATGAAGATAGAAATATAAATATAAATATAATTACTGATAACAGAAGTTTGAAGCTGAACACAAATAAATCCTTAGAAATAAAGTTAATCAAACATACAATTGGTACATATAAAATGACAAACTCTTAATACATATAGTCTTACTACCTTGTTATAGATGTTATGAGCCTCTATAAAGAAGAATGGAAGGAAGTGAAGCACTTGCATGTTTATACAAATTATGGTAGAAGGGATGTGACAAAAAAAATACTGACAAAAATAGTGACATAATAATTTGTGGTCTTAGTTACTGTTGGGCAAAAACTTTACTCTACATTCTTTCTTTTGCTTTTGCTTCTATTTCTTGTGGATTTCAATGTATCACATTGTCCAGTTCAAATTACTATGCCTCCATCTAAATTAATAAGCAAGTTATTTGATACATATATATATCATTTCTTACATTATATTTTTATCCGATGTAGACTACATACGCATTAATTCAAATAAAACCTTAGTTAATTTGGCTGATTAAAGGCAACAATCTTCTACAATCTCATCATGACTTTTAATTCTTATAAACAAATCTACTTTTAAATTTTTTTAGAAATGGTTCTTACTTGACATCATATTGCAAGTATCACAAAAATTTCACATTCTTAAAATCATAAGATACTATACATGAACTTGATTATTTTAATGAGTGAAAAAAAATATAAAGAGAGCATTATCAAATTTCTTGATCAAGGATGGCTTAGTGGTTGAAACAAACAATCTTCAACATTGCACACCACAATGCCGCACAATATAAACATGATTCAATATTTGAATTTCTTACTAAATACAACTATTTAGACTTTAATATGATTGCAAACTATTTTTTTTCCAAATTCAAAAAGATATTTCATGTTCTATTAAGTTTTTGTAAATTACAACAAAGAAAAATGCATGCAAGCAATGAGATTGTTGTTTTGTCTATGCAAGAAATTTCTAAATCTGTTTACATTCAATTAAACTTTCTTTCAAATTCCAGACCATATCAATTTTTTTAATAGAAACCAAGAGCAGTGTATGTGATTAATGAAAGCCACCACTTGTCTCCTTGAGTGATTTAATATATAGATTTTATTGCAATGCATACATAAAGGAAGTATTTTGTACTTGGAATGAGCTATATATATATATATATATATATGCAAATATTGAAAGAAAGTTATTTCATTGGCTAGTTAATATACTTGCTAAAAGATCATGTTTATACTATTATTTATTTATTTATTTATTTGTATAAAAATCCCTTCACAACCATTGATTTAGAGTATGTAAAAGTGAGTGTCTTTTTTTTTTTTTTTTTTTTTTTTTTTTCAACACTCTATTGTTGTATTGTAATTATTTATAGTATGTAAAAATTAACTAAAATATATAATATATATAAGTATTGATATGCATTAGAATGATTAGTAGGTTAATTTAAAGAGAGTTGATATAAGAAAAATTATTTTTCAGGTTTACTTATTTTGATTTTAAATTTTACATCTTTTATGAAAGAATTTTTGCATTTGAAGTTTATATAAAGAAGTTATAGAGCATTGAAGACAACACATGTAATTTAAAGGCAATAAGTGAGTCATTTTGTTGATAGTAATGATTGGACCAATATCTTGAGTTTCAAGATGAATTTTTAGCTCAATTTTTTTAAAAATGTGTGTTATTAGGTTAAAAAGCTATATATCAAAGTTTTATGGTATTTGAATACTTAGTTTGTGAGATATGAAGAAAACTGAATAGAAGTGTATGTAAGCAAGGATTTGAAGCTACTATTAGGGTTTTGATAATATCTCAAGATCCATAATGAATTTACAATTGAAATTTGTTATGTTAGTTGTTGAAAGTGTATTAGTACTTTATATAAAATTTTTATTTTCTTGAACAATCCAATCGTAAGATATGACCTATTAAAGTTTGAGAAAAATTCACCTTAAGGATATACAAGGCTTTATAATATTTTTATCATATTTTTGGTGATCTTTGGTACTTAGGGCTTGTGTATTAATATAATTGCTCATATAGGGATAATTTTATATATGAACTTGATATTTTTTTTAATCTTGAGGTTTGATTGAATAATTAATAATAACCAGAAGCCCAATGATTTCTTAAGGTAAATTTTCTCTACCTTAATACCATGTTGTGCATACCATAAAACACTATTGCAAGGGCGTACAACTAAAATAAAATAAAATAAAATTTAGATGCAACAAATCATCCATGCTACTTCTAAGCTCTAAGCAAGAGTATACCACTGCCTCTATTATAGCACTCAATTATAAGATATATTAGTTTTGAACCTACGATACCTTTAAATAACCTTGTCTTACCTTTATTCCATAGGTATCAACTTTGATGTCAATCAAAAAACTACATTAAAGAGAACCAAAATAGAAAAAAATAAGAATGATGTTGAATTCAAAAAAAATACAACAATACTAGTTATCAATTGCTACCTTCAAAACTAACATCCATACAAAAAAAATAGAACAAAAAGCCATAGAAAAAAAAAGATGTGACTTATAGTGAACTATTAAGCAGAGTAGTCAGGGTGTGCTAATGATGAAATAATAGAGGACTTTAAAGGTTCCAAATCATAAGGCTTGATGCTTTCTATATCAATAACAAATGTTGTTGCTATTGTAAATTCCACCAGCTATCAAAGACATGAATCTCAAAGAAAGAAAATTCCAATATCCTCTTATTGTACTTAAAAAGATTAAAAAATCATTCAAAGATAGAAATAATTTGAACTAAAATAGCTATTTTTAATGGTAAAAGAACTAAAAAGTCTTCAAATAAGATTAAAGATTAGAAAAGCATTGACAAGAGTGAAGAAGGCTTCACTCTTGCCTCCATATATACTATCATATCAGGAGCTATGTATCAATGTCTTATAAGACCTCTAACATATATTCAATTAAAAAGACATGTATCTTAACTTACAAGGCAAGATTCTTATATATCAGTCAATTATTTTCTTTAGCTTGTATCATAAGCTATCTACATGTATAATACATAGCTAATTTTTTGGCTAATTTTTTAACCTACTAATTAACTACAAACATGACTAAAGTCAGATACATATTTTTGAAGTTTCTAAGAAGTTTTTCCATAAGATAATATCATATCTAAATATATTTATTTTTTATTTAATATTTTTTATTTATATATATATATATATATATATATATATATATATATATATATTATCTCTCTTTTTAGAAACAAATTCCACAAAGAATAGTCATCAAATATTAAAAGAGTTCAAGATTAGATAAATTGTGTTTATTACATATTTTTATCTTTGTTTCTTTTGAAGATGGTTGATAGGTCCTCTCAACTATTGCTAATATCACAATCTAGGACAAAAAGACTATCCTATTATTTGGTCATTGTTGAGGCCTTCATAACTTTTTTCAAATAAAACATATATAAGACTATCAAAACTCGTTCCTACCTCTAATGACATCACCAAACATTGAAAATCTCTCCTAAAGTTGTGATATTAAATGTATTATATTTTGCCATCTATTCAAGAAAAAACTTCTCATTCTTAAAGATCTTTATCTCAATTACATTGCTTTGAAGGCTATGACAATTATAATATCTTGTTTTATAAGTCAACAAACAATAGCTTTTAAATTTAATTTTCTAATTGGTGGTTTTTCATTCCTTTAATACAATATATAGTTTACAAACAAAAATAGAAGATAAAATGTAATCTTTTCTCAACTGTATTTCTATAATAGTAAAGATTTATTATTCTTCATCTTGATTTTAATAGATCTTGTTCATAAAAAGTATTAATCTTATTTTCTATATTTATAATATTTTTAGTTGACTTTCATGTATATTTACTAATATCATATCCATAATAATGAAAAAAAAAATTCCAACCTATTTTAATACTGTCTTAAGTTCAACGTTCCTTCTACCTCAAATTCTTCATTATTATCTAAATCTATAAGAAGAAATGGCATTTATCTTCTTTTTTAAGATATGCATTGACTTATATGAATCGAAAGATATATATAAAATATAGAATGGATCTTTATAGGCTTTTATAGATGTAATTGATAAACAATTGAATTGATTTGTTCATAAATAGAAATCATCCATATCTATAGTAATCCAACTTATTATAAGGATAATTGATCTCGATATTGTAATTAAATAATTATATTTTATTATGAATGTAGAATTGACATTGCTCTTTGCAATAGGCATCTATGTTGATCTTTTGTTATTCTTGAGCTTCTTTTAGTTGTGTCTTTATTGTTGTATGTGGCTCTAATAAATAATTTATTAAATCATTTATTATAAGATTATTAACTTTTGAAAGATCAAAAGTATCAAGTTATAGATGATAATCATGATTAGTAAAAAAATATATTTATTATAAAGAAGAATCTATCATATTATTATAAACAATCTCTATCAATGGAAAAAGAGTTATCCAATCATCTTATTGATAGTTTATAATACACTTCAAATATTGCTTCAAAATTTGATTCATTTACTCTATTTGTTCATAAGTTTTAAAATAAAATATCAAAGATATGAATTGAAAGAAGATGCATTAACTTGAAAAATCTGTATTAAAAAATAAGTGACAAAATAAAAATATTCAATAATAAAAATTACAGTAGATATATATCCATGACATTATCCTGCCTTCTAGGAATGAGTTTCACAAGGAGCAATGATTATATGTTGAGGAAGTTCAAGGTGTGGTAAATTATATTTACTACATACTTTGAACTTTGTTCTCTTCAAAGATAGTTGATAGGTCTTGTCAACCATTGATAATGTCCTATTTTAGGATGAAAAGACCACCCTATGATTTGATCATTGTTGAAACCTTTATAACTTCTTTTAAACAAAACATATAATACTGTCAAGAATTGTGCCTACCTTCAATAAAATCACCAAACATTGAGAGCCTTTTATTGATCATTATACTAAAAAAATTATATTTTGCCATCTATTTGAGGAAGAACATGTTGCTCTTAAAGGTCTTTATTCCTATTACATCATCTTAAAGGCTGTGATAATCATAATGTCTTGTCTAGTAAGTCAATGAATGATGGCTTTTGAGTTGAATTTGCCATTTATTAATTTTCCATCTCTTTAATTTTACAATTACATAGAAACTACAAACAAAGATAGAAGGTAGAATGCAATTTTTTTTGAATTGTATTTTTTTTATAGCAAAGATTTGCTATCTTTTCTCTTAGTTTTGATGGATGTTGTTGATGAAAAGCTATGACCTTCTCTATTGTATTTATAATATTTTTTGCTAGCTTCCATGTGCATTCACTAATATCATATCCGTACCAATAGATAAGATATTTTTACTTATTTTGGTACTACCTTGAGTTTAGAACTTCTTCCAGTTCAAAGTCTTCATTATTATCTATTTCTAATAGAAGAGGTGGAACTTGTCTTTTTTTTTAGTATATTCATATTCTTGTATGATTCAAGAAGAAACATATAGAATACAAGATGGATTTTCATTGATTTTGGTAGATGTAATCAATAAGCAATTGGATTAATTTCTTCACAAACATGAAAAGTTTTAAACTTATAAATAAACTTTGTCAATGGCAAGAAATTTATCCAATTGTCTTGTTGATGATTGATGGTATATCTTAAGTATTGCTCCAAAACTTAATTTATACACTTTGTTTATCCATCAATTTAAATATAAAAGACTAAAAATAATTTTATGTCTATTTTTAGAATTTTAAAAAATATTCTTTAAAATCTTGATATAAATCAAGTCTTTCTGTCTAATATAATATCTTTCAATAATATATAATATTGATAGATATTATCAAAGAAAAGCTTGGCAATTTCTTTACATGTGATAGATTTTGTACATGGTACAAAATGTGCCATTTTAATAAAACAATCTATTATCACAAACATAGAATCACACAAACTTGAGATTAGAAGATCTATAATAAAATCCATAGAAATAAAAGACTATTATTGTTTTAGAATAAGTAATGGTTGAAGAAGTCTATAAAATCAATGATGAGGAGTTTTTAACCTTGAACAAATGTCACATGATTGAACAAAGTTTTTTATAGCCTTCTATATTTGTGGCGACCAAAAATCTTCAGATATTAGTTCCAAAGTCTTCTTCTATCTAAAATGTCTTGTTGTTGGAAAGTCATGATATGCTTATAGAACACGTAAACATGTTTTTTCTTTTAGAATATATAAGCATCTTTCAAAATAAAATAGGTTGTTCTTGGACTTGAATTTAGAAGTATCACAAGACTTAGAAGAAGTATTATTGATATCATAAACAAGAAAATCAAAGAACATATTTGATTGAATTTGCTTAAGAAAAGTTAAATTAACAATCAATGTTGATTTTATTACTTGAAAATGAAATTATTTTGGCTTCAATAAAATTATCTTTTATTAATCAAAAGCTTCATCTCTTTCTTTTGGTATAAGATAAAAATGTCTAGAAAGAACATCAGACAAACCTTGTGGTTTTCTTGATTGATAAGTGATATTAAATTCATATGTTGACAAAAACATGCTCCAATAAGCTTGGTGATGATTCATAATATGTGCTGACATGAAATGCTTGAGATTCTTATGATTTGTAAATACGGTGATTGAACTATAAGCACCTTTCAAATAATGACACCATTCTTAAAAAGAATCTATAATTGCAAGAATTTCTTTGTCGTAGATCTCATAGTTAATCTTGGTTATTGAATTTTTTTTGGAATGAAAAGCTATTAGGTAGGGCTTATCATCTTCTCTTATTTGTGACAAAATAACATCCATAGTCAAATCTGATATATTTTTTTCTATAAAAAATTCCTTGAAAAAATTGATGCGATATATGATTGGTACAAAAATAAATGTCGACTTCAAGGCTTCATAAGATACTTCAGCTTTTTTACTCCAATCAAGTTTGTCTTTGCATATAAGACATATAAGAAGAGCCATAATTTGAAAAAAATTCTTGATGAATATTCGATAATAATAGGCAAAGCCTAAAAAACATTGCACATTTCTTACTGTTCTTAAAATCTTTTAATCTATAATAGTTTGGATCTTCTTTAGATCCATCATAAGTCTTTTGTTGGAAATGATATATCTTAAGAAATCAACTTAAGTAGTGTGGAATACACACTTTTTTAACTTGGCATACAATTCTTTATCTCTAAATTTTTGTAACACATGACATACATAAATTATATGCTCTTTTGTATCTTTAGAATATATTATAATGTTGTCTGAGTAACAAATAATAAAATCATTTAGAAATTCACAAAAAATATCATTCATAAGATGTTGAAAAGTAGTTGGTGCATTTTAGAGTCCAAAAAGAATGACATTATATTTAAAATGCCAATATCTTATTTCAAATGTAGTCTTTCATTCATCTCTTTTTTTAATGTGGACCAAATTATATGCTCCTTATAGATCTATTTTGGTTTAATATTTTTTTAGATGTTAATTTAATTTAGTTGATCAAGAAGTCCAGATATCAAAGATAAAAGGTATCTATTTTAGATGATAATCTTATTGAGCCCTTGATAATCTACACATATTTATAATAATCCATCTTTTTTTTTTTACAAATAAGATAGAAGCTCTTGGAGAAGATTTCAAATGGTGTATGAAATTCTTAGCCAAATTCTTATCAATTTAATTCTTGAGTTTAGCTAATTCATTTTGTGATAAATTATTGATTGGACCAAATGATTGATGACTTCATTTTTTAAGGTTGATTGAGCAATCATATGGATGATGCTTTGGAAGAATATTCATATTTTTCTTTTCAAAAATATCTTAAAAATCTTGATATTGAATTAAAATGCTACTTGAAGTCTTTCCATCATTAAAAATAGGTGTGGCATAAATAACAAAAGGTATTTATTTTTTTACAGCATGCAAAAAAGCCTTTGCACCTATAAGTATGAATTTGACTACTCTAGACTTAAGGCTTTCCATAAAACTCTTAATAATGCTTTAAAAAAAGTCAAGTTTATGAAAAATCTAATCTATTAGAGGATTATATTTTTTTAGCTATAATAAACCTAAAATGATCGAATTAGAGAGAGACCTAATTATATTAAAAATCATGCAACTATTATGACCATTTATTGCTATATCTATAAGAAATGTTTTGTTAATAATATCTCCAAAAGATAATAGATGGCTATTTATGACTTCTACATATATGGATTTAATTTTTTTTACTAATAATATTCTATGGTTTTTAATAAATTCTTCATTTAAATAACAAATTAAAGCTCTTGAATCTATTAAAATAGGAACTTTGTAATTATTAGGTCTTAAATGCATATCTATTGTAAAACAAAGAGAAGGTTGTAAGGAGAGGATAAGACCTTTATTTGTATAAGATTTCAATTACATAATTTCTATTATAGCTGGACAAATTTATTTTTTGACATTTTTTCATCTTTGATAGTTGTACTCCTCATTTTGTAGTTGCATCATTTCTTTGAGCAATGTTGAACAATGTATTTAGCTTCTCTATAGTATAAATATAATCCTTCTTGATGACAACAAGTCTTTTCTTACTCAGTAAGAGGTTTAAAATATATTGCATTAATTTGCATGTCTTCTACTTTTAAATATTTAGATTGAAAGGTTTTTAATATTATCATTAAATTATAATAACATGGAGGTTTTTTTGTGCAATTTTTAGATTAAAACTCAAAAAGCCAATTGTTATATTTTTCAGCAAAATCAATTGCTTGACTCAATATTTGAGGATGAAGTAAGTTGAACATCAATTTTTTTACTTCATATTATAATCCATAGAGAAATTGGTTGATAATAGCAGCATCATTTTACTTGATATCAGTTGCTATTTATCATAATTATAAAGTATATGATGTTATTAATCAATTTCTTTGTAATAAGATACAAATCTTATTAGTTGCAACATAAATTGTATCATGTTTTCTATACATAGATCAAACTTTACTAAAAAAGCCTCTAGATTATCCAATATTAGATCTTGTTATTCAAAAAAAGATAAAAACCATGATAATGCCAAACTTGAAAAAAATGTACTAATGAATCTAACTTATGATCTTAGTGTTAGATAGCTTTATGATTGAAGTTCAATCACAACTTATACTTGATTGATAAATCCTTGAAACTTAGATCTTGTGCCATCAAATTTCTTAAATAAGGTGATTTTGAGTTTTCTAACACTGAAAGAATGTTCTATTAAAGAAAAAGATATATGATTTGGTATAGATGTTGAAGCAGCTCCAATCATGTCTGTATCTTCACTTCTTATTATTTTTATTCTCGTTAATAGTGATAAACTGAGTTGATGCATCGCAAGCATCAACTCCTTCAAATACTCTTGTATTTGTACCATTGCATTCTTCATTTCAAGAAGCTTTGCCATAATAATACATAAAAAAAAAATCTAATATCGCTTAAGACAAATAAAAGAGAGTACTTGAGAATAAAAAAAATACTAAGAATAATATTAGTTTAGAAGAGAGTAATCCACAACTTCTAATATGCTTATGTCTTATTAAGAGAAAGGAATAATTCATTCTTAATTGAGAAAAGACAATGCTCTAATATTATAAGTGCACTCTTATCAATTTATCAAGAATATGAACTGAAAGAAGATGCATAAACTTGAAAAATCCATGTCAAAGGATAAGTGAAAAAATAGAAATAAAATAATATTTATATTAAAAAGAAATTAAAATGGCTATTGCCAAAACACAAAGAAATTAGAGATTCTTAAATCTAAACTAGAAATAAGAAAAGAATTGACAAGAATGAAGAAGGCTTCACTTTTGCCTCTATATATACTATCTATTTAAGATCTATATAGCAATGTATCATCTTAATAAAATAGTTTAAAATTAATAATATAGAATCATACAAACTTGAGACTAAAAGATTTATAATAAAATATATAGAAACCAAAGACCATGCCTGTTTTAGAATAAGTGATGGCTAAAAAAGTCTATAATATTAATTACAAGGAATTTTTGATTTTAAAAAAATGTCATATGATTTTACAAAGTTTTTAATTTTCTTCTACATTTAAGAAGATCAAAAATCTCTAGATACTAGTTCTAAAGTCTTCTAATATCAAAAATAGCTTTTATTGGAAGTTCATGATAAGCTTGAAAAACACGTAATCATGCCTTACCTTTTAGAAAGATTGAATCAATAATTGATGTTGATTTCATTTTTCAAAGATGAAAATGTTTTGACTCCAAGAAAATCATTCTTTATTAATTAAAATTTGTATCTTCTTATTTTGGTACAAGATAAGAATGTTTAAAAAGAACATCTGATAAATCTTGTTATTTTTTGTATTGATAAGTGATCTTGAAATTAAATCTTAATAAAGACATGCTTGAGTAGACTTGGCAACAATTCAAAATATATGTCAATATGAAGTACTCAAAATTTTTGTGATTTATATACACAATAATTGAATTAAAAGTAATTTCTAAATAATAACATTATTCTTGATATAAATCTATAATTACAAGAAGTTTTTTTTTATCATGGATCTCATAGTTGATCTTAGATGTTGAAGATTTTTTGGAATGAAAAACTACCAAGTAGAATTTATCATCTGCTACAATCTATGATAATACCGTACTCATAATAAAGTCTAATATATTTATTTTTATAAAAAATAACTTAAAAAAGATGATATAAGACATGATTAGCGATAAAATAAATGTTGTCTTTAAAGCTTCAAAAGATGCTTCAACTTCTTTTCTCTACTCAAGTTTGACTTTACATATAAGACATGTAAAAAAAGCCATAACTTCAAAAAAAAAATAATAAAAATTTGGTTATAATTGACAAATCTTAAAAAATATTACATAGCTTTGACTATTTTTGAAATCTTCTAATCTATAATAGTTTTAGAATAGATAAAAATTGATTTTTATAGGACATTGATTAGATATTGATAAAATTGATTAATCATCCATAAGGCAATCAATTCAAGAAGAAAGATGGATGATTTAGTCGAAAAAAGTGATTAAATAAGAAATGTTGGTTGAAATCTCTGTTTTGGAATAAGTATAAATTGGTTGAAGAAGTAGAAAGGATCAAACTGTAATAGTCATGAGTCAGGGTAAGCTTGGTGCTACCTCTTATTTTTATTTTCTTTATAGAAGAAGGATAATGGATAAATTTTCAATAATGTGAAGAGAAATTTTGTAATAAAAGAAAGATTTGATTTATATGATGTCAAATGAGAAATTGAATTTATTATGTACTAAATTATAAGTAGAGAATTGGAAAGTTGAAAATTGAAGATTTTGGTAAAATATGGATATGAATGTAAGAATTATAATACATTGATTATTGAGAGTTGAAAGTGTTCTACAAGAGAAGTCTATGGACTATGGAATTGTGTGAAGCTAATTACTAGAAATGACACTTAGTTTTGAAAAATTCTAGTGATTAGATTATGGAATATTTTATATAGTCTTTTAAGATAGTTTAGTATTACATATTATTGTTATAAGTTTGGAGAAGAAAAGAGATAATAAATGCATAAGATAGTATTATCAATTATAATATTTTATTTATTAGAAGAAGAATTCATAGAATTTGGAAGACATTGTAGCATTTATGGGTATTTTTAGTGAATCAAAAGATAATTAATTGTGTGACCTTAATGTATAAATTCATGCGGATAGTCTTTTTCTATGCTTGAAGTCTCCTTGACAAGTTTATTTTGGAAAGGTATTTAAAGAATATATAAAATAATAATTATAATAGTCTAAACCTTCTTGAGATCCATCATAAGACCATCATTTGAAACAATGTATCATAAAAAATGAACTTGAGTAGTGTGAAATATATACTTTTTTTATCATGGCATATAATTGTGCATTTCTAAGTTTTTATAGCATGTGGTGAATATGAAGTTTATATTCTTTTATGTTCTTAGAGTAGATTAGAATGTTATTTTAATATTAGATAATAAAATCTTCAAAATTCTCATGGAAAATATCAATTATTAGATATTAAAATGCAGTTGGTGCTTTATAAGTCCAAAAAATAAGACATTATATTTGAAATGCCAATAGTCGGTTTAAAATGCAATCTTTCATTCATCTCCTTCTTTGATATATATCAAGTTATATGATCTTTTTAGATGTATTTTTTTATAGATCTTTACTTGATTTAATTGATCAAGAAGTCTTAAAATCCAAAGATAAAAGATACTTATTTTTAATGGTGATTTTGTGGAGTTCTTCATAATCTACTTACATTTCTAATGATCCATCTTTTTTCTTTATAAATAAGATGAGAGCTCTTGCTAGAGATTTATGATGTTTCTACCAAAGTTTTTGATGATGTATTTTTTAACTATAAATAACTTGTATTGAGATAAATTATAGATATATCTACATGGTAGCTGAATTTTATCTTAAAGATTAATAGAACAATCATAAGAATAATGCTCTTAAAGAATATCTGCATTTTGTTTCAAAAATATCTTGATAATCTTGGTATTAGTTCAAAATGCCACTTGAAGTCTTTTTTTCATCAAAAATGGATGTAGCATTGTCAAAAAAGCAAGGCTTCTTGAAAAAAATATATAATCCTAGATTACAAGTAGATTGCAAGAAAGCCATATTTTTTCTAAAATAAATTCAAATATAAAAAGGCAATCTAAAGCTAAGTATAATTTTTAGATTAATTCTTTTTTTGTACCAAGATGCATCTAATTATTAACTCCAGTTTCATACTCAAAACTATTTTTATTAAATTATCAATTATTAATAAATCAATTTAAGCAAATTTTAGCTTATAATAGTTCCATCAATTCATCTTAATTGATAGATTAGTTTAAAATATAATTTTAGATAATTTTTTCATACAAATATTAAGGTAAGAAAGTATTTTTGACTATTTAATTATTTATTAGAATTTAGAAGTATTTATAAGTGCAAAAATCTTATTGGAAGAAAAATTATAAAAATAGAGTCTTAGTAAGACTTGGAGATAATTATCTTAGTTATTTTTATATTTTTACTTATTATTAAGTATTAAAGAGTAGTTATTGAAACCAATTTTTTTTATTAGCATCATATCTATAATTATTACTTATAAAAATCCTATCAATAATTAGTTAGTAGTCAAAAGAAGCATGAAGGGAATTTCATGTCTTTTTAATTAATTATATAAAAAATAGGATTTTTTAGAAGATATAAATTTATTTTATTATTATAAATATAATTAAAATAAGAAAATATATTTTTAAATAGATTTTATTATTATAAAAATATTATATTATTTTTTAGAATTTATTTAGAATATATTTTAAAAAATTAAGATTTTTTAGAAAAGATTTCAAAACGTTGATAAAATTAAGTTTTATCACCTTGGAAGCCATTATGAAGAAATGAAGCAAGATTCAAAGGCCATACAAGGTTATTAGGTTAATTTTGTATTTTTAAATACTATAGTGAAGTCAAAAATACAAAAAAGAAGTTTCAATAGTAAAAAATAGGAGGACTAATAGCTAGTCTAGTCCTTACAAAAAAGAAAGTGCATAAGTTCCATATAGATTGTAGCACCTTAGATATAGGTAGGAAGATAAGACTAAGGCCTTGTGGCCTTTTTTAACAACTCCTATATACTACTTGTGAGTCTTGGTGATGCTCAAACTCTTAATTTCTTAAAACAAGTTATCTTTGAAGTAAAAATTATTCACTTAACTTTTCTATTATTTATCTTCTATCTTTAATCTATCATAATTTATTCATAGTAACTTCAATTTAAAAGTTTTTTATGTCATTAGAAAGATAAAAGTTTATCTATCTAAAAATGTTTTTTTATTTCTTATTTTTATTTTTTACTAGATAAAAATCTAGTAAATAAATTGTGACTAGTTTTGTAGTGTATAATTGCTTGATTAAATTTGATCGTTTTTTTTGTATTTTTCTCGTTTTGTTTTTATTTTTGCTACTTCTATTTCACACTATCAATTACAAGCAACTCTTAATGAAGCCATCTTGTAATTTGGATGGAGGGAGATATTTATCCTTATAGCTCATTGAGCTTAATTTAGGCTAAAAACTTTAAAATTTTAAAGTCAATAAATAATTAAAAAAAAAATGATAGCCTAATCAAAAAAAAAGTTGATTACTTATTATAGCTATAATTTTGAAGACTTCTATCTATTAATTAGCTTGGATCTTCCTTGTTATATATATATATTTTTGTATAAAAAGGCTTATTAGAAAGCTAAATATAAGATATAGCTTCCTTCAAAATTTCAACACTAAAAGATAAAAATATAATAAATAATATGGAAAATTCCAAATTGGTCTTGAATCTTATTGCCTAAAATTCCACTAACCTTCTTCCTCCTATCACTTTAGTCCAAAGATGCCTACTTAATCCGAAATCTTTGCCTTAACAATCCTCCAATATTCTTCTTAAATCTCTATAGAGTTGAGTATATATTCTAAAAGATAATACCTTCAAAGCTTGAATAATCCATCAGAGGTAATAATCTCCTATTCTAAATTCTATTCAAATTTAAAAATATATCAGCATTACATTCATCCTCTCCTACAAGCAAAACTAATTTTCTTCCAAATAACTTTGATGCACTTAAATTAAGTACATCACAACACTCATCTCTTCTAAATCTGCTCATACTCTAGTATATGCCAAGAATTAGATTTCAACACCTCTATCATTAGAATCAAAGTTATTGTAAGCCAAATTTTTATTGATTTGTGAATCAAAATTTTGAGACTCAAAAAGCTTTTAAATCTTCCATATATTTCATCATATCTTGCCATTTAAAGCGTTTAATTTACTTTCTTATAATTTTAGTCTTCATTGAGATTCTATTCAACTTTGTAAGAAAATAAGTTGTATTATCATGTACTTCAACTACCACATAGGATTCAAACCATTGCCATTGTCGTATTATGTGTATTCTTACTTGAAAATGCATTAGGCACCTAATTAAAGAAGATAAGTAGAAATGTAGCAATAATCCTATGAAGTCTAATAGAATCTCAAATAAACTTTAAGTAAACCTTAATAATCCAAATCAAACTTTGATCAATCTAAAATAAATTTAAAAGAAGTTATAAAAGAAATAAAAAAAAGTTCTAAATTAGTTTTAAAGAAATATAACATGAAACCTTAAAAAATATAAAAATAAATCTTTAAAAAAATAATAATAAATTTAAAGAAATATTAGAAATATAATTTTTTTGAAAAAAAATAAAAAATCCTAAAAAAAATACTAAAATAAAAAATTTAAATAAATCCTAATCAAATATTAATTTGATCGTAATTGAAATCCAAATAAATTTTAATCGAATTCTAAATAAATTCATGATTAAAACCTTTATTGAACCTTAATCAAATCCTAGGTCAAATTTTAATAAAATTCTAATGAATTCTAAATCTTAGATAAATCCTAAACTAAATTTTAAAAAAATCTTAATCAAATATTAAATCTTAAGAAAACTCTTAAAAAATCCTATAGCAGATTGAAACTTCAACAATTAATGATTGAATTATTGAAATTAATTCAAAATTTTCACAATTATTAATATCTTAGTTAGAAATTAGCATAAGAAAGATGAAATTGATTTCACTTATCAATTGAAAGCAATGCAAGATAATCCAATCAAGTATTAGATAGTCTCCTAATCTAATTTAATCTAAATGCTAAACTTCAAATGCCAATATTCCTTTTTTGAATTATTGAATTGCTTTCAAATTTCACTTATAGATTTGAAATTAAGTCTAATATTTATATAAAAAAATTTCTTTTTAATCCAATTGATAAATTTTTAAAGATCTTAGAAACTTTTACTAACTCTCATACTCTAATTTTAGAGACCTCAATCCACAAAAATCCTCATATACTCAATCTAATTATTTGATTGATTTCAAAATTTGCATACACATTGACAACCAATATATCAATACACTACTCAAAGTTTACTTGTAAATACATCACAAAATTTAAAAAACCTTCAAATTTATAAACATATTTTTTTTCTTTAATTCTCATCCTACTAAAAATATGATTAACTTTAAAAATTCCTCAAAATCTCAATATAATTTTTAATGATATAAAATTAATATCTAAAAATATCTTCTATAGTTTTTTCTCAAATTCTACTCTTTAAACTATAAAAGAATCCCAAATTGCCATATAAGTATAATTTTGTGCCTTAGGGTTTGATTTTGATCTTAGTTGACAAACAATTTTCTTTGAATATCAATTTTTAGTGATTTGAGGTAAGATTTATTTTAATATATTATTAATTTTTAAAAAATATTCATATATTAAATTCTTATTTTATTTACATTGATTTGGCTCATTTATGCCTCTATAAAATAAGTAGAAGTTCCTTCTATAAGAAGCAGCATTGAGACTAAATATTTTATTACCTTTCTATGATTTATCCTTATTTTTCTACTACATCTTTCTATTAGGTTCTTCTATAGTAACATCTATATTTTTATTTTTTACTATATAATTACATTATAACATAACATCCACATTCTTTGAACCTGTGCATCTTTTGATATATACCAAATAATCTAAATCTTATTTGATTCATATCATATTCTCCATATCTTCATCCAAATCTTCTTCACCATTTTTGTTATGTAAATCAAAAATATCTTCTTATCTTAAAAGATTTATATCTTCAACAAGGTCTTTTACTCACTTCTTTGTAATTAATATTTTTAACCTTATTTCATCAAATTCTCATAATGAATGAGTCATATTATCATAAATATTTAATATCCCATATGGTCCAAACCATCATTTAGAAAACTTTCTTAAAGTACTATGTTGATTATTCAAGCTACTATCATAAACCAAAATCCAATCACCTCAATTGGCTTAGGCTTCAATTGGTGAATTTGATCAAATCTCTTCTTATTATTCAATCTTATTGCTTTAAGTCTCTCTATAGCAACTTAATGATCCTTGGGTAGTCTCTCTAATTGGCAAATTCAAAGCTCTAATAATTTTTTTCTATTAATGTTATCTTTTCAAGATAAAAATAATCAAAAAAGAATAGACTCCTCTATAGGCATTAAAGATTTTTACCTCAATATCAACTCCATCAATATATAGCCAATAATTAAGCTATAAGTAGTCCTATCTATCCATAAAAGAAGTAGTAAAAGCTTAGGCCACAATTTTGGTTGATTTCTATATGACTTCATCAAAGCTTGAATAATTGGAGGATATCTCCTTTCATTGTTATCATTGACTTTGAGGTTGTAAGAAGTAGTCAATTTCAATTGCACCCTATATCTTGTGAAGAAATCATGTGTCTTTATTACATCAAACTCATTCTGGTTTGCTTTTATTCTTCTAATGCTTTGGTAGCAATATATAATATCTCCCAAAATAAATTGATATACCTCCATAGACTTTGACTTCAATAGCATCTCTTCCATATTATTTGAAAATTTTTCTCTTGCCAAAATTAAATACTTCATACTCTAAAGTCTAATTGACATAGCAACCAAATCAATCATCTATTGAAAATAAATGGAAAGTAAATAGGTAAGATATAAACTATTTCTATATTTCACCTATGATTGCAATTGATACTCTTTATAAGAGCTTAAAAATTCCTTTATATCTTTATATAAGTCCTTCTATAAATAGTACTCCTTGATCTTCATATAGGTAGTCCAAACTCTTCTATGTCTAATCCATAGTATATTATAAAACTTATCTAATACCTTATGTTTGGTCTCTAAATCATCCACTACTCTCAATGGCATATCATCTCTCATCTTTGGACTTTTTCTTAAGAATCCATAACATAAAAGATAATTATAGGATTGATACTTAATATCTTTAAAGGTCTTGTTCAACCAACCCTCTTATCTCTTTATTGTGCTCAAATACAAGCGAATGTCTTTCAACCTCCCTTCATGTAAATCAATTCTAAAGAATAAAACTTCATTGCCTTGGTCTCCTCTACTTATAAGAAATATAAAGCCTTGGACCGAGTCTCCATCATCTTCTTGTGCAAGTATTTTATTTTATTTTATTTTATTTTTTGAGTATCTAGCCCTAGATAATATATCCACTATCATGATATAATATAGCTAATGAATGAAAGAGAAAAAAAAATATTATATTATAAAAGATCTTATTTTAAAATATTATAGAAAATTATCTTAAAGATATAAATAATAGTTGAAAAGATAATAAAACTAAAAAATACTAATATTGTCTTTTTACAAAATAGGCTTCTACTTACTTTGTAAGGCCATAAATAAGACAAAACAAAGTAGATTAGAGAACTAAATAATATAAACATGTATAAGAGAGAATTAAAAATAGATTTTTATAAAATTTATCTCAAGAAGCTAAGAATTGATATCCAAAGACGACCAATTGTCAACCTAGGTCAAAATTAGATCCTAAGGCACAAAATTGCATACCTATGCTGATTTTGAGGTTCTTTTATAAATTAAAGAGTTGAATTTGAAAGCAAACTAAAAAAAACTTTTTAAGCATTAGTTTCATATCATTGGAATTAATATTGAGATTTTGAGGGATTTTCAAAATTAATAATGTTTTTGGTGGAATAAAGATTTGAGAAATAAATATATATTTTTAAATTTGAAGGTTTCTTAAGTTTTTTGGTGTGTGCACAAGTGAAATTTGAGAAGTTTATTGGTGTGCTAGTTGTTAATGTATATACAAATTTTGAGATAAATTAAATAATTAGATTAAAATATATGAGAATTTTTGTAGGTTGAGGCCTCAAAAATTGGAGTTTGACAATGAATGAGTGTTTTTAAGTTCTTTAGCAATTTGTTAATTGGATTGAAGTAATTTTTTTTTCTATGAATATTACACTTGATTTCTAATATTTAGATGAAATTTGAGAGTAATTCAATAATTTAAAAAAGAAATATTGCCACTAGAAGTTTAGCATTTAGGTTGGAGTAGGAGGCCGTTTAATCCTTGATTGGATTATCTTGTATTTCTGCCAATTGGTAAGTGCAATTAATTTTATCTTTCTTGTGCTGATTTCTAACTAAGATATTAAGAAGTGTAAAATTTTTGAATTGATAGCAATGGTTTAATTATTAGTTATTGAATTCCAATTCTACTATAGGATTTGTTAAGAATTCATTTAAGATCTAAGGTTTGATTAGGATTTGATGTAGGATTTATCTATGGTTTGGTTAGGACTTAGGATTTTATCTAAGTTATTTTTAAGATTTAGGATTTTATAAGTATTTGACAAAGGATTTGGTTAAGATTTAATTAAGGTTTAATTTAAAATTTTATCAAGATCTAATTAAGATTATATTAAAATTTCTATTTTTAGTATTTTAAAAATATTTTTTATTTTTTATTTAAATTTTTTATTTCTAATATTTTAATAATATTATCATTTCTTTAAAGATTTAATTTTATATGTTTTTTTTAAAGTTCTCTTGTTATTTTTGTTTGAAATTAAATCTTCACTTCTTTGTATTTCTTTTGTGACTTCTTTTAAATTTATTTTAATAGGTTAAAATTTATTAGATTTATTAGGAATTACTTGAAGTTTATTTAAGACTTTGTTAGACTTTGTAGAATTGTTGTTGCATTTTTACTTACCTTTCATAGCTAGATATCATGTGCATTCTTAAATAAAAACATATGTAATATGAAACTACTATCAAGTTTTTTTTTGCTATGACATGTACTAAAATTGGAATTAAAAAATTAATAAAAATAATCTATCTAACCATAGTAATATGTGGTGTAATACAATAAGAAATCATTTCAAGCAAAGGCAAGTAATCAATCTCAAAAACCACATGAGCATACATGAAGTAATTCTTTTCATCCTTCAATATAGTAAGTGCACCTCAAAGTTCTTTTTTGACTTGTAGATAAGTTCTTTGCATCTTAGTAAAAATCCTTGTCTCAAATCTAATTACAAACCAGTTATCCTCTATATCATCTTGTCTAATAGCCTACATAATGGCTATGAAACTTATATCAACTATCACTATGATGGTGTCATGATGTAATATGACTATGTAGTGAAATTATAATTAAAATTAAATTTCTAATTAATATCTAATTATCTTAGTTCAATTATAATTTGAGGTATCTAAACATGGCTTTTATAAAAGTCTCTTAGGTTATTTTCTTATCTTAATAGTTAGTAGGTTGAAGGTTAGTTAGTAATTTTACCTTCTAGGTTGTAGAGACTCTTCTACTACCTTAGAAAGACCATAAATTGATAAAAACAGGGTAGAAGAGGTAAATAGTTGATATGGTTGATACTAGGATCAAGTTAAGGATAGAATTGGGCTAAAAAATCCTTAGGATAAGTTAGATTGATACCCGGGGGTCGACCATTTATGAGACAGGGTCGAAATCAGACCTTTGGTGACTAAAACGACCGCCGAGGGCAAGTTAGGGAGTCATTCAAAGATCGGAGGTTAGGATTTGAGAGCTAGCTTAAAGTTCTTTCCAGAGACATAAGAATTGTTTTAAGAGGATTTTGGAGAACTTAGAAATTATTGTTCAAAATCAGGGTTTATATCAATGATTTGGATTTTATATAATATAATTAGGGCTAGCAATTTTGGCTAGTTCGTACAATTGGTGTGACATCTATAGTTGAAAATTTGACATTGTTTGGATTATTGAGTGTGCTAAGTATATACAAAATTTTATAATCGTCTAATAGTGTGGTTTAGAGATATCTAGTTTTTAGCACAAGAGAGTTTCAAAAGGTGGCAGTTTGAGGTTGGACAGGGTTTCTATGACATTTGAAGTTTTATTAATTAGATTAAAGTAAAAGTTGGAATGCTGTTGAAGGACTTGAAGATCAAGCTACACACCAATTTTGAAACAAAGTTAACGGTTGAAAAGGGAGAAAATATTGCTGAGATTTCTACTTCACTTTTCAAGTTGGCAGCCGAGTGACATCACTGCAATTTTTGGAGGTTTTCTCATAATTTGTAAGTTGGATTGGGCTAAAAATTCTTAAGCATATAGAAGACTTATATTGAAAATTTCTTGCAAAATTCCACATCAAGTAGATAGTCGGATTGGATGTTATAGTTTGTTAAAGCTTATTGATTAGGATTGGGCTTACAAGAAAAATCTAAATTGCTTAAATATGAAAGTAATAAAGTAATTGGGATTTATTTATGACTAAAACTACTAAGAAGAGTATTTTAAGCACTTTTGAATAGAAATTCAGATTACATTCTTCTCATATGGACAAAACCTATTAGGGTTTCTTGGCTACTTGTGAAACACAATCTCACCTTTTACAGCTAGGTACCCGATGCATTCCTGAGCAAAACAACATATAATACAACAATGGATCTTTCACAATTATAGATTACTTATTCAAACATTGGTAGTAATTTCAAAACAACCTTTAATTCCTCTATGGTTTATTTTTGCTCTTCATTCCATGCAAATCTTTTTTTTTTTTTTTTTTTTTTTTTTCCTCAATAATCAATATAAAGATTCTATAATATGAACAAAATAGAGAATTCATATATGATAATATATTCAAGTACCTAAAAATCTTCTTACTTTAGAAGTGCTCCTACATGCGTTCATTATTGCTATGGCATCTAACTTATCCAAGTTTGGTTTTCTTCTATAGTTTTTTCACAAATGTCCAACCACCACAATTATGTCAAATCCAAATGTGGATTTTTTAAGGAATAAAATAAGATTTATTTCTTCAAATCTCTTCTAAAGGCACTTCAAATCTTTAATATATTTCTTTATAAATGCCAAGCATCCATCCTCTTCTAAAGTCAAATTCTTAGCCTTATTTTTGTAACCTTTGATAGTAACATCATTCAAAAAAGATATGATCTTTTTTGACACAAACTTCTTTAAAATTTGGTTCATTTCATTTTGCATATGAGCCATTGAATTAGTTGCACCTTGTAGTAAGATATACATATGTACTAGATTCAAAAGAATCTTTATAGTAATTAGGTCTTTACTTTTTTTTTCTAATTAAAATTTATCATAATTTATGTATAAATTTCTATTAAAATAAATAGCATGCATTGCAAAATCTCTCACTACTTCATCTACTATTAGTCTAAATTCCATATTCTTAATAGTTATTTTATTAGTTTGTTGTATATGTTAAATAAAACCAAGTGTCCTAAACTTCTTTGGCATAGTCAACCATCAATTAAAATAAGGTGCAATAGATAGTTTAAGGATGCCCATTTTAACCTTTTTCTTCAATAAATCCTTAATAGATCAAGATGGGCATTAAAATAGGCTTTAAGTTCCAATGTACATATAAAATATTAAAAATAATCATAGATGCTACTATACTAAGATCCATACAATCAATTCCTTCAGATGAAAAGGCAAAATCCTTATTATGTTTGGAAAGCATCTTTAGAAACTTCTTCTTTTATACTATGGCCAAAAAATCATCTATTCTAATTCTCAACTTACCCAAAGACTCTTTGATAAACTTGTGACTAATCCTTCTTGACTCTCTCAATTTCGGCTCTATAATAGCTTATTTGATGTACTTTTTAAAATCTTGAGGCAATTGAGTTGCCATGAGTTTCATCTTCTTGGCCAGGATCTTGTATTTAATATGCACCATAGCTTTTTATAATACCATATGACTATCAACTACTCCAAGTCTCCTTGAAAATTCCAAAACCTCCTAATTAATTACCTTGAGTGAAGCTCTACAACAATATTAACTCCACCTCTATCTATATATAAAGTAAATTCTTTTAAAATCTTTACAAAATCATCTTCAAATCTTTCTTCTTCAATAACATCTAAAATGCACTCATGACTTAAAATTCCATCCAATCTTTTTAAATTTTTTTCATATTTCTTCATCTAATTCTTGTATTCATGATCCAAGTCTCTAATCATTTAAAATTTTAAAATCTTTAAATTTGTCAAATCCAAAAATACACACTCAAAGCTATCTATATTAGGGAGTGTATGGATAAAAAACTCACTTTCATCTTTATACCTCCATGCTACATGGATACTGCTTAAAAATAAAATAAATTATTTATTAGTCTTTAAAAGATCGTCTCTCAATTGGTTTCTATTTTATTCATGATTTAGGCTCACCATAAAAAATTACATTGATTTTTTTTTATCAAAATTTTTAATCCTTGTATAGTAAAAGCCATCATCTAAAACCTTCATTCCTATCCTTGTAGCTATGATATAAGATTATTCTAAAATCACCAAATAAGTAGCAAAGTTTTACACAAAGATGTTTTGCTCTATCTCCACATTTCCAATCTTTGTCTTAATTCTTAAACTTGCTCCATATAAATCACCTTATTCATTATTGCTGACACTTAATACTCACTAATGATTAACATCAATAAGCAACTTATCTATTTTATTATTCTTTCTTCATATGATGTTGATCTTTGATCTATGATCAATAAATATTAAAGTATATTTCTTAAGATTTCCAAGTTTTGATTAAGTCTCTATAGCAATTCTAACTCAAAAAAAGATATGCAAATTGAGCATTTATCTTTTCACCTTCAAATCTTCTATAAAAAGAAAAAATAGACATATTTATCTCATTTATGTCTATTCCATGCTCCACCTCTTTGTACCTTCCTATTCTCTCTTGATCCTTGCTTCTACCATGACTTTGAATAGTTATCTCTTTTTTTCTTTGAAGTGGCATTTCCTCAAACGTAGATGTACAAAGTTGGAAAAAAGACTTGTCTTATTACTTGGTCTTCTTCTTCAATCAAATAAGAGTATAATGCCTTCATCACAACCACCTATATTATTATTTGCCTCTTCTTCTTGATGATATTAATGTTAAATTCATAAAAGTCCTTCTTTACTATACTAAGTGCCTTCCTTAAGGTGAATTCAATTTTTGCATCAAGAATCTTTTCTTCCATATTTTCTTTTATATCAATAGAGCTTTCAATATCCAATTAAATTTCATAGGAAAGGCCTTTATTTTTAGGCTTATTTGGACCTTTTTTCTACTTTTCTTTTGCCCTACTTTCTTCAGCTCTAAATCTATTCCTTGATTGAAGTGAAGGCACCCCTTAAGATTGTGGATAAGAAAGCCCTTTTCTTCTTTGAATAGACTTCCTAATCCTTGATGGCTTCCTCTTGTTGGAGAGTCCTAGCATATCTTCTTGAGAGAACCTAGTCCTCATTTCTTCTACAATAGCATCTTAATCTTCTAAATTATTATTGCCATTTAAAACGACTTTGATATTAATAGCATCAATTAAATTATCTAATTAATTTTTTTATTAATAGATTTTATTTTTTTAATCATAGTTTTTTTTGGTGACCTTAAGATAGCCATTGTACTCTTGGTTTCTATCTCAATGAGATAAGACTTGGCTTCTTTCATATGTAACTCACTTGTTTTTCTTATAAAGTCTTCTATAAGATTCTTCATATCTCTTCTTTCAAAATTGAGCTCCAAAGGTTGTCCTATAGTAGTGAGCCTCATTCTACCATCTTTAAAGAAGCTACTTTGTTTTTTCAAGCCTTTATCATAATTGAAACAATCTTTTTTTTCATCTTCAAGACTATTATAATATGTGTACTTCTTAAAAAATACTTTTAATTCTTCTAATATATGCAAAAAAAATAACTCTTTGGTTCCTCTTCAATTGACATATCTCTATTTTCAATTCTTTCATGCTTTTAATGAAGTCTTCAAGGATGTCTTTGGACAGAGTCTTATATGTCTCTTTGATTGGAATAGATGTTATTGGACTTCATAGAGTAATTGACATTATAAGAGATAGAGCTTCATGCCTCAAAGTTTTTCTGCTTGCCTTCATCTATCATTGCATCCAATAATATTATATCCTCTACTTTCTTCTAATCATTAGTTAGATCTCTTTTCATGGACTTGTTATTTAAGAGCACAAAGAGCATATCTTTTATTGCTTCATTTGCTACTTATAAAAAGAGCTTGCTTTTCATTGCATCTAATAAAAGTTTCTTTGAAGATGAAAGTTGAGAGAATTTTCTCTCAAATTTCTTTAGAAATTCATTGGATGCAATAGACCTCCCTGATTTTTATTCAATTTATTTCAAAAATAACCTTTTAGTGATTCTATTAGAATCTTCATTATAAAATTTATCTCTCAATTTCCCTTTAAAGTCACTCCAAGCCTCTAAATTATCTCTATGTAAATCCTTCATCCTCTTTTTAATTTCAAGAATGCATGCCAACTCAAAAGTAGAAATAGCACGAGACTTTGGAACTTGATGTACTTTCATTTCTTCTACATATGCTTAGAGAAACTTAGTGATGTTCCTCCCATCAAACTTCCTATGCTTGTTGACTATGTTTTGTAATGCTTTAGTCACCCCTTTCTTGCTTACTTGTAGCTTTTATTGTCTTTCTATGAACATACTCAAAGGCAAGAGCAAATCATTGATACTTGCTCCTCTAGTGCCACTTGCACCAATCCTTCTAAAATCATCTATCATCATTAAATGTTAAAAGTTTCTTACATTTCTTTTTAAATTCTTGAATTCTACTTCAGGTTCTTAGCTTGCACCTTAGTTCTATAATATTATTGAACTCCACTTGTACTCTTAATTATTCCTCAAGATGTGTGAATTAAAATAAACTCCTATTAATTGGAAGCTTATTTTAATTTACAAGAATTTTATTATTTAATGATTTTAACAATTATTTCAAAGTATTTTATTTGTGTCTAGTAAGTCTAATAACTTTCTAATTATGAGCTAAATAAATCTCTAATTTAGGTGATTTATTTTAATTTATAATTATTAATTAACATATGAATTGATGATGTAAATTCTTTCCTATTTTTTCATAAAAGAACTTAAATGATCTAACTTATTATATTCACATTCAAACAACCATAAACAACAATATGAATATTTAAATATTTCACCAACACCATAATTAAAAGAAGAAATTTTTATATAAATTTTATTTTGATCTTTTTAGTATAAATTATCATCCAAATTTAAAACTTCATCTAAGAATAAATTTTTATCTAAAAATGAAAATTCATCTATTTAAAATAAATTTTTATTCACTAAAATTCATTTAATTTGACCTAACTTCATTCATAAATTTTTTTATCCAATAAAGTTCAATATCATCATCAATTTTTGTCAACATGATGCATTCCTAATAGCTAATTAGTAGACTTATAATAGCTAATTAGTAGCTTCAATATGATTGATTCTTAGCATTTTGAAATCTATACTTCATCAACTATCTAGTAAAATAACTCTTATAACTTTATAGTTTGCAAGCAATAAAGAAGAATCTTTCAAAATAGATCTACTAAACTATGAAGGTAATATACCACCTTTTATTAAATTAGAGGTTTTTTCTTCATACAAACTTTAAATTTTAAGATTTTTATGTCTAAAGAATTGTAAAAAAAATTAATAATTTTACCTCAAATTTCATAAATTTATATTGAAAATTAAAAGAAATAAATTGAAACAACCAACTACTTACAAAATCTAGGAAAAAATTAGTATAGCTTTGTCCATCAACAAAAGGAAGAAAAGAAGAAAGAGCTTGGCTGTCCAACCTTTTTATATAAATATTTGAAGCTTTAAAAATTATAGCCAAATCTCTACCATTGAGATTCTATGAATCTAATCAAGATCTATGATTCACAAAGCCTCTTAGATCTAAATCCGAATTTAGAGATAAAAGCCTTAATAACTATCTAATAAATATTCTTTTTAATAAAACTAATATCTCCATTGTATTCAAAATATATATTTATCTCAAGATCGCCTCCTTGCTTGTCGAAATCCATTTTAAATTATAATACTAATGTAGTTCTAAAGAATTATGATTCAAAGCTGATTGACTATTTAAATGCTAGAAGTTAATTACTAATTAGTATTATAATTTTATCAAAGAACCTAAGAAAGTTGTACCACCAAATTAAATTTTAATTTTTTTTAAAATATCATAGGTTTTGAAAGATTATGATTCTATTAATCTTTGGAGATTCTAATAATTCTAAAAAGTTAAGAAAATGCTAAAAGTAAGTATTTTTTTTAAGAATATAACCTTGAATGTATCCAATTGAAGAAAAAAGAAGAAAAAAATTAATAGAAATAAATAAAATAATTAAAAATTAAAAATTAGTATCAATATAATTCTTTTTTATATTAAAAAAAATTAATTTTAAGCCTTTAGAACTTATATATTGTCTAAGTCATTATAATTTCTAATTTCCTATATTAATACTAATTTTTCTTCATCTAAAATCTTCTAAACTAACCTTCATGTAATAATTATAATTTGATATGTTTAATATATCATTTTTTTCGAAAATAATTAATGAGTCAATTTAATGACTCATAGGATGCTCTTAATAAAAGCACTAAATGGACATCAAGAAGGCGAGCCTTCTTAAGAGAACATGCAATCTTTGATTGCAAGTGATTTGCAAGAAAGTACAATGTTATTCAAAATGAATCCAAATATAAAAAGACAACCCAAAGATTGAGTATAATTTTTAAATGAATTCCTTTCTTGTACCAAGATACACCTAATTTCTAATTTTAATCTCTAATCTAAATCTTTTTTTACTAAAATACCTATAATTCACTTGTTACTAATTCAACCTAAACAAAGTTTAGCTCAAGCTACAAACTTCAAAATTTCAAAGTCAATAAAAAAAAATTTAGATAAAAAGAGAATCAAACCAAAAAAAAAGTTGATCACTTGATGTAGTTGCAACCTTCAAAATCTCCATCCACAAATTACCTTGGATCTCCTTTGTCACAACTTTTTTTTATATGCAAAGAATTATTGAAAAGATAAAATAAAGATCTAATTTTTTTCAAAATTTCAACTCAAAAAGATAAAATTGTAATAAATGGTATGAAAAACTCCAAATTAGTCTTGAATCTTATCACCTAAAATTCCAACAATCTTTCTCCTACAAATTTGAATAGATTTTTCTCATCTCAACTCTTTTTTTTGTATGCAAAAACTTGTTAAAAAGCTAAAAATAAGATCTAGCTTCTTTTAAAATTTTAAGATAAGAAATAATAACTTAATAAATAGAATAGAAAACTTCCTATCAATCTTAAATATCTTTACCTAAAATTCCAACGACTTCTCTCTTCTTGTCACTTTAGCTCAAAAAAATCTACTTGGTGCAAAAATCACTATCTTAACCTTTTTCCAATATTTATCTTAAATCTCTATAAAGCTAAGTATGTATCCTAAAAGAAAATATCCTCAAAATTCAAATAATCCATTAAAAAGAATAATTTCCTATTCTAAATTCCATTCAATTTTGTAAATATATTAATGTTATATTCTTTTTTTACAAGTAAAATTAATTTTTTTCCAAATATTTTTGATGCACTTAAATTAAGTACATCACAACAGCATATATATCAAAAGTTGACTCTTATTTTACTGCATAGAAGAAAGTTCTTGTATCTATCAATAAAGATTTAGTTCTATTAAATTATTAGATTTCTACTTGATTTATAAAATCTTAGAATAATCTACAAGAAAAATCAAGATTATAAGAAGTATAGTCTATTTGAGGATTATATTTTTTTATCTATGATAATCCTAAAATAATTAAATTGAATAAAAATTTAATGACATTAAATATAATTAATCTAATATGAACTTTAGTTGCTACATCTAAAAGAATTGTTTTATAAATACCATCTCTAGAGGACAATAAACGACCATCTATGACTTCTACATGCATAGATTTTATTTTCTTTATTAAAGATATTTCTTATTTTTTGATAAAGTCTTAAACTATAATAATAAGGTGAGGCTCTTTAGTCTAATCAAACAAAGATTTTGTAATTTTTTGGTTCTAAACAAACTTCTATTATAAAACAAGATGAGGGATTTGAAGAGAGAATATGACATTTACTAGATATCATATAAGATTCTAAGTATATGGTTCTTATTATAGATGAGGAACCTTATTTTTTGATACATCATCTTTTTTGATAAAAATACTCTTTATTTTGTAGTTGTATTGCTTTTTTGAATAATATTGAATTATTTACTTAAATTATCCATGATATAAGTATAAACTTTCTCGACAATGTCATATCTATTCTTGCTCAATAAAAAATTTAAAAATTACTATGTCAATTTGCATAGGTTTCAATTTTGATTAATAAGCTTTTTATTAAAATAAATAAAAGTGGAAGTAGAATAAGTTATCTTATATAAGATATTATCTTAAATAAATTATTAATGATTAAAGAATTAATTTTTAGTTTATAAAAAGAGTGTCCTATGGATATAGGATAAAGTTAAGAGCTAAGAATCAAAATCAAGAGAATAAAGTATCAATTAAAAAATATCCAAAGACTAGGTAATACTAATTAATGTTTGATATAGAATATCCTCTTGAATAATGAAATACCAAAGGATCTTAAGACCATATATATAAAAGTCAAAGAATAGAATTTATCTATTAAAGCAACAGCCACCACTTATAAGTAATAAATAATAGAAGTAAGAGTTATCTTATTCCATACTCTCTTTATGTACAACCTTCTTGATGCTATGAGTTGTCACTTAAAAGTTCCATTTTTTCAATAAGGTATGAAATCATTGTATTTTAGTTGTAAGTTTTGAAGTTTTTTGAAGTCTTTCTTAATGAGAAGACTAGAACTTAGGATTTTTGTTGCTGATATTAGGATTTGGTGTATTCTAATTCTACTTTTTAATCTAATTATTGCTGTTGTTTTGCTCTTACTTATTGTTAAGTGCATTCATGATCTTGAAAGTTGTGAGACACTTTAGAATGATATTTTAAAATACTAGTATTGTATTTTTTTACTAAGTTACATCTTTGATATATTAATATTGTGTTTTTATATGCTAAACTTTTTAGGAAGTTTTCTTATAGTGATAAGAGGTATTTTGTGAGATTAAAAGTATTTTATAAGAGAAGATGGGTGATAAAAGAATGTAAAAGCTTATACATGAGATTTAAATAGAGTATAAGATTTATAAGAAGTCTTATAAGTGAAGTTGAGAGTAATCAAAGAGTAAAATCACTAATTTACTCAAAAAAAAGGTATTCTAAGTTTTTAAGGTAGTAACATCTTTATTTTGATACATAATATTATGAGAGCTCTATCTTATCTTTTTTTGATTTTTTTGATACATCTCTTTTTTTAGACATGACTTCAAGTAAAAGTAGAGGCTTAAAAATGATTAAAAAATTTAGAGGTGATAATTTCTACCATTAGAGGAAAAAATAGAATTTTTGTTAGCTTCATTGGATCTTTAAGACATTGTTGATAAAAGTAAAGAACTTCTAAGGAATAATATTGATGTTAAGATAAAGAATAAGTACAAATATTATAAAAGAAAGATTTTTAAGTTGATTGCAACAAATCTTAATGATGCTAACTTTTCAAATATAATTGCTTTATAACATATATAAGAATAGTAACCTTGCCAATATTCAATAGAAAAAAAAGAAGTTCTTAACAATAAAGATAGAAGAAAGAAATGATCTCATGGCTCATGTCAATAAGAGAAAAATACTTTGTAAATCAACTAGTAATTATTGACATGTTAGTTGATAATAGAAAAATTATATTGATAATACTCATGAGTCTTTTGGAGTCCTACAATTACCTCATTGTGGCATTAGAATCTATTAATATGAAGGAGCTTACTATGAATTATGTCATATCAAGACTTATGTATATAGTAACAAAGAAGAAAGAAAAAAAACTTCAAAGTAAAAATTTGGCTCTATTTTTAAAACAAGAAAAAAGTAGTTATTTTTATTAATATGATAATTCAAAAAAAAATTATAAAAAATTATTGTATTTGTAAAAAATAAAATCACTTTGCAAAGAATTGCTATAAGACCAAGAAAAGAAATAGCGAGAATGCAAACAATACTTGTCATAGTTTTAATGGAAATAACTATGCTTTCATGGGAAGTAAAGAAGTCTCCTTAGCAGCCATGTTGTGAATCCAAATTTTACACTTTGATGAAATTGATGCCACATAATAAGTTCAAGAAGTAGAATGGACGAACTCCTAGTTATGTAATTGCTAAGTTAATTTAAATCTTGGTATTTGTAGTTCAATTAACTTAATGACTTTCAAATAATAATTATCAGTATTAAATAAAAAGATTTAATAAAATTCACTATGGTCTTCAAGACTATATGCATGATCTTTATTTAAATATCATAGGTTCTTTTAAGACTATTTACATTATCTTTACTTAAATCTCTTATTTTTTAGGCTTATAATTTAATTTATCAATAAAAATAAAGAAAAAGAAGATAAATAAAACTTTTGAAATCCTCACAATACCTCTCAATAAAAAAAAAATAAAAGAGACAAATAATGAAGATGGAACAAAATTGATTAGAAGAAATTTAGTTGTTTTAGGATTCAATTCACATAATTTAAGATCATTTTCATGACCTCTACTTGACTATGGTTGTTCTTTCAACACCGTTCACATTGTATCTACTCAAATGCCATAAGATTGTTCAAACCATTCATATAGTTTTTACTTAATCATTCACAAACTGTTCAAGACTATTCATATGGTTTGTACTAAATTTTGTGAGATTAAAAAATTATAATTATTTAGAATAATTAATTAATTAATTAATTAAAATTTAAAATTTTTTAATTTTTAAATAATTGATGATAAAATTAATTCATTATGTTCTTACTATTAATCTATAATAAAATTAAAATCTTAAAATTAAAAATAAAAATAAAAGAAAGAAGATTAAAGATTAAAAATTAAAAATTAAAAACTCAAAGTTAAAATATAAAAATTATAAGTTATTATAAAAATAAATATAAAAATGGACCTAAAAAATGATAATGTGAAGGTACCTTGACAAAGCCCAAGAATTGAGGGCAACAGCTTCCTTCTATTCGAAATTTTTTTAAAAAACTTAATTAGATTTAAATTGAATTATTTTTTTTTGCAAAGTTAACTCAAAGATGCTTCTACTCTAACAAATTTTAACTCAATCTTATATCTAAACTCCTAGAAATATTCCTTCAAAGTTGAATGACAAAGACTACACTGGCAAGCAACCTCTCTTCACTTGAAAATTAACCAATAACTCAATTCGTCTTCAGTTAAAATGAGATTTATGCCATTAGAAGATCAGCTCAAAGATGCACTTATTCTCAAAATTCTATAATAATCTAATTATGAGGTACTAGGAATTGTCTTTTCAAAAGTGAGTGATCTTAACTGCCAACTTAGTCAACCCCTTCGCACTCAAAATTTTACCAAAAATTGGTCTTTACTCCAAATTTCAGCAAGTCTTATCTTATTAAAAAGCTAACACCAAAAGCTACAACCATAATAAAATTTCTCATTGGAACTCAAACAATCAAATGACTGATTGAAAAAAATTAAGGTTCTTAAAATCCTTAAAGTATTTGGGAGGCCAAAGGAGCTATCTACTTTAATGAAGTATGTTTTAAAATCCAATGACTATCATTTCCATTCAAAATCCATATACACATCCACAAAGTTTAAAATGAGATTTAAAATCCAAAATAAAATTAAGATTAGGATTTAAGGCCAAAATTTGGCTTGACTTTGTCTTTCATCAAAGAGGAGAGAGAAAGGACTTAGAAAACTAAGCCATTCTTATACCAAAAGCCCTAAAAATGGCAACCTCTATTTTATCAATTGTAAGGTGTTAGGGACATAGTCCTTAGAACCTTCTAGAGACAAGTTTCTAGAACCTTCTAGAGACAAGCTTCTAGAACCTTCTAAAAGCAAGTCTCTGGAACCTTCTAGAAGCTTCTTAGTTGGTAGAAGATGTTAGGGACATAGTCCTTAGAACCTTCTAGAGATAAGTTTCTAGAACCTTTTAGAAGTAAGTCTCTGGAACCTTCTAGAAGCTTCTTAGTTGGTTGAAGTTGCTTGAGAAGCTTCCTAAATAGGAGTATATATTGAGATCGAGGCTGAAGAGTTCTTCAGTCTGGACAACACATCTCTTGGAGCTCTAGTTCACCTCTCTGGTGTTGTTCTTGTATTCATCTGATTAATCTAGTTCTTGCCAGTTCTTCTTGAACTTCTTGGTAGATATCAAGTCTGTATTCTGTGTCCGTGACAGTTTGTCGAGACTTCACTCACCTCAGATATCAGAGCTAGTTTCTTCTTTGTTAGAGTGTGGATTACCCCTCTGCTTGGAAGTGTACTAGCACTTTAGAGGTTGCGGATTACCCTCCTCTAAACTGATACTTTTTTTGTTACAATATTGGAGTCTTATTCTTCTTGGAGAGAGTGGATTACCCCTTTTCTTGAAGCTCTTAAGATATTTTAGAGGTTGCGGAGTACCCTCCTCTAAACCAACATTGTCTTCTTGTGGAGTCATTTCTGTCATTCTCTTAGAATGGTCGGGGGCCAAGACATTAGTATGATGGAAAGTTCAAAGTCCAAGTTAGATGCTATCATGAATGCCCTCGCTATGTTATCGCAAAGAACTGCAGAGATTGAAGGAGTCGTGGCAAGGCTTCATAATGATGGAGCATCTAGGATGGTACAATCTAGGTTGCACCAGCCTCAAACTTCTATAATTGGAGAAGCAACTTTGCCTCTGGTTCGACAAGCACCGCTAGTTCTACAACATAAGGAACTCCGAATTAGCCTTCCAAACAAGTTTGATGGTACATGTTCCAAGTTTCGAGGATTCGTCAACCAAATCAGGTTGATAACAATTTTACAACCCAAACGCTATCCAACGGAGGAGACACGTGTTAGGCTTGTTGGAACCTTACTTACAAGACAAGCTCTATCATGGTTTGCTCCTTTGTTTGAGAAACGATCGTCCATATTAAACAACTTTGAAACCTTTTTGGAGGCGTTTGTAGAAGCATTTGGTGAACACGACAAGATTCGATGGGCTACAACAAAGATCCGGTCACTACGACAAGGGATGCGTTTTACATCAGTCTATGCATTGGACTTCAGGCAATTAGCATGCGACATGAATTGGGACGAAGAAGCGTTGATGAGTCAATTCTATTGGGGTTTAAGAGACGATGTAAAGGATTTGCCGTTAACTCTTCCTGATCCGCAAATGCTCAACGAAGCTATTAGCCAAGCTGTGAAGTGCGATAATCGCCTATTCCAACGTCGCCAAGACCAACGTTCAAGACAACATACGGTTCGCCACATCCCAACTATGTCGGCAAGCAGCGTGAATTCACATTCAGAGGTAGAAGACATGCAAATTGATGCGGTACGTGTCAAATCTCTTACTCTAGAAGAAAAAAAGCGGTGTATGGAGGAAGGTCTATGCTTGTATTGCGGTGAAGAAGGCCACAAAGTTGGAAACTGCCCTAAGAAGTAAAATCGACGTATTATCAAGACTAGGGGTGCGTTTATTCAGGAAAACGAGGATGCCCAGTCACAATAGGAACCATGCGGCTGGACAGTGAAATATCGCAACAACAACCAGGTTCTTTTCTTTCCGCTCAACCTGCCCTTTGTTTTACAATCCCTTTGTTTATTGGCCTTCAGAAACTGAGAACCTTAGCATTATTAGATTCAAGAGCATCTGCTTGTTTCTTAGACGAAGAATTTGCAAAGTGTCATAAGATCCCTTTAGTACAAAAATCCAAACTTGTTCACGTTGAGATCATAGATGGACGACCTTTATTGTCAGGTAGTGTCACCCATGAATCAGAACCTATAGAAGTGACGTTTAAGGACCATAGTAGTCATATTAGTTTCAATATTATTAGAATCCCATCAAATCCTGTTATTCTTGGTCTTTCTTGGTTGGAAAAGCATAATCCATCCATAGATTGGAAGTTACGGAAGATGACCTTTCCCACAAAACCACCCAAGAGCAAGCCTAGTAGAAAACCCCGAATAGAGAAATCCTTATTTATTGGAGCAAGAGCGTTTATAAGATTGTCCAAGGAAGGCACACCGTTTGTCATTTATGTGGCTCCAACTACTGGGGAGAAGATCTCGACAGCAAGTATATCGGAGCAATATAAAGATTTTAAAGACATGTTTCAAAAGAAAAATGCCAACATGCTATCGGAACACAGACCATATGATTGCGCCATAGACTTACAGGAAGGAACACAACCACCTTTTGGCCCAATCTACAATCTATTGCAGATAGAGTTGGCGGAGTTGCAGAAGTATATCGACGAGAATCTAACCAAGAACTTCATCCGTCATTCAAAATCGTCAACTGGAGAACCCATCTTATTTGTGAAGAAGAAAGATGGCTCGTTGCGGATGTGCGTAGACTATCGAGGCCTCAACAAGGTAACGAAGAAGAATCGTTACTCGTTACCCTTGATTTTTGGTCTCTTAGAACAACTTGGACGTGCAAGGATCTTTACAAAAATTGATCTAAGAGGAGCTTACAACCTCGTATGAATCAAGGAAGGAGATGAGTGGAAGATAGCGTTCCGTACAAGGTATGGCCATTTTGAATATAATGTCATGCCTTTTGGTCTTACCAATGCTCCAGCGGTCTTTCAACATATGATGAATGACATTTTTCGAGAGTACCTTGATGATTTTATTGTCATCTATTTGGATGATATTTTGATATTCTCCAAAAATGAGGAAGAGCATGAAAAACATGTTCGTTTGGTATTGGAGAAACTATGCGAGCGAGGACTATATGCCAAATTAGAGAAGTGTTTGTTTCACCAAATAGAGATGGAATTTTTGGGGTTCGTTGCGACTACGGAAGGCTTGAAGATGGCCCTCAAGAAGGTGGAAGCAATCGTGTCCTGGGAGGTTCTGAAGACAGTTAGAGACGTACAATGCTTTCTTGGTTTTGCCAACTTCTATCGGATCTTTATCAAGAATTACCCTCAAGTTGCTACTCCTCTCACTCAGTTGACATGCAAGGATAAGCTGGAATGGGGACCTCTAGTAGAGAAGGCATTTCAAAACCTGAAGACCGCATTTACTACGGCTCCAATCTTGGTACATCCAGACTTTACAAAGGCCTTCTATTTAGAAACTGATGCTTCGGATTTTGCTTTGGGAGCTGTACTTTCACAAATGGAAGAAGACAAGAAGCTCCATCCGGTTGCATTCTATTCTCGAAAGTTCTCTGCAGCTGAAATCAATTATGAGATCTACGATAAGGAACTTCTTGCTATAGTGGATTCTTTCCAAGAATGGCGTCACTTTCTTGAAGGAGCTATACATCCAGTGACTGTATATACAAATCACAAGAATTTGGAGTATTTCATGTCGGCTCGAGTTTTAAATCGACGTCAAGCTCGATGAAATATGTTGCTATCTCGGTTCGATTTTATTATCACTTATTGACCTAAAAAGTAGCAAGGACTATCTGATGCCTTATCGAGGAGATCATATCTTGTACCAAAGGCTGGAGAAGCAGCATTTGATCAACAATGTACGACATTGTTGAAGCCAGAGCAATTTCAGCTTTGCGCTACTATTATGCCAATTGATGCTGACTTCCTGAATCACGTACGTGCCGTAACCATTGAAGATTCAGTAGCCATTGATATTAAGCAGCGTGCCAATGACGACAAGTTCAAGGTGGAGGGAGATCTTTTATACTTTGAAGAGCGGTTATATATCCCAAAAGGACCAGCACGACTCCGAGTTCTTCAATCTCGCCATGATTTTTCAGTTGCAGGACATTTTGGATTCAACAAGACCTTGGAGCTTATTTCTCGAGATTTTTGGTAGCCCCAAATGTAGAAGGATGTGAAAGATTTTGTCTTCTCCTGCGACATCTGTTCAAGATCCAAGAATCCTCGGCATCGCTCTTGTGGACTCCTACAGCCATTGCCGATTCCACGTCGACCATGGTCTTCAATTTCCATGGACTTCATCACGGACCTGCCATCATCGAATTCATTTGACATCATCTTTGTCGTGGTAGATCGGCTTACAAAAATGACATACTTTGTCCCTTGCAAGAAGACATCGTCCAATGAAGTCATAGCAAGGCTCTTTCTCGATAATGTATATCGATATCATGGACTACCAGATGATATCGTATCAGATCGAGGAACCCAGTTCGTATCAAAGTTTTGGAGATCTCTCTTTGAGATACTGAAGGTAGATATCAAGCTTTCTTCGGCTTTTCATCCTCAAACTGATAGTCAAACGGAACGGGTGAACCAAGTCTTGGAACAATACTTACGATGCAGCATCAACTATCAGCAAGATAATTGGACCACATATCTGTCGCTAGCCAAGTTTGCATATAACAACACCCTCCATGCGTCGACTCAATACACACCATTCTTTTCCAACTATGGGTATCATCCAAAGCTTGATTTATTGAGTCCATCAACAAATAACAATCCAGCAGCTGAAGGATTTATGAAACAACTATCAGAGCTTCAAAATACGTTGAAGCTTCAATTACAATCCGCTCAAGAATCCTACAAGGCGTCTGCAGATAGATTTCAGAATCAAGCACCTACTTTCAAAATTGGAGATAAAGCATGGCTTCTTCGACGAAATATCAAGATTAAGCGACCATGTGATAAGTTGCACTATCGAAGATTGGGACCATTTATCATCCAAAAGCAAATCAATCCAGTGGCGTACCGTCTGGAATTACCGGCTTCTATGAAGGTACATCCAGTCTTTCATGTTTCTTTATTGGAGCCTTATCGAGAGTCATCTTTTCCTGGAAGAGTGCAATGTCCGCTACCTAGTATTGAGATCGAGAACCACGAGGAATACGAGGTTGAAAACGTGCTGGATTCTCGACGAAGGTGGGGCAAATTGGAGTATCTTGTTCATTGGTACGGCTACGACATTAATGAGCGAACGTGGGAGCCAGCTGAAAATCTCACCAATGTGCCACAAAAGGTACAGGAGTTTCATCAACAACATCCTTATAAACCTAAGTCGGTGTCGTATTGTAACACGAGTATACCGTGAAAATATAAAGAAAGGAGGCTTTTATTAATGTTCAGTTATCTCGAATATTGGGAGCAACGACCAACTCCAGTGCAAATACTGAGTGGCCAGGTTCAGTTACCCTGTTACAGTCAGCCGGGGCATACTAAAATGCTCCGTTCGATTCCAATAATGGGAGTCAGCAGGAAGAGAAAGGACCAATTCACACGACGGGTGAGCCTGGTTCGAAGAGCCAATTGGATCCAATTTCAAGAATCCAATCCGGGTCCTCTTATCCAATATGAGACCTGCATTGGTCGGGCAACCCAATGCAGTCTAATTACGGGAAAATCCAGGTCTTAGTACGGGCATCTTACCCAATATGAGACCTGAATTGGTCGGGCGACTCAATGTGGATCCAAGTACGGGGTTTCGATTCTGTTTCAGGTTGTCCTATTCTCTGTGCCGTTTCAGAGAACGTTGTTTTTGGTAAATGGATCTCTTAAAGGTAAAAATGGAGGAGAAAGCTTTGACGGCGGGAGCCAATTTCGGATCTAAGCTCTGACGATGGGAGCCAATTCCGGATCCAAGATGGAAGATTGAAGAAATTCAGAGGATAAGGTTAGGGGGAGAAGAAGTTTTTTGGAGAGGTTTTTTGAAGATCAGGGGGGGAGAGCTAGCTTCATGCTTCGGGGTCGGGGAAGAAAAGACAGAGAATTGGGTTTTTCTTCTTCATAGGGTTTTGGGAAGACTGAGGCAATCGTTGCTCAAGTCAGTGTTGTAATGGTGAATTGGAATTTTTAATGAAGTGGGTGTGATCACTCTTGACTGTTTTGTGAAATCGGAGTTACGACTGTCATTGGAGAATTAAAAGGGTGTCTATAGGATTGAGTATGCGGAGTGAATGAAATTTATTGGGTTAATCTAACAAGACAATCAGTGGATACAAGATCGTAAGTACAAAGCGGTATCGAAGATTAACAGTTTGGGTTGTTCGGGGTTCTTTGTAACGTTTAGAGGCCTACCGGCCAGGACAAAAAGGACTTCGGCGAGCAGTCGAAGGGGCATTTGTATTGATTTACGGTGTATTTTTGCAGTCATTTATATTCTAACAGTCAAAAACTGATAGACTGCTTGACTATTGGCGAATTTCCATACTACCTTCTACAGCCAGACGCTCGGCACGTTCTCGAGCAGGAAAGCACGTAATACGACACCAGTTCGACAATAGCTTCTTTCTGAAGCTTGCTCACCCAAGAATATAAGAAAGGGAGAGAGCACCACCAAAATTTGTAGTTGATGTAGTTATTTTCTCCAAGATAAAATAGAATTTTTTCAGTAGCCATAGTTTGGTTTTCCGATATGGATAGCCAAAAGATAGATACTATGCCAGTCAGATTATCTCAACCAACTAGTTCACGAAGGCGACCCTGAGATGAAGAACTACCTGTACCACGATGACGACGGAGGATACCAAGTAACCGATCACTGGTGATTGTATTTTAGTCCGAGCTTGCTTACGATGGTCAACGAGAAGGCATATTTGCAGGACAATTTCACAATGAAGATACGGAAGTTCATGCTTGGTCAGAAGTTGAAGGAGTGGGCCACTACCGTTGACTTCAAGGGCCGATGAACCACTTACCTCGTGAACAACAATTGGAGTTCATAGCAGACGTTATGTGACAGATCTTCATTTTCTTGCGTTGATACTGATTGACAACAACATTGCTTCTTAGAGACCTCGAAGCTAAAGGAGGGGGTGATGTCAGGGACATAGTCTTTAGAACCTTCTAGAAACAAGTTTCTAGAACCTTCTAGAAGCAAGTCTCTGGAATCTTCTAGAAGCTTCTTAGTTGGTAGAAGATGTTAGGGACATAGTCCTTAGAACCTTCTAGAGATAAGTTTCTAGAACCTTCTAGAAGCTTTTTAGTTGGTAGAAGTTGCTTGAGAAGCTTCCTAAATAGGAGTATATATTGGAATCGAGGCTGAAGAGTTCTTCAGTCTTGACAATACATCTCTTGGAGCTCTAGCTCACCTCTCTAGTGTTGTTCTTGTATTCATCTGATTAATCTAGTTCTTGCCAGTTCTTCTTGAACTTCTTGGTAGATATCAAGTCTGTATTCTGTGTCCGTGACAGAAGGTAAATAGAATTGAAGTAGTAGCATTTACTGAGTTTCTATAAGATCAAGACAAGTTTGAAATTTGGCACCTATAACTTCATCATTTAAATGCCAAAAGCATGAAGGAGCTTCAATCTATTATAAGTAACTTGGATCTTAGTCAATTTAATTACAATGCCATAATACTTACTTGTGAAGATTGTATCGAAGGTAAACAACAAAAGGCTTCATTTTCAAGTGGAGCCACAATACATAGTAGCAAATTATTGAAGATTGTACATTTTGATGTTTATTGATCAATAAAGATGCCATAAATTGGAGGAGTAAGGTATTATATCACATTTATTAATGATTTTTTAAGAAAGGTGTGGATTTATATCTTTAAAGCTAAAAGTGAGATTTCTTAAGATTTATAGAATTTAATGCACTTGTGGAGAACCAATATAAGTGCAAGATCAAAACATTATACATAGAATATGGAGGTGAATATATGTCAAAGTAGTTTGATGAATTTTTGAAGATTTAAGGTATTATAAGAAAAACCTCTATTCCTTATACTCCACAATAAAATGGAATTATTGAAAGAGTAAATCTTATCATTGTAGAGATGACAAGGAATATACTTTATGTACAAAATTTTAGATATAAGTATGAGATTGAATCTATTATAAATGTAATGTATATAAAGAATAGATACTCAATAAGTGCACTCAAATCAATGACTTTATGAGAAGCTTAGAAAAATAAAAAACCTTGTAATTTATATATGAAGATTTTTGGATGCATTGATTTTTTAAAAATATCTAATTTTATGAGGTCCAAACTTGATTCAAAAAGTATAAAATGTGTGTTTTTTGGATATTATGAAGGTATCAAGGCACATAGGCTAGTATATTTAAAAACCAAGAAGATCATGAAGAATCAAGATATAGAATTTTTAGAATACAAAAAAACTTGTGAGTACTTGGAGATGTATTTAAGTAGGAGGAATGGTATATTTATGGACATATCTTTAATTCTAGCAAAGAAAAAAAAAAAAAAATGAAGACAATAAAGATAGTAGAAAAAAAAAATCAAGATAAAAAGTATAAGCTAAAATAAACCTCTATTAATTGGAAGTTTATTCTAGTTTATAAAAAATAAATTAATTATATAAATTTTATAGATTATAAACTATTAATTAAATTATAATTAATTTTTTCTTTATTCTTCTTAAATAATCTAAGCAATGAAGCCAAACTTTAATACCAACTTAAATTTTTAATAATAAATTTTTAATAATTTTTATGTAATTAAAATTTTTAATAATAATTATTTATTTTATTAATTATTTATATTTATTTATATTTATTTATTTATTTATTTATTTAAAAATTCATCCATTGATAAAATTTCATCTTTGAATAATAATTCATCCATGTTTTAAAATTCATCCTTGATTTGAATTTTGTCAAACATTCATCTATACAAAATCCTAACTTAATTACATCCCAATCTATTTCTTCTAATCTAAGGTTTTTTCTACTTATAATTTTTTTTACTATTGATTCTTAAAATTTTGATCCAATTTTTATATTATCTGACAATAGATAATTCCTATTTTGAACCTCTAATATTCAATTCCTATGCCACTTTTGTAATAATATTCAAAAGCTACTATTTTTGTTGATGAATACAAATTTGGAAGAAGGTCTAATACTACAATAAACCTTGGCTATTCTTCTTCTCTAATTCTTAGAATTTATTAGAATATTTTTATAATTAACCTCATTTATGTATGTCAATCAATATTGTGTCATTCATATAATTTTCTCATAGAATTCATGCACTTGATGGATTTGTTACATATATTCCTCTATAAAACTTTGATGACTTCTCATTAAAAAAATTGTTTAATAATTGTGAATTATAATAAGACTACCTCTCTTTTGCTACAACACATGCTTTGAGTTTGTTAATTTATTATCTTAGTCATTCTTTCCTTTCTTCATACATCTTTTAGACTAATTTGTGAACTTGCAAGGCATGAAATACCTTTATATTAAATGCTAAACTCTACCTAGCTTCAATATATGCTACCAATGTTTTTAACAATAAGCTTCTATTCTCTAATTATTATAATGCATTCTAGTCTAGATTGATTATAATAATTCTAGTATGCCATTGTAGAATTGTCACTTATTCCTACCACACATAGCTACAACACTACACCACCTTGTACATGGAAGAAAATTTCTAATACAAAAAAAATAGCAAGCAATGTTTTTTTTTTTTTTTTTTTTTTTTTTTTTTCACAACTATTGATTAAGTATCCAATATGCCATCACCACATACATAAGTTGAGTACAAAAAAAAAGAAACATTCTTTTAAAGCATCCGAAGACTTCATAGCACAAGAAAAGGAATAAATATCACACATAGTTGACAAGAATATGAAAACGATGCACATAATTTCTTCAATGAAAAAACATCCATACTATAAAAGAACGTTTTTGTGATATACTTAATTTAAATGTATCAAAGTTACTTGGAAGATAATTAATTTCACTAATAGGACAAGAAGAACATAATATTAATATATTTATAAATTTGAATGGAATTTAGAATAAGAAATCATTGGCTTAAATGGATTATTTGAGCTAGAAGATATTATCTTTTAGGATAGATATCCAACTATATAGTAATTCAAGGTGGATATTGGACGAAGGTTAGGATGGGGATTTTGAGATCAAATAGGGTTTTTTTTTGCTGGAATTTTTGAAAGGAGACATTCAACATTAGTTCAAGATTTTCTATGTCACTTCTTACATTTTTATCTTTTTGTGTTGATATTAAAAAATATATATATATATATATATATATATAACTGATTATGAGCTTTCTAACAAGCCATAGCATAAAAGAAATAAAGCTGTAAAGAGGGAGATCCAAGAAAATTTGTAAAAAAGAAGTTGCTAGAGTTTTTGAAAAAGGAGATTCATTATGGGTTTGGATTTTTCTATGCCACTTCTGGTATTTTTATCTTTTTATGTTAATATTTAAAAATAAGCTAGATCTAATTGTAAGCTTTTCAACAAGCCTTAGCATATGAGAAATAGAGTGGTGATGAGAGAGATTCAAACAAATTTATAGGAGGGGATTGTTGGAATTTTTAGACAGCAAATTTTAAAATTGATTAGGAGTTTTTATGCCATTTATTAGATTTTTTTTTCTTTCTTTTATTCTAAATGAGCTAAAATATGCCTAAATTGAATTAGTAATAAGTGTATTATAGATATTTTACGAAAAAAGAGTTTGAATTTGAGATTAGAATTAGGGATTGGATACATACTAGTACAAGAAAGAAATTAATCTATAAATTGTATCTAGTCTTTGAGTTGCTCTTTATATTTGATTTCATTTGGAATAACATTATGCCTTCTTATAATCTACTTATAATCAAAGATCCCATGTTCTCTTAAAGAAGCTTGTCTTCTTGATAAAAATTTGGTACTTCCACTAAAAGCATCCTTGGGACAATTGGGAGTACAAGTAGAGCATAATGGAGTTATGGAGTTGAAGTACAAGCTTGGAGCATGAGGAGGAATTCAAGAGTTAAAAAGAGAAAAGTGAAAGATTTTTTATATTCAAAGATAATGGATGATTTTCGAGGGGCTGGTACAAGTGGCATTAAGGGAGCAAGTACCAATAATTTTTTTTTGGCTTTAAGTATGTTTATAGAAACACAACAAAAGGTACAATCAAGTGAAAAGAGGGCGGCTGATACATTGTTAGGCGTGGTTAATAAATATGAGAGGTTTGATGGGAGAAACTTCACTAAGTTTCTCTAAGCATATGTCAAAGAGATAGAGGTACATCAAGTCCTGGAATTTTGTTATATCTTTAGTTTTGAAGTGACATGCATTTTTGAAATTAAGAAGAAGGTGAAGGATTTATATGAAGATAATTTAAAGGCCTAGAGTGACTTTGAAGGGAAGTTAATAGATGAATTTTTTGATAAAGATTTGGATAGAATCACAAAGAGATTGTTTTTTGGAATAGATTGAGCAATAATTGAAGAGGCCTATAGCCCTTAATGAATTGCTTAAGGAATTTGAGAGAAAATGCTTTCAACTCTCATCCTTACAAAGATTTTTATTGAGTACAAGGAAGACCAAGCTCTTCTTGGAAGTAGTAGATGAAGTACTAGAAGATATATTTTTTGTCCTTTTAGTTGATAAGTCCATTGAAAGAGGTTTAACTAATGATTGAAAAAGAGTAGAAGATGCAATGCTATTTGTAACCAAGCAATAATAAATGAAGGCAAGAAGAGGGACTTTAAAGAATGAAGCTCTACCACCTATGATACCAATCATTCCATTAAGTCTAATAACATCTACTCCAATTCAAGAGGTATATAAGACTCTTTCCAAAGATATCCTTAAGGAGTTGATTAAACATATGAGAGAATTGAAAGTGAAGATGAATGAGTTAAAGAAGATCTAAGGGACTACTTCTTTGTATGTATTAAAGAGATCAAAGAAATTTGTTAAAAAATACATGTATTATGATAGTTCCGAGTATGAAAGAAAAGATGGCTTTAATTATGATGATGACTTGAAAAAGAGAATTATCTTCTTCAAAGAAGATGGAATTAAGCTCATTGCTATGAAATGATATTTAGAGCTCAATTTTAGAAGAAGATATATGAAGAAGCTTGTAGAGGACTTTGATGAGAGAGCAAGTAGATTGTATATAAGAGAGGCTCAGTCTTATCTCATTAAAATAAAGACTAGAGGCATGGTAGCTACTTCAAAGCCATTGACAAAGGCTTTGGTTAGAAGTGCACAAGCTATTAAGAAGGCAATAGGTTGGAATGATCCAGTTGATGCTATTAGCTTGAAAGTCTTTTTAAGTTGTAATAAGGATTTAGAGGACTAAGATGCCATTGTAGAAGAGAAGAAGACTAGATCCTTTCAAGAAGTAGTGGAGCTCTCTAATAAGAAGATGCCACCAAGAATTAAGAAGTCTATTCAAAGAGGAGAAGGGTCTTTCTACTCAAAAGCTAAAACAATGCCTTCATCTCAACCAAATATTGGAATTAGAGCTTAAGAAAGTAAAGCAAAAGACAAAAAGAAGGAAGTTTGAGATAAGCCTAAAGATAAAGGCCCTTATTATAAGCTTCAATCAGACATCAAAAGCTCTATTGATATGAAGGAAATTTTAGAGAAAAAGATTTTTGATGCAAAAATTGAGTTCACGTTAAAAGAGGCATTTGACATTACAAAGAAGGACTTCTATGAGCTTATCATTGATATCATCAAGAAAAAAGAGCCAAATGACAATTAAAGCAATTATAATAAAGACATTGGATTCTTATTTGACGGAGGAAGAAGACCAAGAGATAAGACAAGTCTTTTTCCAACTTTGTGCACTTATGTTTGAAGAGATGCCACTTAGAAGAAAAAAGGTGATTACTCAAGACTATAATAGAGGCAAAAATCAAGGAGAAGCAAGAAGCGGCAAAGAGATGGAACATGGTAAAGACATAAATGAAATAAATTTATTTAATTGTATTTTTTATGAAAAGTTTGAAGGTAAAAAGATGAGTGCTTAATTTGCATATTTTTTTTGAACTAGGACTACTACAAAGACTCAAATAAAAGAGAGAGACCTCAAGAAGCATACCTTGGTACTTATTGATTATGGATCAAAAATCAACATCATGTCAAAAAGAATTTATGAGATAGATAAAAGGCCCATTGATATTATTTATAGATGGGTGTAGAAAGCCGCCAATAATTAAGAAGGTGATTTTTATGGAACATATTTGGTTGTTAGGACATGCATTAGAGATGTAGAGATAGAATAATTTTTTTTGTACAAAATTCTACTTTGTATTCTATCATTTTAAGGCATTCTTATATCATTTCTATAAAAATGGAAACCAAGGTTTTCACTATGCAAGGATTAAAAACTATGATAGAAAAAAGTCAATGTAATTTTTTACAACAAGATTGGATCATGAAAAAAATAGAGACCAATTAAAAGAAGCTTGTTTGAAGATCAATAAAGATTTTTATAGATTTTTAAAGAACAGCCATATAGCATAGAAGTACAAGAATGCAAGTGAGTCTTTTATCTATATATTCATCAATGTAGATAGTTTTGAATGTGGATTTTTGGATTTGAAAACTTTGGAGGTTTTGAGATTTCAAAAGATTAGAGATTTAGGTCATATATATAAGGATTGAATGAAAAAATATGAAAAAAAATTAAAAGGGTTTAATATGATTTTAAGTAATAAGTACATTTTAGATATTATTGAAGAAGAAGGATTTGAAGTTGATTATATAAAGGTTTTAGAAGGATTAGCTTTGCAAATAGATAGAGGTAGAGCTAATATTGTTGTAGAGCTTCATTCAAGACAAATATATGAGGAAATTTTAGAATTTTTTAGGAGGCTTGAGAGAATTAATAGTCATGTGATATTGTAAGAGGCTATAGTGCAGATTAAGTATAAAACCATGGCCAAGAAGATAAAGCTTGTGGCAACTCAATTGCCTCAAGATACCAAAGAATACATCAAATAAGCTACTATGGATCTGAAATTGAAGTAGTCAAGAAAAATTGATTAAAAATTTACTAAGGAGTGTTTAAATAAGTTGAAGATTGGAAGGAGTGATTTTTAATAAAGGTAGAGAGGAAGAAGTTTCTAGAGATTCTTTCCAAAAATGGTAAAGATTTTACCTTTGCACTTATAAAAATTGATTGTGGAAATCCTAGCATAGTAGCATCTATGGTTATTTTTACTGTTCCACATGTATCCTAAGATTTGAAGCCTATTTTGATGCCAAAGGCTTTGTTTTCTAAATTGATAGATTTATTGTAGGAAAAGGTCAAGATAGGTATCTTTGAACCATCTATTGTACCTTATTCCAATCGATGGTTCATCATATCAAAGAAGTATATAGTACTTAGGTTCATTCAAGACATATAACCGGCCAACAAGATGACTATTAAGAATATGGAGTCTGGATTAGTAGTAGATAAAGTAGCGAAAGCTTTTGCAAAGCATGCCATTTATTCTAGTAGAGATTTATACTTGGATTATAATCAATTTCAATTAATAAAAGAGAGTAGGGACCTAATCACTATAAAGATTCTTTTGAATCTAGTACATATGTGAATCTTGCCACAAAGTGCAATTAATTTTGTGGATCAATTGCCAAATGTAATAAACTAAATCTTAAGAGAGTTTATACTAGAGAAGACCTTATCCTTTTTAGATGATATTTCAATAAAAAGTTGTAAGAATGATACTAAGGATTTGACTTTGAGAAAAGACGGATGCCATATATTTGTAAAAGGATATATTAAAGATGTAGAGCATATTTTGAAAAGACTTAAGGAAATAAATCTCACTTTATTTCTTAAAAAAATCATATTTAGATTCAAAGAAATTATAGTTTTTGGGCATTTATATGGAAGCTATAGAAGAATATCAAATCTAAATAAGGTAGATACTGTAATAAGGATGAAATCATGTAGAAGCACCACTAAAGTAAGAAGATTTTTGGATACTTGTGTATTTTATCATATATAGATTCTTCATTATTATGAGTCACTAAATTGATTCACTTGAATATTTAATATAAAAAAATATATTTATAATGCTTAAAATCATAGATCTTGTAAATTAGTAGTAAAAGTTTTAGAAAAAAAAAAAAAAAAAAAAAAAAAAAGATTATCAATAGCAGATATACAACCTAGGATAGAGATTAGTAAGAAAAATTCTACAAAAAAAGATTTTTTAATTAACTAATATTAGATGAAGGGCCAAAAAAAATAATCTTTGTGTAAAAAGAAAAAAATATATTTATTAATAGTCTCTAAATATATATATATATATATATTTAAAGAAGAAGTAGAATTGTAGAAAAAAATAGTAGAAGAAAAGAAAAAGAAAAGGAAAGGAAAAGAGTAGAAGGAAGAAGGAGAATGAAGGGAAAAAAAAGGGGGGGGGGACGGAAGAAAAGAAGAGAAAAAAAAGAAAAGAAAAGAAAAAATATAAAGACAATCAAGGTGGGAAGAGAGGCTGCCTTTGAACGGCGGCAGCCTCTTTGTCGATAGGAGTCCGGCCACCCGGATCCCTCCCTCCTATTTTTGATTTTTTTCTTGCCTCAAGGTAGGAAGGCAGCGGCACTCAAGGAAAGATGTGGTCGTCTATTCTGATTTACGGCTGGATGTTGGAGGACTGCGAGCATTTTTTTCCGAAGAAGTACAGCGGCCTCTCTCTCTGATTTTCTGCTGGCTACGGAAGCTCCACGACCTTTGTGGGGGTATGGCAAGCAATTTTGTTTTGTAGGAGACCATTCAGGGTCCTTGATTTAATTCTAGCGTACAATCCTCTTTTTTGTTTACTTCTTGTTTTTTCCCTGCTAGTTACTTCATTTACGTCTGGAAGTGCTGCGGTGCAGCACCCTGGTTTTCGGTGATCAAAATTTTGTTGCATCGTTTATTGTGAGTGAGCTTTGGTTTCAACGGAGTTCTACTATTGTTTTCTTCTATATTTCCATGCGTTACCAAGCTTTGATCAGTACGAAGCTCTCTCTAGTTTTGTTGTTTTTTGTTCTAGTTGTCCAAGCTCCGGACGTTGCACTCGTGCTACCACTGTGCAAACCTTTCATCTTCCTTGTTGCGTAAGTGGCAAAGAGATTATTGTTCTTCATTTTTGTCCTTGTTGCTGGTTGCGGGTTCTCATTGCTCCTAGGTTCATGCATGCAATGATCTTGGAGGGCTCAATTATTCCTGATATTGTTGTTGTGGTGGCAGAGGGTCAGTTCCAGCTTGGTTCTTCCTTCACACTTTTGCTCTCTACTATTGGTGGCGGTACCAATGGCCTTTTTATGTGTTGTGTGCTAAGGAAAAGCTCAAAGGTACAGTGTTGCTCGTTGTAGTTGTGATTCTCATTGGGTAGGCTCAAAAGGCAGCTAAACATCATCTCCTGTGTTGCGTCGGAGCTGCGACACTGCAACGTGTGCTTGGCTATATTTTTTTTCCTTGCTGCAATGCAAATGCATGTGTTGCAGCAGATCAACAATATTGACTTGTGTTGATTCCTAATCAAAATTGAGATCGTGCAACAAAATTGTTGCAAGTGCGGCTAAACAGTACTCATTTTATTTTCTTAGTACTGTGCGGAGTTGTGGTGTCCTTAACGATTTAGATCTTCCTGTTTCAATGGCAAAATATTGCAGTGACAACAGCGGTGGTGCTGGGTTTAATTCGGCAATTGTGAAGGACGTCGCCTAGTTCTTCTTCCTTATATTGCAGTGCGATAAGGATATTGGTTATTGGTTCCTCATTGTATTTGGGTGTGATCTCTTATGGCAATGTGCATTATAACTGCAAGTGGTGAGTCATTCTGACAGAAGCATTGTAGCGAGGCAATTAATGGCGATTGAACGGCCAGCGGATCCCAAAGTGCCGTAACATTATACATTGTTCTGCACACCTCGTTGGAAGCTGTTGTGTATTTCGTGATCAATATATACTTTACTATATATAGGATTCATTAGTACTTTGTAGAAGCTAGATTTTGGCTCAATTTAGAATAGTTTTACCTATAGAATTGGTCACTAATTCTATAGAATTAAACAAGGATTATGCAACACTTACACATATTCAAGTGGTGGATTGCTACGAATTAAGGAATTAAAGTCAAAATTTCAGAGTACAGTTGGAACTGCTATAAGGTAGTCGTTTGGTGTGTGGTGGCAATTCTAGAGCCGTGCATGGGGTAGACTCGCAGCCATGATTGAGTAATAGAGCCAACACTGCTGGGGTAAGCTTGGTTGCAAAGTCTTGTAGGAGAAGAGAGCTTAAGTCAAGAAATCTAGATGAGTAATACTTCTAAGCCGTTGGAGCACAAGGAAGTGGCATCTTTAGTTGTTTCATGCAAAGCCTCGTTAACTTGATAGCAAGGCGGGTATAAGTTCATTTCGGAATAAATTGCAACAAATCAACACCAACTCCAAACTTGGTGAAAATTTTGGTGATGTGTTCACACTAGAAGTACTTAGATAGAATTGAATGAGATCAATTCAGATTCGATTGGATTAGAATTTGGTTGAAAACTTATTGGAATATATTTAATTTAAAGATGAATTTTATACATAGATGAATTGTTAATAAATGAATTTAATCAAATATAAATTAAAATAATAAATAGTTAATTTAAAATTATGATTATAATTAAATGAATAAATAAACCTCACATTATTAAGTTCTTTTGATTATATGGAATTGTGGAATAATCTATTATTATAAAAGCGAGTTGTTATTAGAGATTTATTTAATTAATTAAATGATTTAAAGAATTTAAAAGATATATTGATTAAGTTTTAAATAAGAATTAAAATTCCAAGATTTTAATAATTAATTTACTTATTGTGAACTAAAATTAACTTCCAATTAGTAAAGGTTTATTTTAATTCAAAATTATACTCATATTATAGAGCTTTTGAATCAATTATTGAGAAAAGAGAAGAAGTTTGCATGGAATGAAGAGCAAGAGTTGGCCATGGATGGATTAAAGGTGGTTTTAAAATCACCACTAGTATTAAGGCAAGTAGATTATAATTGTAGAAGATCATTAACAGTGATAGTTGACACAAATCTCATAAATATTGGATAGGCTATTGGACAAGATAATAAGGAAGTTAACTAATTTGTAATTAGGTTTAGAGCAAGGATTTTTATTGAGAAGCAAAGAGCTTATCCATAAGTAAAAAGAGAGCTTTGGAATGCATTCACCATATTGAAGGTTGAGAAGAATTACTCAATAGGTGCTTATGTGGTGATGGAAACTGATTTCTTGCTTTTGCTTGAAATGGTTTTCAATTGTACTACATTGGATATTACTATGCTTAGATGGATTTCTTTTATTAAGTCTCTAAATCCTATTGTAGTACATGTCAGGGACAAAATAAACTCAATGACAAATATGTTGTCTAAAACTAGATACTTAAGAGAAAAAAAAATGCTTGCACAAGAAAAAGATGGAGAATTAATCCAAGGCTTTTTATTTGCTACAAATAGAAGAGATTAAGGTGATGAGATTCTACCCTTCAAAATTAATTTGTGTAAAGAGAGGTTGAGAGATATTAGCTTGTATTTGAGTACATTGGAGAAATAAGAGGGTTAATTGGACAAGATCTTGAAGGATATTAGGCACCAATCTTACAACTATCTTTTACATGATGGATTCTTATGAAAGAGGTAAAAGAGGAGAGATAGTATACCCTAGAGAATGGTAGATGATTTGACGACCAAATACAAGGTATTAGGTGAGTTTTATGATACATTGTCAGCTGGACATAGAGAAGTTTAGACTATCTATGTAAAGATCATGGATGCTATTGATAGAAGAGCTTACATAAAGATATAGAGGAGTTTATAAGTTCTTGTAAAGAATACAAAATTATAATTCAAGGTGAGATATAGAAATGGTTTATGTCCTACTTACTTCTTGTCATTTATTTTTAATAGGTGATTGATTTGGTTGCCATGCCAATGGAGCTTTAGAGTATGAAGTATTTAATTTTGACAAAAAAAACTCTCTAATTATATAGAAGAGAAGACATTGAAATCAAAGTCTATGGAAGTAGTTTTTTTGTTTATTTTGGAGGATATTATATATTACTATGGTAGCATTGGAAGAATGAAAGCAAACTGAGGTGAGCTTGATACATCAAAAGTATGTGATTTCTTCACAAAGTATGGAGTGCAATTGAAATTAACTACTTCCTACAATCTTGAAGCTAATAATAAGAGTAAAAGGAGGTACCTTTCAATTATTCAAGATTTTTCAAGGCATGTAGGGATTACGTAAGGTTGTGACTCAAAATTTTATCATTTGCTTTATAGGCAAATAGGACTACTCATAACATAGTTACTAGCTATATGCTAATGGAATTGATGTTGAGATAAAAGCCTTTAATTCTTATAGAGAAATTTATTTTTTCTTCATTATTTTTATCTTAGGAGGATGGCATTGATGGAAAAAGATTATTGGAACTTTGAATTTATTAATTAAAAATATTGCTCAAAGATTATCAAATTGCTATAGAAAAGCTTAAAGCAATAAGATTGAACAACAAAGAAAGATTTCATAAAAGTCATCTATTGAGACTTAAGCCAATTAAAGTGGGTGATTGGATTTTGGTTTATAATAGTAGTTTGATGTAGCAACATTCTATTATTTGTAAGTTTGTACAGCATTGGTTTAAATCCTATGTGGTAGTTGAAGTACATAATAATGCAACTTATTTTCTTCAAGAATTAGATGGAACACCATTGAAGACTATGATTATAAGAAAGTAAAGTCTTTAAATGGCAAGATGAGATACATTATATGGAAGACTTAAAGGCTTTTGAGCCTCATCTTTTTTTATCAATGGTTCAAAAGTGATACAACTCATAATGACTCTAATTCTAATGATGGTGGTATTGTGATATAATTCTTTGGCACTTATCAAAGTATATGTAGGTTTGGAAGAGGTGAGTGTTGTGATGTACTTAATTTAAGTGCATCAAAATTATTTGGAAGATTATTAATTTTACTAATAAGAGAGGATGAATATAATGCTAGTATATTTATAAAATTGAATATGAATTAGAATAAAAATTTGTTGACTTAAATGGATCATTTGAGCTAGAAAGTATTATCTTTTAGGATAAATATCCAACTATATAGTGGTTCAAAGTAGGTATTGAAAGAAGGTTAGGACAAAGGTTTTAGAATTAAGTAGGATTTGTTTTTTTGCTGGAATTTTTTAGACGAGAGATTCAACATTGATTTGGATTTTTTTACGCTATTTCTTATATTTTTATCTTTTTGAATTGATATTTAGAAGAAAACTATATTTAATTGTGATATTTTCAACAAGCTATAGTATATAAGAAATAAAATTGTAAAGAGGGAGATATAAGCAAATTTGTAGGAAGGAAATTGCTAGAGTTTTTAAAAGAAGAGATTCAATACTAGTTTGGATTTTTTTATGTCACTTCTTATGTTTTTATCTTTTTATATTAATATTTAAAAATAAACTTGAGCTTTCTAATGAGCCTTAACATCTAAGAAATGGAATTGTGACAAGGGAGATTCAAACAAATTGAATTGTATAAGATATTTTAGTAAAAGGAGGTTTGAATTTGATATTAGAATTAGGAATTGAATGCATCCTAATATAAGAAAGAAATTAATCTATAAATTGTACTTAGTCTTTGGGCTTCTCTTTATATTTGATTCTATTTGAAATAATATTATGCCTACTTATAATCTAATTGTGATCAAAAATCCCGTTGTCATATTGTGACATGATTATATAGTAAAAATATGACTAAAAATAATTTTTTGATTAATATTCTATATTATTAGTTCAACAAGAATTCAAAATATTTTAATAAGGCTTTTATGAAAGCCTCTTAGCCTATTTTCTTATCTTAATAGTAAGTAAATAAAAGTTAGTTAGTATTTTTACCTTCTAGGATATAGAAACTCTTTTATTACCTTAAAAAAACCATAGATTATTAAAATCAAGGTAGAAGAGATAAATAGTTGGTATGGTTGATACTAGGATCAAATTAAGGATAGGATTGGGCGAAAAAATCCTTAGGATAGATTAGATTGATACTTGGGGATCAACCGTTTATGAGATAGAGTCAAAATCAGACCTCTAGTCACTAAAATGACCGCCTAGGACAAATTAGGGTTTCATTTGAAGATCAGAGAAGAAGACTTGAGAGCTAGCTTCAAGCTCTTTTCAAAAACATAATAGTATTTTTTGTAGATTTTTTGGAGACTAGAAAATGATTGTTCAAAGTCAGGGTTTGAATTTGAATAAAATTTGAATTTATAAAAATAAATGAGTGAACTTTTGATTGATAGTTGTTTGTAAATATTATATACATATATATGTTATTTAACTAAGAGCTATATAGCGATGTCCTACAAGACCTTTGACATGTGTCTAATTTGTAAAACACATATCTTAACTTACAAGATAAGTTTCTTATATGTATATGATATTGTTAGCTTATATCACAAGCTATCAATATGTGCAATACATGGCTAACTTGTTGACCAAGTTTCAATCTAATCTACTAATCAAATATAAATATTTATATTATTAAATATATATCTATGAAGCTTCTAAAAAGCTTATTCACAAGATAATATCAAATCTATCCATATTTATTTTCTATCTAATACTTCTTATTTAATTAAATACATATGTCCATGACATTACACCACCTTCTAGGAATAAGTTCCACAAAGAGTGGTCATCACATATTGAGGAAGTTGAAGATACAACAAATTATGCTTTGTACATATTTTAATCTTAATTTTCTTTCAAGGTAGTTGATAGGTTGTCTTAATTATTGATAATATTTTATTCCAAGGTAGGAAGACCACTTTTTTATTTGATTATTATTTAGGTCTTTATAACTCCCTTCAAATAAAATATTTGGAATATCATTAAGAGTCATTCCTACCTCCAATAAAATCATCAAATTTCAAAAGTCTCTTTCAAGGTCATGATATCAAATACATTATATTTTCTATCATTTACGAAAGAATATGTCATTCTTAAAGGTCTTTGTTTTTAATACGACATCTTGAAGGTTGTGACAATTACAACGTCTTATCCAATAAGTCAACAAAAAATAGCTTTTGAATTGAACATATTGGATGTTGATAATCCATATTTTTAAAACTATAAAAATACAAAAATTATAAAAAATGATAGAAAATAGGAATGCAATTATTTTTGAATTGTATTTCTTTTATAGTAAAGATTTGTTATTATTCATCTTAGTTTTGATAGATGTCATTGATGAAAAGGATCAACCTTCTTTGCTATATTTATCCTTAAGTCTAAAATTTCTTCTATTTCAAATTCTTGATTATTAGCTACTTTTATAGAAGGTGGTAGCATTTTTCTTCTTCTTGAGATATTCATTATTTTATATGATTCAAAAATATATACATGAAATACATGAAGCAACTTTATAAACTTTGATAGATGTAAAAGATATACAATTGGATTGATTTCTTTACAAATAAAAATGATCCATACCTACAGTAATCCAACTTATGATAGAAGTGATTATTCTTCATATTGTGATTAAATAATCATATTTTATTATCAATGTAGAATTGATATTATTCTTTGCAATAGGCATCCATATTGATCTTTTGTTATTTTTGAGCTTCTTTTAATTATACCTTTATTGTTACATGTAGCTCTAATATATAATTTGTCCAATCTTTTATCATAGGATTATTAATTTTTGAAAGATCAAAAGTATCAAGTTGTAGATGATAACCATAATTAATAAAAAGATATTTGTTACATAAAAGAATGTATCTTATTATTATAAATAAAATCTATCAATAATAAAAGAGTTGTCCAATCATCTTGTTGGTAGTTAATAATATACCTCAAATATTCCTCCAAAACTTAATTCAATCACTCCATTTATCTACAAGTTTGAGAATTTAATACCAAACATAATTTTTTATCTACTTATAGAATCTTAAAAAATATTTTCTAAAATCTTAATAAAAATTGAGTCTCTCTATCTGATATAATATCTTTAGATAATCTATGATAGCAAGAATTGTTGTCAAGAAAAAATATAGTTGTTTCTTTAATTGTGATAGATTTTGTGTATGGTACAAAATATACTATTTTGATAAAATAATCTAGTATTACTAATATAGAATCATATAAACTTGAGATTAAAAGATTTATGATAAAATATATAAAAATAAAAAATGATGCTTATTTTGGAATAGGTAATGGCTAAAAAAATCTATAAGGTTGATAATAAGGAGTTTTTTATTTTGAAAAAATGTTATATGATTGTACAAAGTCTTTGACTACCTTCTCTATTGGAAGCCACCAAAAATCTTAAGGTATTAGTTTTAAAACCTTCTAATATCCAAAATATCTGATTGTTAAAAATCTATGATGAACTTGAAGAATATATAATCATGCTTTGTCTTTTGGAATATATAAGCATTCTTCAAAATAGAATGGATTATTCTTCAATTCAAATTTAAAAGTATCATGAAACTTAGAAGAATTATTTTTAATATTATAAATAAGTGAATCAAAGAAAATAATCAATTAAACATGCTTGAAAAAGATTGAATCAATAATTAATGTTGATTTCATTTCTCAAAGATGAAAATATTTTGGCTTCAAGAAAATCATTCTTTGTTGATTAAAAGCTGCATCTCTTTATTTTAATACAAGATAAAAATATCTAAAAAAAATATTAGAAAAACTTTGTTATTTTTTACATTAATAAGTAATCTTGAAATCAAATCTTGATAAAGATGCTTCAATAGGCTTGGTGATGATTCAAAATATGTATTAACATGAAGTACTTGAGATTCTTATGATCTATATACATAATGATTGAATTAAAAGTGACTTTTGGATAATGATACTATTATTAGAATAAATCTATAATTACAAGAAGCTTTTTTTGTGGATCTTATAGTTGATCTTAGCTATTGAAAATTTCTTAGAATGAAAAGCTATCAAGTGGAATTCATCAATCTATAACAACACCACATCTATAACAAAATCTGATGTATTTTTTTCTATTAAAAATACCTTAAAAAAGTCAATGTCATATATAAGTAGTATTAAAATACATGTTATATTTAAGGCTTTAAAAGATGCTTCAACCTCAAATTTCTACTCAAATTTGTCTTTGCATATAAGACATGTAAGAGAAGTCATAACTTGAAAAATATTTTTAATAAAAATTTGGTTATAATTAAAAACTTCAAAAAAATGCTTGTCTTTGATTATTTTTGGAATCTTTCAATCTATAATAGTTTAGACTTTCTTGAGTTTTGTCATAAGGTCACCATTTGAGATAATATATCATAAGAAATTAAACTTGAGTAGTATGAAATACACCCTTTTTTTTATCTTAGCATATAATCCTATATCTCTTAGTTTTTGTAGCATGTTATGAACATGAAGTTCATATTCTTTTATATTCTTAGAATAAATTAAAATATTATCTAGATAATAGATAATAAAATCTTCAAAAATCTCATGGCAAATATTATTCATTAGATGTTGAAATATAGATGGTGCTCTCTAAGTCCAAAAAATATGACATTATATTTGAAATGCCCATACTTGGTTTGAAATGCAATCTTCTATTCATCTCCTTCTTTGATATGTACCACATTATATGATTTTTATAGATATATTTTTATATAGATCTTTACTTAATTAAATTAATCAAGAAGTTCTAAAATCCAAAGATAGAAGTCACTTATTCTTAATGGTGATTTTATTGAGTCTTTGATAGCCTACATATATTTACAAAGATTTATTTTTTTTTACAAATAAGATGAAAGCTTCTATTAGAAATTTAGAATAGCGTGTAATATTTTTAGCTAAATTCTTGTCAATGTATTCCTTGCATTGTGATAAATTATAGATTGGTCTAAATAGCAGTTGAATTATGTCTTAAAGATGAACTAAACAATCATAAGAATGATGCTTTTTGAAAATATCTTCATTTTTTTTCAAAAACATCTTGATTATCTTAGTACTAGCTTAGAATACTACTTAAAGTCCTTTTTTTATCAAAAATAGGTGTGGTGTATATAATAAAAGATGACCTTTGTTTTGCAACATGCATGAAAGTTCTTATACCTATTAAAAAATATTTGGTTATATTGAATTTATGAATATGTACTTAATTAACAATATTTTAGACTTAACTATTGAAAAAATCAATGTTATAAGGAATCTAGTCTATTTGATGATTATACTTCTCTAGCCATGATTATCTTAAAATAATTGAATTAGAAGATGATCTAATCATATTAAATATTATTAAGTTATTATAATTATTAGTTGTTATATCTAAAAGAAAAGTTTTATGAGTAACACCTCTTAAGGACAATGAATAACCATCCATCTCTTCTAAATACATGGATTTTTTTTTTCTTCACTATAGATATTTCTTATTTTTTGACAAAATCTTTAACTGTAAAAATAAGTTGAGGCTCTTGAGTCTAATAAGTCAAAGACTTTGTAATTTTTTAATCCTAAATAAACTTCTATTATAAAGCAAAGTAAAGGATTTAAAAAGAGAATAGGACTTTTACTAGGTGTTGTACAAGATTCCAATTGCACAATCTCTATCATAGTTGAAAAATTTTATTTTCCTATACATTTTTTTTTTGGCAACCATTCTTTTCATTTTATAGTTGTGTTGCTTCTTTGGACAATATTCAGTAATAGCTGAAGCAATAAATTTCTCTAATAAATATGCTCTTAGTATTATTAATATTAAATCTTTGACATTATCTTTTAATTTATATCAAAATTGATTGATAAAGGCTTTGTCATTCTAATCCACGTTGCAAGCAAGGTTTTGGAATTTAGCAATATATATGGTGGCTGAACGTGATCCTTATCATAAACATATAAGTTTAATCTCTACTACCATTTTTTAATTATTTTTTCTAAAAATAGCCATAAATACTTTTAAGAATAAATTTAGATTATAAAAAAGATTTGAATCTTTTTCTATCAAAAATACAAATCAAATAAGAGCACTTATAGAGAAAAATGCATCTATGAATCCAACTTGAGTAAATCCATTAAGATATTAAGAAAGATGCAATCTTAAATAGAAATTAACTTCTTATAAAAATCTTCAAAATTTTGATCTTTGTCAATCAAACTTCTCTAGCATACTTATCCTTGCTTCTCTCATACTTATAGTAGCAAGTCTTCTTGAATAAAGTTGTGAACTAGCTCTACTTACTTCTTTCAATTCTACAATTTTTTGGCATAGACTTTAAACTTCATTTTTAACCTCTTCCATAGGCCTTGGAATATTACTTCTATTATTGATGTTAGAAATATATGAAATTTCTATCTTAAGAGTATTAAAAATATAGTAAAGATCTATAATACTTATATATCTATTTTTATTTTTATAAACAATAGCATCTATAATTTTTTTTCCATATACAAGTCAAAAAAAATTAAAAATAAAAATAAATGAAAATAATTTGCAACCTCTAATACCAAATAAAAATTTCCACAAAGAACGGTAGTTCATCCTCTTTAAGAAAAAAATCACTATAAGAAAATTATAATATTAATTTAACAATGAATAGTTTGCAACCTTCAAAATAGAACAATAAAAGTGAAATAATCTACTCACTTCTAAAACAAAATAATAATAATAAGTTAGCTTTCTTATCAAATTGTCAAGAACATGAATCTCAAAGAATGAAAAACTCAATATATCCTTGTATGACTTGAAAAGAGTAAATATTCACTCAAAACAAATATAGTATTGATATTGAAATGGCTATTATTAAAATACAAGAAGACTAGAATATCTTGAAACAAATCTAAAGACTACAAAGGCATTGATAAGAGTAAAAAAGGCTTCACTTTTGCCTCTATATATACTATCTAACTAGGAGCTATCTAGTAATATTCTATAGGACCTCCAACACATGTCTAATTTATGAAATATATGTCTTAACTTGTAAGGAAAGTTTCTTATATGTATGCCATATTGTTAGCTTATATCATAAGATACTAGCACATACAATATGTGGCTAACTTATCAACCAAATTTCTAACCTATCAACTAACTACAAACACATATAAAATCAAACATGGATTTGTAAGACTTTGAGGAAGTTTTATCATAAGATAATATCAAATCTACCTATATTTATTTTTTACCTGGTATTTTTTATCTAGTACTTTTTATCTAATTAAATATGTATGTCCATGACATAAGGTCGCTACTTATGGTTTTCAATCAAATACATAAGAAAAGAATTACAATTTAACGAAGTAGTAGGTTGGTGAAGCAATCTATAATTTGGTGGTGGCACAATATAGAGTGGTATTGGTATGTGGCAATACTTGAAAGTATGTCCCTATGGTGGAGTAGGTTGCTTGATATGAATAAAGTCAAGGCCTTGCATAGATAAGCTTGTGATCCTAGAGGTAGTATCTTCTTGATTTGATAGTGCAATGGAAGTAAAAGGTTCTCCTACCACATCCAAGTGATTTTCTCAAAGGAAGATGCTTTACAATGTCGACTTCTAAAGTCTGAAGTTGGCTGGCCCAGCTAGCATCACTTCTTTGGAGACCACAATGTCCATGGTACCCATTTGGAAAAACAATAAGAGAGAATGTGAGAGAATCAATGGAATCCAAATGAAATGATTGAATCTGTACAAAGATAAGAGTCTGTGATATTTACGGTATTGTCTCCTATAAGAACTACTGTTGTGCAACTACTTAAGAGTCCATGACCTAGCCCGCTTTGATACCATGTGGGAATCAACTAACACAAGATAATAATATATTGAACTGAAGAAATCTGAAACATGTTAATATATATATATATATATATATATTCAGAATATCGGGGTAACTCAAGATAGATAGGTGGATGAACTTTTTCATCCATAAGAGTTTATGCCAACACAATAACTGTCAAACTATACAATGGCAAATTTTGGGCAGAAACAAAATTTTGTGAAGTTTTGTACATCCCGAGATTTGGAGACATTAATTTGTTCTCACTAATTGTTGCCACTTAAAAAGGATACATTGTGTCTGTGGAGCTAGACGTCCTACAACTGATGAACATGGACAAAGTTGTGGTGATTGGCAAGAGAGAGGGAAACTTGCACTGCATGTGCATTCGTCCGTTACGAAGGAATGTATTGCTGGCAATGAGAAGTCTAGAACAATGGCATTAAGCGTTAGGGCATGACTCGTAAATGACAGTCTAAAAGAGGATAGAGGTGAGTTCCATGCTGAATCACTTGGTGGCTAGAAGTACTTTGTCACGTTCAAAGACAAATGCAGGGCCTAGACAGAGGTGTATCCGATTTGCCGGAAGGATCAGGTGTGCAACAAGTTTATAGACTTTGTTGCAACTATGCGAAGCGGAATGTAACAAGGCTTTGAAGGTTCTTTTCACTGACAATTGCGGAGAATACAAGAACAAACGCGTGACAGATTTCTTAAATGAAAAGTCAATCATGACCATTCAGATTGCGCCTTGTAACACACAACAGAATGGAGTGTCGGAGAGACTGAATAGAACCCTTGTTGAGTGTACGCTAGCGTAGGCCGAAGGAGTAAAAACAAATGCCTACGTCTTTAACAGAGTCATCAACCGAGGGGATGACACAAGAACGTCATTTGAGAAGTGGTTCAGACAGAAGCCAAACGTTACACACATGCGTTCTTTTGGAAGTAAAGTGTTCTATTGTGTCATCGACAATGACCGCAAGACCCTGGATATGAAAGGATGAAAAGCTCTATTTGTTGTCTACACAAAGACAATGTCTAACGTCAAAGTATACTTGAAGATATTCATCAGACTAAAACTGTCTGAGATTGCAAATTTGTCAATTTCCCTAAAAAATTAGAGATGGTTAATCTCGCTGAAGAGGTTACAGATGATTCAGATGACGGCACTAGCAGTGACAAAGAAGAAGAAGCACCAGGACTTCAACATGCACAACGCCCACGGCGTTCGAAAACTCGTGTACAGCCCTCGCTTTCACTTCACCTGAGACCACAAACTCAAGAAGTTGTCCAGCAAAGGCTGGCCATGGTAGCAAATGTTGTCCTGTCAACTCGAAGTAAAGCAATGGAGTTGGACAAGGCTGAACTATGGAAAGATTTCATTCAAGATGAACTCGATTCTCTGCCTAGAAATCAAACCTGGATTTTGGTGGGTAAGCCAGCAAATGCAAATCTCATTAATTGTAAATGAGTTTTCACAGACGAAGGAAAACTATGACAACTCAATGAGATACAAGGCTCGTCTTGTTGCAAAAGGTTTTTCGCAGAAGCAGAACGTAGACTATGATGAGACCTTTGCTCCTGCTGCAAAAATAGACTCGGTAAAAATTCTTTTGAGCATCGTTAATCATCAAGATTATGATCTCGTCTACTTGGACGTGAAGTTAACATTCTTGTACAGCAACATTACGGAATACTTGTTCATGAAGCAGCCTGAAGGCTATGACGACAGATAAGGAAATGCATGCAAACTGCTCAAAGGCTTGTATAGTTTGAAACAAGCCTCTCGTGCCTAGAATTAAAAATTCAACGAGTTCCTAGTGAAGTATGGACTGAAGCGACGCTCAAGTGACAGTTGCGTCCATGTTGAGCCGGAAGCCAGTATTATTCTGGCATTGTACGTTGACAACATTTTGCTTGGTTCAAAAATTCCCGGGTTTAATGACAAAATTGTCAACCATCTGAAAGAGCATTTTGACATGACCATGAGCGATGCAAAAAAAATCCCTGAGATTCCAGATTGAGCGAGATCGACGGCAGCAACGAATGAAGATTCACTAATCGAAGTATGTGACAATTCTCAAAAGATTCGGGATCACAGACTGCAAACCAGCAAAGACTCTAATGGAAGTTGGACTAAAATTACGAAAAGCATAGGACGACAAGAGAATCGGTGTTCCCTACCGCAAAATAGTTGGCAGACTGATGTATGCAGCAGTGATAACCACAATTGACATTGTATATGCTGTCAATAAATCAGCTCGACTTTACGACTCATTTGGCAAGGAGCACCGGGTGGCACTTGAGCAAATTTTGCGCTATCCTTGTTGAATTGTTGGCTGTGGTATTGTGTTTGATGGTTCTGAAGCTCTTGTGTTTGCCTACAGCGACTCGGACTATGCCGGAGACCTCAGAAAGGCAAAAAGTACGTGTAGTTACCTGTTCGTCACAAACGGAGGAATTGTCGCCTGGAAATCGAAGTTGCAATTGACGATTGTTGCGTGGACAACAGACGCAGAGAACATGGCAATGGACGATGTTGAATTTGTATGGTGCAAGTATATTAAATTGAAGTACTACCTCATTTGAGAAATGATAAAAATAAAAATAAAAATAGGACTAACTAACTAACTGAATTCCGTTGATTTTGTATCGACTGTTGATCGAGCTGCCGACATGATCAATAAACCACTAAATGACATTGCTTTCGAAGCATGTCTGAAGATGACTAATTTTGAGTAGTTGGAGGAGTTTCGAGCAAGTAAGGGTGTTAATATATACTCATTAACACTCACTCTTAGGGAGAGAGATAAGTAACTGGCCGGAGTAACTTCTGTAACTGTTGCCGCGATGGTCTCACTTCCCGATCTCTGTCCAAGTAAATTGTTTTTTTTTTAATGTCTTCACTGTATCTCTCAACCAAATATATATAAATATATATATATATATATATACAAATAGGGGAATGTTAAATAGACCCATGCTTTTACAAAATCAATCCAACTTTGATTAAGAATATGGTAATCATGAATGTAGTTGATTTTCATTGGTTGTAGCTAGAAATGAATCTAGAAGTTTTTTTTTTATCATTTTTCTTTCTTCACAATGATGAGGTTGGGTGGGTTGATTTAGTAAAAACTTAAATCTATTTAACATTCTCCTATAAATATATAGGAAAATCTAGATGTATGATTTATTGCTAAAAATTTTTGTATTTTTAAAACACATACTTTGGTAATAAGAAACCATTGAATAATTATTGTAAATAAATAAAAATATTTTATTTCTTTATAGTCAATAAGTTTAAATTATGATATTACACACATAAGTATATAAAAGTTTAGATTTATTTTATTGGTAGGTTCTAACCATAGAAAGAAAAATATATTTGTAAATAAAATTAATAATCTTTTAGCATTTTTTAGATTTATATCAATAGAATGTTTTCTTAATATATATATATATATATATATATATACATACATACATATAAAAATTTTATTTAATAAGTTTTTATTTATATTTCTAAAAAAACCTATAAAATAGGACTATCATTAAAGGTATCTTAAAATATATTTGTGTTGGTTTGCATGCATTAAAAATAAAGATAAAAATTAAAAGTAAAATTTTAAATTATACTTACAAAATTTCTTTAAAATATGAAAAAATATACATAATTATAAGATCATTAGAAGTAAAAACATTTATAAAAGATCTATGATTAAAATGTAAGAAAATATTTGATCTTATTCATGGAATAAAAAATTTTAAAGGATATTATTTATGCTAATTTTAAAGACTATAATATTGTAGATATGTTTTGAAATATATTGAAAATAATAAAGTATTTCTTTCTATATTTTAATTTATACAAAATCTTAAATTCTATTAAGTACTCAATATATCAAAATGTTCTTTAGAACTTAAATAAATAATATCAAATGCTATAATTTTTTTAAAAAGACCATTAGAGCTAACATATTTTGTTAAAAAAGTCTAAAAGTTCTAATGAAGCTTCTATACGATTAAAAAAACGCTCTAAAACTTTTATATGAAAATAAAAAGATTTCATTATTCTATTTAAGATCTTAAAAGTAGAGAATTAGTTTAAATTTTATTACTATGCAAAATTTCTTAAAATTTAAATATAAATAAATTTTTTATATTATTGAATAAATTAAAAAATCATATTAAAAATTTAAAAATATTAATTTATTTTTTAATTATATATTTATTTGAAATTTGAAATTTTTATTTAATTTTATTTTGTAATAAATTCTATTAATATGAATTTATTAATAAAGATAAAATAAAGTTAAAAAGCTCAATTGATTTGAGGTGTTAATACAATATGTATATATATATATATATATATATACATATTTTGGAATTCTTATAGTTTGAGTAAATTTATAATAATTAGTAAAAATTCTTAAATTATATATATATATATATATATATATATATATGATAAAATTTTTTATTTTTTTATTTTTTTTAAATAAATTTTTTTGTTAGAAAATATTTTTTTCTCATGAAAAAATAAAATAATTGAAATTAGATACAAATTTATAACATAAGTTAAATTAAAGGTTAATCATTTTAAAATTTTATAATTGCTGAACAAGAAAAGTATTTTAAAATAATAAAAATATAACTTATATTTCTTTTTTAGCATCTAAAATTAAAAAAAAAAAAAATCTATAATTTTTTAATCAATATATGTTTAAAACTTAGTTTTTAAATAAAAGATTCAAAATTTTTTGATATAATAAGTATTTAACATCATTAAAAATAAATTCAAGTTAACCTTAGATATTTTGTATTGCTTTAAGAAAAAATAGAATTCTTTAAAATTTTAAATAAATCTTGTAACACAATTCATGTACTTTTCAAATTTTCTATTTATATTTTAGTATCATTATAAAATTTAATGCTATTTGATAAAGCTTTCTAATTTTTAAAAATTTAAGCTACATGTACATACTAAATTGCTATATGCACATCCAATATCTCTAACTGGTTGCATTGCGACCTTCTCTTTCTAATCCAAGCGCAAGTTCTAGACCTCCTCCTCTACTTCTCACTCTTGTTGCAAGTCCTAGACTTCCTTTCCTTCTTTGTTTTGATGCAAGACCTAGTCCCAACAATGTTCATAGTCCCCTTCTTTATTCCCAATCTTGGCTCTATTTTTACCTCATGTATCTAATCTCGATGCAAGTCCCAACCTTGACAAATCTTTATATATATTCACACACACATATATATGTATTCTAACCAATGGGGAGTGGAGTGGAGCCATAACACTGTGATAAAATCCAGGTCTATGTGACCCCTTCCAATGCTTGTTCTGTATCCCACATGTGCTTGCTACCCATATGGGTCCCACTCACTATACCACCTTCCCCTCACTCTCTCTTTCTCACTCTCACATTTGTGAAGGGCCTTGCAAGGGCTGTGTTGACATGGGCAGCCATAGCCATTGGATTCCTCATGTCCATGATTGTGGAAACAAGGATCCATGTAAAAAGTCTTCTATTGTGCAATAAAAAAGAAAAGAAAAAATGAAGAGAGATAAGAGAGGTGGTGGTGGGTGTGACCACATTCAACCCTTATGGGGTCAACCCATCTGGAGTAGAGTGGAGTGGAGCCCTAGCACATTGATGAAATCCAAGTCCATGTGACCCCTTCCAAAGCTTGTTTTTGTGTTTTCTTATCTCCTCTTGTCTTGTTTCCACTCTCCCTCTTTGTTGCCTGCTTGGAGGCTGCCTCTTCAAAGCACCTTGGCTTCATTTGCTTGCTTGCTACCCACATGGGCCCATCTCTTTCTCCCATCATCACAGTTGTGAAGGGCTTTGCAAGGGCTGTGTTGACATGGGCAGCCAAAGCATATGGATTCCCATGTCCATTGTTGTGGAAACAAGGCCAAGCATCCATGTTAAAAGAATTCTATATGCTGTAAAATAACATGTGAAGAGAGATACATGTGGATAAAAGTAACAGTTAGTGGGTATGTGGACTGTGCTTTGTCAAACTTCTCAGTGTACAGTCTTTTCAAAAAGTGGCTCAAGTAAGTGGTCAATGGCAATCTGAACTTTCAATTCTATCAACTTGACCTCTTTTATTTCCCAAACTTCAATTTAAGTGACTGCTGTGGTGCAGTAAAGTGGCTGAAGAGGTAATAATTAAACATGCAATTGGTACTACTATCTGCAATTTTGCCATTGGCATAAAATAAAATAAAATAAAAATGGATATCTTTACTGAGAAAGTTGCAAGTGGTGAGCTTGCATGACCACAAGTTGGAGGTTGCCAGTACATTAGTAATTCCATGCAACTTAATTCTATCTCTGCATCATTTACAACTGAATTTGGTGGCTACAACTAAAGTGTGTGATCTAGAACAAAAAATTCTCAACTTGGAATGTACTAAAAACAGAAGAATGTAAATAAATAAAACATGCTACCATTTATTGATATGATGTGTGAGGAAAATATGCTGATTTGAGTTTTGAAAATCTTAGTTATCCATTTAATGCCTCATAGTACCTCAATTTAAATGTTTGATGTCTAAATTATGACATTGGTATTTGGATTCGGTATCAATTTTAATTCTCTGAGTTATTACTTTTCAAAGTCTCAAAAAAATTCAGATTCCACGGGGCATTACTTTGTAAATAAGTTTCAGAATTTTATTACTAATTCATTTTTGTAACTCATATTGGATTTACAGATATATGAATATCAATTCCAATAGCTCTAACATGATAATTTAATTGCAACTGATGATTCAAGAAAGTAAAAATTCATATGTGTATACTTGCAAACTCAAACACACATACAAACACACCAATTACTGCAAAGCTAAAAGTATTATGGCAAAGGTTATATTGGCCTATATTACAGTTGGAAATATTAATCCAATAGTTCATTGAATAAGTAGATCAGTTTTCAGCTACCAAACTGCATTTCTTACTACCTCAAAACACATTGGTTAATTTCTTCCATTTAAAAAGCACTCTTGAATCACAGTGCAAGACACATGCTCTCACATTCTTAACTTTTGCCAAGAAACTGTATAATGAGAAGTAGAAATTGATCAGTCTAAACCTGACAAAGTTTATTATGCTATAACATTACACTTCCTTACACTGCACGCAAGTGTAAATAATTGAGAGAAAAAAAAAAAAAAAAAAAAAAAAAAGTATATTGGAATGTAAAATCATCTCCAATTTTTCTTTGTGAACACCATTTGTGCTTTCAAAGTTAGTGCCAAGCTGAATGAATTACCAGAGGTGGTATGTGTAAGGTTGTGTGAAATGTGAAATGGTTCATTTCTTTACACATTTTTCCTAGGAAATAAATAAAGGTTCATACAATATTTAGAAATAAATACATAAATAAAGGTTTAAACAGAAAGTGGACTTTGCATTTTACTTGATGTAATACGGAAATCTTTCAGTAGACTATAGATGAGAACTTCTCTACAGGCCACATACTTTTACATCACAGAAATGGGGTCAGAAAATTGTATTAATAATTTTGCATCATCAAATTTCCTGCACAAGTGTGGAAAAGGCCTCAAAAGCATCATTGGTTGCCATAGAATCAGGAATGTGGACTGTCTGAACCTTTATTTATTTATTTATTCATTTCTAAAATTGGTAGTCTGGTTAACTACCTGGCATGGTTATGGAGTACAAAACCATATCCTCCAATTGTATTTCCACATTGTCAGGAATGAAAAAGCTGTTAATGTAAGAAAGAATATAAGAAGGTAGTTGAATAGAGTCTGAAATCTTCTCACACTAAAATTTTGAACTACCTTCTTATCTCTGGGCTGTAAGGTAGACACCCCATTTCCAATAACTTAAGCATTTCAATATATATCCAGTAGGTGTAAAAATGGAAAAAATACCTCCACATAGAAAAATAGAAGTCAAGAGGATTTCAAATGTTTTCACACAATTTGGCTTATAAACAGAGTTTATACAAATGGTTTAGTTGAAGATTCTCTTTGACCTATTTCCAACCTATGTATAATCAATTGCCACATACGTGCAACTCCACTAATGTAGAAGTTGATTGTTGATAGTTCACATATATTAATTCTAAGTACAATAAATTGTTTATATTGCTCACAATATAACATTATTTCCGCTAGGTCCCTGACCTATTTCCAACCACAAAATGTTTGAATTGGTCAACAATAGATTGCCGAATTAACAAAAATATCCCACTCTACAGGTTAGAAATTAAAGGGTGGTCAACAATAGGTCAACTATCTTAGTTGCTCTCATTTTCTTCATCTTATTTGCAATATCCTTTATTATAATATGAAAAATTAATATCATGGATTATAAATTGACAATGCTAGAATAATAATTTAATCAAAATTAAGTTACCTTTATACACAACAATGATAATTTACATGATTTTTGAATATAAGATTGAATGGAATTTTTTGAGAATAATCTAATCAATATCAAATTCTATATAAATAAGAAACCCTTCTAAGGTTTCTACCCCTAGTTGTCTAAAATTTTATGTACTATTAACTCTCATGCTTTCATTTAATTAGATATCATTCTTACACCTATATCATGGTATCTATCCTATTTGATAAGTACTTAATCAAACACTATTAATTCAAATTTTAAGATATAGTATTTAAAAATTTAATAACTAAGAGATGTTGAAACATCTACAATTTCAGATTAAAAGATGGGGTCCAAAAAAGTAACAATTTATGAGGTTTCTTTTTTCTTAGCACTAATTACATTCAGTCAAAGATAACTTTTCTTTTACTTTTTTATAAAAATTAATTGCATATATGCAAAGAATATCCTTTGTACTATTTATTTAGACATAATATGTATTAACTTGTTTTTATTATTAGAAAAAATTTAGAAATAAAAAATCCAAAAATAAATTTAATAAATAAATAAATAAATTATAACTATAATAATATAACTATAATAATAAGTTATCTATATATAAATAATAAATATTAATTAATTATTATTTAAAAAGAATATATAAATAATAACTATTATTAACTATAATCTATTTATTTATATATTTAATTTATCTATATATTATTATAGTTATAAATATCTAATGTATAATATAATTATAGTATTTAAATATATATCCAGATAGTATATATGTATCCAGATATATGTACTTTTAAAACTCTTTTGTAAGAAAGTTTCAAAAACTCTTTATTACACATATTTAGAGTAATATCTTTGACAATGTAATAAGATTCATAAATATATTTTTCACAAGATTAATATTTTAAAAATATATATATTTTTATTCTTAAAATATTCTATACTATATATGTATATTATTAATTAATCTAAAATTATCTTCATATTAAAATAAATTAATATTTTTTCTTTTATCACACAATTTTTTTTAAAAAAGTAGAAGTTAATATTTTTCTACCTTAATATAATCTATATGTTGTTTCATTCTTATAAAATTAATTCTATTTTATACACTTTTAGTAAATTCAAGTCTGCAATTAAAAAAGAAGGCTTAAATCTCAATAAGCATGAATATATATATATATATATATATATATATATATATATATTTAATGTACGTATTACAATGCAATTCTTATTTTCATCAATTTTAAGATAAGTTAGTCATAAAAACATTAATATAGAATTATTATATTAAAAAATTATAATTTATAAATATTTAATTTAAATTTAGAATTTATAAAACTTTAGATATATTTAAAATATAATAAAAAACCAAAATACTATATTTAGAAATATTCCATCTTAATTAAATTATTTCTAATTTTAAAGATATTTATATCCTTAAAAATATTACTTAAATATATACAAAATTAAAAAATAACTTTTAATTTTAATATTTAAATAATTTAAATAAAAATAAATTTTATAAATTTTCTATTTAAAATTAAAGAGATATTTAATATCTTTAAATTTAAATAAAATTTTAAAGTTTTATTAATTGTATAAATTAAGGCATTAAATAAAATAATTTATTTTTGATTACTTACCTTCTATTATCATTTAAAATAATGCTAATAATTTACATATATTATTATTTAATTTAAAAACAAAATTGATGATTTGGATTCTTCAAACATCAATAAAATTAAACCAACTCCAAAATTCTAAAATCTTATTTTGAGTCTTTAATTTGTAATACCAAATTAAAATATATTTTTTCCTTTATACAAGTAACATATAGATAATATAACAACTTAGTTGTACTTGTAAAATAATGAATATTATAAAAAAAATTATAAAAATTAAATCTTATTGAATATTTTAGTTTTTACAGTTATTTTAGATTCTATTAAAAAGTATTTTTATCTTTTCTTTCTAAAATTTCTATCAATATATCAAAAGAAAAAATTTAATTGGGTGTATAATCAATACTCAATATTCTTGTATAAAACTAATTAATGGTATCTTTTGAGGATAAATTTTTTCTTCCATCCAAATTACAAGATGGCTTCAATTAATAATTTCTTGTAATTGGTGGTGTAAAGTAGAAGTAGCACAAACAAGAACAAAAGAAGAACAATACAAAATAAATGAATAAATATAATCAAGCAATTATTTACTACAAACCTAGTCACAGTCTATTTACTAGATTTTTATCTAGTAATAGATAAAAATAAAAAATAAAAAATAAGTTTTTTAGATAGATAATTCTTTTATCTTTCCAATGACATAAAAAACATGTAAATCGAAGTTATTATGAGTAAGTTATGATAGATTAAAGATAGAAGGTAAATAATTGAAAAGTTAAGTGAATAATTTTTACCTCAAAGATAACTTGTTTTAAGAGATCAAGAATTTGAGCCTCACCAAGGCTCATAAGTAGTGTATATGGGTTTGTAAGAGAGACTACAAGACCTTAGTCTTATCTTCCTACCTATATCTGAGGTGCTACAACCTATATGGGACTTCTACACCTTCCTTCCTATAAGGACTAGATTAGCTACTGGTCCTCCTATTTTCTACTAGGATTTTATTTTTTTATTTTTTTTAATTTTTTTTTCTGTATTTTTGACTTCTTTATGGTATTTAAAAACAACCATTCTGCCTAGGAACCTTATATGGCCTTCAAATCTTGCTTCATTTCTTCATAATGGCTCCTAAGGTGGTAAAACTCAATTTTATCAAGATCTAGAAATCTTCTATAAAGATTCCTAAAAAATTCTAAATAAATTTCAAATAAATTCTAAAAAATTATATAATATTTTCATTTTAATAATATCTATTTATAACTATAATTTCCTATTTTTTAAATTTTTATAATAATAAATAAATTTATACCTACTAAAAATCATATTTTTTATATAATTAATTAAAATGACATGAAGTTTTCTTCATGCTTTTTTTAACTACTAATTATTCATTGATAGTATTTTTATAAGTAAGAAATATAGATATGAGGCCAATTAAGATATTGGTTTCAATAATTAATCCTTAATACTTAATAATAAATAAAAATGTAAAACTAACTAAGATAATTACTTCCAAGACTTATTAAGATTCTATTTTTATAACTTTTCTTTTAATAAGACTTTTATAACTTATAAATACTTTTGAATTCTAATAAATAATTAAATAATAAAAAAGACTCTCTAATCTTAATATTTATTTTATAAAACGACTTAAAACTATGTTTTTAACTAATCCACTAATTAAAATGGATTTCAAGACTTACATACTTCAAAACATTCTTAATAAAAATATAAAGAAAAATATAATTCAAAATCAAATATATTTACTATTTTATTTTGAATTATAATTATAATCTAATATAAAATAAATGATATAAATTTTAATTAAACATGTTCAAAATATAATTTGATTAATTTTTTAAAAGTTTCTATTTTAAATTAACAACTTAAATCTATTAGTTGGCTTAAAATCAAGGTATTTATATAAGAAAAGAAAATATTTTTTTTCTTAATTCATGAAATAATGTAAAAAAAATTTATATATCAACTAAATTTTTTAAAAGAAATAAAAAATCAAAAAATATTACACAAATTAATTGATCAAATATAAATAATAAAAAATTATATATATATATATATATATATATATATATATCAATAGCTATGAAAACAAAGTGTGTCTCACTTTCTATTCCATACAATTTCATCTTCTATAAAGATGCACTTATTTAATATATTCTTGCTAATCTCCACAACACATTCAATCACTCATTTTGCTTTATTTCATTCCAGCTACTATTATCATCTACATCATCATCAAGCTGTTTTTTTTCTAAGCTTTAGGATATAATTATTAGAAATTTTTACTTACATTCTTAAACTATAAATATAACATTGACAAGATTCAAACTTAAGGTTTTTAGATGATATTTCAAATTATTCCATGATATTTTGAAATATCATTAATACTTCATCAAATCACCTTATAAGGTGAGTGATTTTAAAATCAAAATATCAAAAGAAAGATACGTGAAATATCACAAAGTGTATTGCTTGCATCATCTCTTTTTTTTTTTGACTCCATACTATACTGCTAACTTATCAAGCCTTAGCCTTAAAATAAAAAAAAATCTTAAGTCTTTTTGACTTTATACTACACTACAATCTTATCTTTCTTTTGTACTTCAAAAAATAAAAGATCTTATGAAATTTAGAAATTTTGTCTATTTTCTTAGTTGATAAGGAATTTTATAAAATATTTGAAGAATAATGCCAAAAGTTTTAAATTATCTTTCAATATAATGGTGCAAAAGAACTTGTAGTAGTATATGACACAATCAATAGCACTCATTACATGTTTAGTTAAAACATCATATTCAAATTGATTGATTGAGTTATAAATAATTTTATATAATAGTTTGATGTCTAGTTTTGCTAAGCCATAAGAACATCAAAAAAGAGCTTTCAATTAGTACTTTTAGCCATCAAAGACTACTCCATTTTTAAAAATGAGAGTTTTTGCCTACAAAGTAAAATTACTTAGAAATTAGTTAGAGCACTAAAGCATCTTACGCCATACAAGAATGAAGCTAGCATTAGAAGATTGAGAAGGACTTGAAATAATGGCAATAATACAGTATATGCTTACAAATCAAGTGATTTAGATAATTCTTTTATTTGAATAATAATATTTGTATTGGCTAGATACTATCTTAAGCTTTTAGATTAATAAGTGTTATAGTCTTTTACATTTTAATAGCTATATTAAACTTATGAATAAGACACAATTCTCCTTGAGCCAATGCTTGGAGAATAATAGAAACATATTCTTTGATAAAAAAAAAAGGAGAAGTATTATATCAATGAATTCATTATTTATGACCTTAATTGCTATATCATTGAGCTAATCACAGATTGGCCTCGATTATATATTAATACAACTATATATAAGAAGATAAGAATATTCAAAAATCTCAAAAAATACTTTAATGATGGATAATACTTCTTGATAAACTCAACATATGGTGTGAATTAAATATTAATTCCTAGCTGTAAGTTTCCAGCCATCAAATAATTAACAAATATAGAATTTAATTATTATTTGATTAAAGCGCAAATTGCAAATTAACATTGCATTGAAATTTTAAAAGGCAAGTAGGCTTTGATTTAAAAAATCTATATCAAATTCATTTATATAATGAATATGAAATTTATTATAAGTTAGATTTTTACATTTTCATATTGTAATTATTAATAATATGTAAAAATTAACAAAAATATATAATATATTTATAAATATTAATGTTTATTAGAATGATTAGTAGGTTAATTTAAAGAAAATTGATAGAAAAAAAAATATTTTGAAGTTTGCCTATTTTGATTACAGTGTTTAAATTATATAAGATTTAGATATTTTGTATAAAATTTAAAGAAAAGATTGAGTCTCAAAGATGAAGATCCAAACTTCTAAGAAGATTATTTGAAGAGATGAAAGTAAGTTATGGATGGATGAAGGTAAAGAGTAAATATCTTCATCCTTATTGATCGAAAGCTATATCCAATAGGTTCTTAAGAGGCTATCTACGACCATAACAAGGATTTTGATAACTTTTAAAGAGGCATTGGAGAAACAAAAGTAAAAGCTATAATATTTAGAATTTGGACTATAAATTGTGTATAAATTTTAGAGGATTTGAAGTTAGGATGATGAAGTTATAGCCATTTGAGATTAAAGTATCTTTTTAAGACATATTGTTGTTCTTTTGAGGATACAAGGAGTTTTTCAAAAGCTTTTAAAAATCAAGAAGTACAATAAAGAAGGTGATTTCAAAACCTATGTCTTTTATAAAGAAATTATTCTATTTGGAGTTTGTATAAAAAACTTATAAAGCATTGAAGACATTACATGTACAATGACTCAAATAATTATTTCAATATTGATATATTTTGGAAAGAATGGTGTATTACAAATAAATTGTAGAAAATAATGACACTTGATTTATATAACAAATAAATTACTTCTTTACAGCTACCAAATGAGCCTAGGTTGTAAAGATTCTATTAGGTAATTGCAAAGCTATGACCAATTTAATTTGAAGTAGCATTGAAATAAGTTTTTGAGTGTGGTATCTAATTTTTGGATTCTATTATCATCAGATTTACTATGATAATATTATTACTAATCTAATAATATTATTAATGATTATTAGCACCTATAAAAACATCAATCTTAATCATAGTTCCTAGCATAGACATATTTCAAATTATTACATTCTATGACTTTCTAGAATCTTCTATGAATTTCTAAAATCTTTTAGATACTTATAGAATCTTCTAGAATCTTTTAAAAAGTTCTATAGGATCTAAAAGCCTCTTTAGACTTCTAAAAACTTCCATAGAAAATACCATAGACTTCTATAACCTTCATTATAGTATAAATAGGAGTCTTTGGAACCACTTTTACTATCAATCTCATTCTTTGTCTTTAATCTTGACATATTTTTTTATCCAATGCTTGTATCTACGACTATTCTTTGAACAACTTTGAGATCTATTCTCTACTCTTTCTAAGACAACATCACCTTTGATCTTCTTCACTCTCAAAAATCTTATAGTTAAATTGCTTCTAAACTTAGCTACAATAAAGCTACTTTCTTTAGATTAGTAAAAAAGATTATTTTTAATAGAAAAAATTATAAATTAGGTAGACCAAAGAAACTCACTATAGTAAATGAAAGAGCAAATATTTGCCAAATCAACAATAAAAAGGCTAAAAATACTATTGAAGTTGCTAAAAATCTAAAAAATATTATCAATAATCTTGTATCAATCCAAACTATTTGAAATATTTTCAAGAAATGGAATATGAAAGCTGTGGTGAAGAAAAAAAAACCACTATAATCTACTCGCTATCAAAAATAATGCTGGATTTTATTCTAAAGTACAAGGAATGGACTATGGAAGATTGGAAGAAGATTATTTGGTCAGATGAAACAAAAATCAATAGTTTTGGATCAAATGGCAAAAAGTGGGTGTAGAAATAAAAAAGATCAATGTTTTCTTGATAAGAAGATCCTAATAATACTTAAGAATAGGAGTAGAAATATAATAGTATAGAATTGTATAGGATAAAATGGAGTTGAGAGAATGGCACAGGTTGAAAAAAGGATAGATATTAAGCAATTTAAGAATTTTTTTGAAAAAACCTTATTCTCTAGCATTAAAGAATTTGGAATTTTTGAAAAAGAGGTGATTTTTTAGCAAGATAATGACTCCAAGCATAATCCAAAACTAGTATGGAAGTGATTTGATCATCATAGGATTAAAATAATATATTGACCTACTCAATTTTTTGATCTTAATTCCATTGAACATCTTTGAAAGCACATCAAATGCCAATTCAACACATAGAAGATAAAACCAAAAAGAATTTGGAAATTATGGAAAAAATAGCTACAAAATGAAATGATATTGAAGCAATTTTGTACCAAAAATTAATAGAAAGTATGCCTAGGAGGTTGGAAGCAATTATCAAGGCCAAAAGAGGTTCTACAAAGTATTGATATGTAATTGGATACCAAACTCAAAAAAAATACTATTCAATACTATTTAATATTATTTTAAATTGGATTGGTCATAGTTCCACAATTACCTAATAGATTTTTTTTAACCTACGCTCATTTGGTAGCTGCAAAAAATATTTTATTTGTTATACAAACCACATATCATTATTCACTATAATTCATCTATAATGTACCATTCTTTCTAAAATATGTCAATATTGAAATAGTTTTTTGAGTCACTATAATTGAAAAGCAATAAGTGAGTAATTTTGTTGATAGTAATAGTTAGAGCCATATCTTAAATTTTTAAATAAAATTTAGGCTCAAAATTTCTAAAAATATATTTTATTATATTAAAAAGCTATATATCAAAATTCTATCATATTTTAATACTTATTTTGTGAGATATAAAGAAAATTATATCCACATATATATAAGCAAGGATTTAAAGCTATTGTTAGGATTTTGGCAATATTTCAAGATCTGTAACAAGCTTGCAATCAAAATTTGTTGTTATAGTTGTTGAAAGAACATTAGTACTTCATATAAAATTTTAGTTTGTTTATTGGTCGAATCATGGAATATGAGTTTTTGAACTTTGAAAAGATTTCATCTTAAGGATATATAAGATTTTGGAATATTTATATCACATTTTGGTACTTAGGGCTTATATTTTGATGTAATTGCTCTTATAGATATAATTTTAAATATAAACTTAGTATTTTTTTTATCTTAAAACTTGGTTGAGTAATTAGTGACAACTAAAAGTCCAACACTTTTTAAAGGTAAATTCTTTCTATTGTAATAGTATATTTTATATTACATAATATATTAGCTAGTTTGAGCAATATATGGATAATTGAGTTTATGAAGATTGGCTAAAAGCCATGAAAGAATCCTATTACTACATTGAAAGGAGAAATTCTTTTTAGAAATAAAATGAAGATAAAGACAAAGTACACAAGTATGCATTGGGTGTTTTACCAATGCATAATTTAGACTAATTTATTATGAGATATTTTAGGATTTTAAATCTTTAGCCATCAAATTTTTAAATATATGGTATATTTTATATATTATACATATAAAAATAAAAATATCTATATTAATTTTTACCACAATTTTTCCTAACTTTGTGTTAGTATGCAATGCATAATGTAATCTTCAAAGCTTCTAGTAGTATAGAAAAAAAAGTGCATAAAAAACAAAGAAATAGACAACTAGAGCTCAATTCTTCTTATACATCCATTATGTCTTATATATCAAATATATATATTAGAATTAATTAATATATAAAAAGATAAAAAAATAAATGAATTAAAAGAAATAATTTATTAATGCTTAGTTATTTTGATATAAAAAAATTGTCAAAGATGGGCCAAAATTATGAAGTGTAATATAATAGAATTCAGAGTACATGTGTCAAGGACAAGAACTTGACGAAAGTAAATAAACAAGTGAGACTTTCTCAAAAAAATATGACAAAATAGAAATACAGAAGTATGTACATTAAAAAAGAAACTGGAATGACTATTACCAAAAGACAAAAAAATTAAAGACTTTTGAAACTAGACTAGAAGAAGAAAAAAAAAATGACAATTGTAAAGAAAGCTTCATTCTTATCTTTATATATACTATCTACCTAAGATCTATGTGGCGACCTTCTATATGACCTCAAAAAATATATTGACTTTTCATGACATATATCTTAACTTGCAAGGTACGTTTTCTATATAGATTCTATATAGATAGCTTGTTTCACAAGCTACCAAAATATATGGCATGTGATTAGCTTGTTGACCAAACTTCTAACATACCAATCAATTACAAATATATGTAAAATCAAAACAACATCTAAGAAGCTTTCAAGAAGCTTTTTTAGAAGATATTATGAAATTAATCTACTTTTATTTATTTTTATCTATTCATATTATCTAAATAATAATTATAGTAGATATATATCCATGACATTACTCTCTTTTTTAGGGATGAGTTCGACAAGAAATAGTGATCATTTGTTAAGGAAGTCTAAGATGCAATAAATTATATTTGCTATGTATTCTATTTTTTTTTTTTGAAGGTAGTTAATAGGTTCTCTCAACCAATGATAATGTCTTATTCTAAGAAAAAAAACTATCTTGTTATTTGATCATTCTTGAAACCTTTATAACTTCAAAGAAAATATTTGTAACACCATTAGAAGTTATTCTTACCTCTAATAAAATCACCAAATATTGAGAGTTTCTTCTTAAGTTGTGATATCAAATGTGCTATATATTGCCATCTATTTCAAGAAGAACATGTTATTTTTGAAGGTCTTTATCTCTATTATGTCGTCTTGAAAGTTGTGATAATTGCAAAATCTTATTGAATAAGTTAACAAATGATGGCTCTTGAGTTGAATCAACTAGTTATTGATTCTCCATCTCTTTAATGCTACATTTATATAGAAACTACAAACAAGAATAGGAGGTAGAATGTATTTTTTTAAAATTATGTTTCTTTTATAGAAAAGATTTGCTATCCTTCATCTTAATTTTGATGGATGTTTGTGAGTGTGAAATTCACTCTTCAAATCAAATTACAAGATGGCCTCAATTAAAAGTTGCCTATAATTGGTAGTATGAAGTAGAAGTAATAAGAACAAAGACAAATGGAGAAAAACACAAAAACCAAGTGAAACAAGTGTAATCAAGCATTTTTATACTATAGAACTAGTCATAATTTGTTCATTGAATTTTCATCTAATAAATAGTAAAAAATAAAGGTAAAAAATATATTTTTTAAAAAATAATTTATTATCTTTTCAATGGTGTAAAAAAAATATAAATCCGACTTATTATGAATAAATTATAAAGGTTTAAAAATAATAAGTAAATAAATAAAAAAAATTAAGTAAGTAATTTTATCTCAATAGTAATCTATTTAAAAGATCAGGGATTCGAGCCTCACCAAGGCTCATAAGTAGTATATAAGAGTTTTTAAGAAAGACCATAATGCCTTAGTCTGATCTTCCTAATTATCTTTAAGGTGCTACAATCCATATGGAACTTGTACACTTCCCTTCTTTAAAGGATTATATTAGCTATTGGTCCTTCTTATTTTTTATTAATAAAATAAATAATTTTATATTTTTGACTTTACCATAGTATTTAAAAATATCTAATTAGCCAAAGTACCTCTTTTGGCCTTCAAATCTTGCTCCATTTCTTCATAATGGCTCTTGAAGTGATAAAACTCATTTTTATCAAAGTCTTCAAAATTCCTCTAAAACTTCCTAAAAATTCTTAATAAATTCTAAATAAATTCTAAAAATTCTTATAATGATTTTATAATATTAATATTAATTAAAGGCTATAATTTCCTACCTTGATGATTTTTATAGTAATAAAATAAATTTAAATCTACTATAAATACTACTTTTTACATAACTAACTAAAAAGACATGAGGTTCTTCTTCATGCTTCTTCTAACTACTAACTAATATTTATAGTTTTTTTTCTTATAAATAATATGTATAGATAGAAGGCCAATATAAATATTGACCTAAATAAATATCCTTCAATACTCAATAATAAAAAATATATATATACTAAATCAACTAAGATAATTGCCTCCAAGATTTACTAAGACTTTAATTCTACAACTAACACTCTAATTTTCTGTTTGTCAAAAATTTCTATACTGTTCACTATATATTATCATTCTAAGCACTCTAAATGCATCTTTTTATTCTAAAACAACTAGTGAATCAATTTAATAACTCACAATATTGTTGATGCAAAGTATTGACTTTGTTTGCTACATTTGTAAGATTTTTTACTAGCTCTCATGTACTGTAGAATAGATATTAGTTCATTTTTGTAAGATATTGATAAAATAGACTAATAGTCCATAGAATAGTCACTTTAGGAAGATGGATGATTAATTTAGTTATTAGAAGCGATTAATTATAGGATTACGGTTAGAATCTTGATATAGGAAGTAAGTATATAGGAGTTGTAGAAGTTAGTTTGAGTGTCAGACTGTGATAGTTATGAGTAGGGGTAAGCTTGGTGCTACCTCTTTGTTTCTTTATTATTGAAGAGTAATGGATAGTTTTTGAATACTATGAAGTGAATTTGTGGAATAAATCAGAGATTGATTTATAAGATATTGAGTATATAATTAGAGTACTGTGTAGTTGGATTATTGTGAGAAGATATTGGGAGTTGGTTATCAGATTCTGTAGGAGATTGTTAATGAATGGAAGATTATGATTATTGGTTATTGAAAGTTACGTGTTTTGAAGAAAAAATTCTATGATTATAGAAATTAAGTTAAGACGGATTGTTTGAAGTGGAAGTCTGTTATTTCTGGTATTGGATGGAATTTATATATTTGGAGCGATCTTTTAAGACAATGCAAGAGTTGCACTTTGTTATTATCAGTGATTGCAGAGTACTATTAGGAAGTGGAAAGCATTGTAGTATTCTTTGGTATTTTCAGTGGTTCGAAATACAGTTAATTGTGTGACCCCAATAAGTAGAAGTCATGCGCTTAGTCTTTCCTTGCGTTTGAATCCTCCTATACATGTTTATTCTGAAAGAAATTTGTAGAATAAGTAAAACAACAATTACATTATGGCGTTGCTGTCGGGGATTGGCAATAGCATTGAGTATTAGAAATTAACTGCTAGACGAGTAGATAGGAAATAGAAAGCATACTCAGTAGAATATAATAACAGAGTATAATTATTAAGAGTGAGAACTTAACAGTAAAGAGAATACCACAGTCAAAAGAAAGAATAAAGAGATTGTAATAAGAAATTTATTATATAATGAGCAAGAACAAAAGTTAAAAAAGAAACATTAACAGAGTTGGATTAAGCCATGGTTGCATGCCTATCGACACATTCAAATGTACCCAGAAGCTGATCAACATTTAATATTTCAGAAGTATATACCATTAGAAAAATTACTAAGAGCACTGGCGGAAAATTGGATGAATAGACTAGTATTTCCTATGAGGCCGTTAACTGCAAGTAGAGGAATCACAAAAAAATTGGGTACTCCCTTAGGTATGTTTTTAATAATGGAAGTTACTGATTTTGTCAAAATTAATTCTATAGAGTGGCATACATTATTAATCAATAAGGGCCAATTCAAAGTATTTTAAAATCCATCATTTTCACCCTCAATTCAACTGAATAACTTATGAGAAGATAATAATAACAAACTGAAGAAACTTCAAAGTTCAGAACAATCAATTGGAGAAGGCACTGATTATTTTAACAAAAAATTAAGTAGTACATTGTTTTCTCCAATGGCGACAAGTGGTCTAGCAGTTCCAATAGTAGTATAAATGGGTGATGTGAGCAATCGTACAATGAGCGTGGTTCCATTATCTACTTTTAGGAATTTTTCGGATGTGGATTCCGATCAATATTTGTCTCAGTTTTTGATAGCATGTATAGTCAATAATAGAAGAACCAAAGATATTTGGTTACAATGGTTGCCAGCAATCATAAAAGACATGCCATTTGAAAGGTACAACCATCAACCAGTGGAACAATTTTTAAATTGAAAAGCATTAAAGAGTGCATTTTTAACCGATTTTTTGTCAATTGGTTTTGAAGATCGCCTTCAAGAGAGGTTAATGAACAGCAAAATGATCTTAGGAGAGGCGATGGAATCATACTATGACCAGTGTCGTGTTGTAACACGAGTATACAGTGAAAATAAAAAGAAAAGGGAATTTTATTAATATTCAATTACCTCGAATATTGAGAGCATCGACCAACTCCAGTACAAATACTGAGTGGTCAGGTTCAGTCACTCCGTTACAGTCAGCCGGGTTATACTGAAATGCTCCATTCGATTCCAATAACGGGAGTCAGCAGGAAGAGAAGGACCAATTCATATGACGGGTTCGAGGAGCCAATTGGATCCAATTTCGATAATCCAATCCGGGTCCTCTTATCCAATATGGGACCTGAATTGGCCGGTCAACCCAATGCAGTCTAATTACGGAAAATCCAGGTCTTACTACGGGTCTTAGCCAATCTGACGCGAGGACCAATTTGACCCAATTATGGGAACATCTAGGTTACTACGGGCATCTTTCCCAATATAGGACCTGAATTGGTCGGGCGACTCAATGTGGTCCCGATTACGGGGTTCGATTCTGTTTCAGGCTGTCCTGTTCTCTGTGCCGTTTCAGGAAAAGTTGTTTTCGGTAAATGGATTTCTTAAAGGTAAAAATGGAGGAGAAAGCTTGACGGAGAGAGCCAATTTCGGATCCAAGCTTGAAGTGGGAGCCAATTCCGAATCTAAGACGGAAGATTGAAGAAATTCAGAGGATAAGGTTAGGTGGGATATAGTTTGAGAAGAGAGGTTTTTTTTTTTTCGGGGAATCGGGGGAGGAAGCTAGTTTTCAAGCTTCTGCAAGGTTACCAGTTTGATTTTCATTGGAGGTTTTTGGAAGATCAAGGGAATTAGAGAGAGGAGCTTCATGCTTCGGGTCAGGGAAGGAAAGACATAGAATTTGGATTTTTCTTCTTCGTAGAGTTTTGGGAAGACTGAGGCAATCGCTGCTGAAGTCAGTGTTGTAATGGTGAATCGAGATTTTTAAATGAAGTGGGTTTGAATACTCTTGACTGTTTTGTAAAATCGAGTTACGTCTGTGATTGAAGGATTAAAGGGGTGTCTATAGGATTGAGTATGCGGAGTGAATGAAATTTATTGGGTTAATCTAACAAGACAATCAGTCGATACAAGATCGTAAGTACAAAGGGGTATTGAAGATTAACAGTTTGGGTTGTTCGGGATTCTCTGTAACGTCTAGAGACCTATCGGCTGGGAAAAAAAAAAAAAAAAAGACTTCGACAAGCAGTCGAAGAGCATCCGTATAGATTTACGGTACATTGTTGCAGTCGTTTATATTCCAGCAGTCAAAAACTGATAGACTGCTTGACTATCGGAAAATCTCCATACTACCTTCTACAGCCAGATGCCCGGCACGTTCTCGAGCAGGAAAGCACGCAATACGACATAAGTGGTGAATCCGACGTGAAAGCTTGAGGTAGAAAGTATTGGATTTTGGTTGATTTTATCTTTATTTTTATGGAAAACGAAAATAAAAATTTTGAAGGATTTTTGGGAGAAGTTTCTGGTAGGGAGTCTTCTAAAGGACAAGGTATGCACATGGATCCGTCTATTGCTAGTTTGTTTCAAGCCTTCTCATTGTCAATGCAGCAACAGCAAAGGAATGATCGGAAGGAAGCTTTGGCAACCAAAGCATTGCAAGCAGTGGTCAATAAAATTGATCAATTTGATGGGAGGAATATTTCAAGGTATTTAAGATGTTATGTTCGTGAAATGGAATTAAATCGGGTTTCTGAGAAGAAAATGGTTGCACTATTTGGACTTGCCACGATACCGGAGATAAGGGACGACATTACATCGATTACGGATCGTTGTGGGAATTCATGAGAGGATTTTTCACATGCATTGAAAGACGAATATTTCTTGGAAGATGCTGATCGCATTACTAAGAAGCTGTTTCTGGGATGGATTGAACGGCCCAATAAGAATTTGCAAGCAACAGAGCTACTAAGGGAATTTGAGAGGCAGTACTCTCAATTATCAAAGGTAGAAAAATTAACATTGGAGCCGAACAAAGTTGATCTATTTCTTCAAGCTGCTGATAGAAAATTGCAAGAGAAATTAGAACCTCTTCTTGAAGACAAAGAAGAAGATGAAGGATTGACAACGAAGTGGAAGAACGTTGAAGATGCGGTGGGGTTGCTTACAAAAAAAGAAAGGAGGAAGGATAGGAGCAATATTCCGAAAACAGTACAAGCACCCAAAGCTCCAGTACGTACAACACCACCGACAATGCCTGCAGTTCAACCTTCGACATCCTTGTCAAAGAAAGCAGATATGGGTATGGAAGAAATTATACGAGGAATGCGAGATCTATAAATCAAATTGGCAAGACTTGAAGAGAATACTTCTATAAAAAATTCGAAGAATGTTTCAAAACAAGGATATGTACAAAGATGCATTTGGTGTGATGATGCTTCACACACTAGAAAAGATTGCAATGAATTTAATAATATGATACGGCAGGGAATTATTTGCTGGAAAGATGGGAAGATAGCATTGAAAGATAGGGAGGATCTTCTTCAAACCAATTTTGGCAAGGGAGGAATGAGAGCATTGGTTCAAGATTACTTAAAAGGGCATGAAACAGTAGCACGAGAAAGTGTAAGTTATGGTGCTAGAGTAGATGATGAAATTAGTGGAAGTACGGAAACTAGTGAGTTTTGGGCTTCTGCCGTTTCTACAATGCAAGAAGGGAAATTACCTCGAGAAGCGTTATTGAGAACTGCAGCTACAATACGAGGTAGAACAAGTTGGGAGGATCCTGTTGAGTCTCTTTCAGTTCATGCATATATTGCTAAGAGCCAACATGAAGCTTTGATGGAAGAAAAAAGACGAGGAAATTTTGATGATACTAGAGAAGGAAATTCTTTTAAGAGGCAAACTCGAGGAGACAAGGCTCGGGAGGCAGCTTCACAAGAATTGCCTGTAAAGGATACCTCAGCATCATTGGGAGAAAAAACAATGGAGACAAAAGATAAGGGCAAATCAATTGCTTATAAGCTACTTTCTGACATTGAAGCGGCAACAAATTTGAAAGGGGTGTTGGAAGAACGTATATTAAACGCTAAGGTGGAATTCACATTGAAAGAAGTCTTAGGAATTGCAAAGAAGGAGTTTCATGATGTCATCATTGACAACATTAAGCGAAAGAGGCAATTAATGGGCGAAACTGGAATGAGTCATGCTATTGATGCAAGAATATATAAAGAAGAAGATGAGATTGATATTGGTTACAAGCAACCAACAAATGAAAGGAATGGGTATAATCAACGAGTACGTTTCGGAGATTATACTGATAAGGAAATGAAAACTTTGAGCCATTATACTCGAAAGCATTAGGCAAGGGCAACTACTGAGGTATTGGTGAAAGTAGGAGATATATAAGAACCAATTGTTGCTTTAGTCGACCATGGTTCTGAAATAAATCTCATGTCTAAAGATCTTTATAAGAAGCAAAAATGGCCAATTGATATGGAATATGGATGGACAATTCGAGCGGCTAATAACACATGGGGCGAATTATATGGAGCTTGTCCAGATGTCAAAATTCGGATTGGGGATGTTGCGACGGAGCAACATTTCTTTGTTCAAGATACAACATCTTATCCGTTGATTTTAGGACAACCTTATATTATGGCAACACAGATGGAAACAAAAGTACTTGACGATGGTTCTGCTTATGCAAGGGTACGGAGCGAAGATGGGAGGAAAGCTGTACAATTTCTAACAGTACCTCCTAACCATGAACGGAATCGAGATAGGTTGAGGGAGAAACCATTGCCAAAGATTGTTGAAGGATTTAAGGATTTTGGGGAGGTACCACTGTAAAGCGAGATTATGGAGGTACAAAAGAGGAGGTACTCTCGCGAGATGAAGGTGCCTTTGATGCGAGTTTTATTGGTATATTGGAGAATGGAAATATTATGTATAAGGAAGTTGATGATTTTAAAAGAAAAGAAAGAAAAAGATTATATAATATTGAAGGACAATTATGCAAGATAGGTACATTGCAAGATGATGAAAGGATTTTGGGTGTTTATGAAGAAAATGGACTGGAAGATTCATTGGAATTGATTACATCTATTGGGTTAGGGGATAATGATAAGATTGTTGAGATTCATTTGAGAGAGGTTTAAACCATGCTTGAATCTTTTCAAGCACCAGAAGTCACAGTAGAGACGAGATATAAAACGGCAGATAAGAAGGTAAAGCCTGTTGCCGGACCATTACCAGAGGATTCTAAAGAACAAATGGGAGAAGCATCAAAAGAAGCAAGTTTAAGAGATCCAATGAGTATTGGACATCAGTTTACTGAAGAGACTTTTGAAGAATTGAAGATTGGTTCTGATGGTTCTTTATTGCCGGAGGAAATTACTTGCTTCAAAAAGGTGTTGGCTAAACAAGGTAGATCGTTTGCCTTCGAATCTTATGAAATTGGGTGTGTAGATCCAAATATTATAACACCTATGGTTATCTTCACTGTACCGCATGTACCTTGAAATCTAAGACCGATTCCAGTACCGAGGGCACATTTACCTAAATTGCTAGAACTATTGAAAGAAAAGATAAAGATGAAAATATTAGAACCTTCATTTGCGCCGTATTCTAGTCGATGGTTAACGTTACCTAAGAAGAATGGGTCACTACGGTTTATTCAAGATATGCAACCGGTGAATGCTGTAACTGTCAGGAATGCAGGAATTGGACCTATTGTGGATGAATTTGCTAAGGCGTTTGCTGGAAGGGCGATCTATTCAATGGGTGATTTGTATTCAGGTTATGATCAATTTCAACTTGCCGAAGGAAGTAGAGATATGACAACGATGAGGACACTGCTTGGATTGGTTAGAATGTGCACTCTTCCTCAAGGCGCGACCAACTCAGTTGCGCATATGATGAATGGGATGAATAAGGTATTGAAAGATTTTATTCCGGAAAAGACTATGCCTTTTCTGGATGATGTTCCTATAAAAGGGTGCAGAGAAGGAGACAAGGATGAAACTTTAGATACGAGGGGGTGTCGCAGATATGTTGTTGATCATATACAAGATTGTGAAAAGATTTTAACTCGGCTTGAAGAAGTTCATCTTACATTATCGGGTATGAAGTCCGTATTTGGAGTGCGAGAGGTTGTAATTATTGGACATTTATGCGGATCTTACGGAAGAAAACCAGATCCGACTAAAGTTGATGCAATTGGAAGGATGAAAGAGGATTGTGGTTCTTTAACAGAGGTTCGCAGGTTTTTGGGTGCATGTGTATTTTATCGAATCTGGATCCCTCATTTTGCTCACATAGCGGATCCATTATATGAACTGTTACGCAAGGGTTACCGATTTGAATGGAAAGAAAGGCATATTCAGGCAATGCAAAGATTGAAGAAATTATTGATGTCACCTCCAATATTGAGGAAGGTTGATTATAAGTGTAATAGACCAATGATTCTTACTGTAGACGCTAGTCCAATTGCCATTGGATGGGCGGTGGGTCAAGATGATTCGAATGGGAGTAGATTTGCAGTTCGATTTGGGGCTAAAGTTTTAAGTATTCGTCAGCGTATATATTCACAAGTCAAAAGAGAACTTTGGGGAGTTGTTTCGGCTATGAAAGCTGAAAAGGACTATTTGATTGGGGCAGTAGTAGTAATTGAAACAGATTGCTTGCCATTGCTTAGAATGATTATTAACTGTTCAACGCCAGATATTGCAATGTTGAGATGGATTGCTTATATTAAGTCACTAAATCCAGAATTTAAGCATATCACTGGGAAGGACAATTTAGTAGCAAACATGCTATCTGGAGCAAGATACGAGAGGGAGGACGAAATGGTTGAAGACATTGATGATGTCGGATTGAAATTCTATTCAATATCAAATCTCAACAGAGAAGACAAGCTATTTCTTGAAGAATCTTATGAAGGAGAATTATTGGATATTGGTCATTATTTGAATACCTTGACTAAGCAGAGGAATTGGTCTACAGAAAAATTCAAACAAATAAGAATAAAAGCATATGGATTTTTACTTCGAGATGGATTCTTATGGAAGAGACCGAAGAAAGGAATTGGGATGCCACAGCGAGTGATAGGCAAAAAGGAAGAAAGACTAAAATTATTAAAGGGATTTCATGATAGTTTATGGACAGGGCATAGAGGAATCTGGGCTATTTTTGCTAAACTCAAGGAATGATATTGGTGGAAAAATATGTATCGAGATGTGCTCTCATTTGTAGAGTCATGTGAAATCTGTCAATCGTATTCTAATATCCGACATCGAGATGGTCTTCATCCTACGTATCCTCTGGCTATTCATTTTAAATGGGTTGTTGATTTGGTTATTATGCCGGTTGGGTTATAGCAGATGAGATATTTGGTTTTAGCTCGCGAAGATTTATCAAATCAAGTAGAAGGAAGAGCATTGAGGACAAAAACTACAGAGGAGATTTGTAGGTTTTTGCTTGAAGATGTCATTTGCCGCTACGGATGCGTAGGAAAAATCACTGCAGATCGTGGAGAATTAAATGCACAAGAAGCTCGTAAGTTCTTTGAAAGATGTGGAGTTAAACTATCACTGACTACTGCTTATAATCCGAAAGGGAATGCGAAAAGGGAACGCGGTCACCCGCCGATTGTGAAAGCATTGGTTAAAGCTTGTAATGGGAAGGTTAAAGAGTGGCCACGACTTTTGTCATTTGCATTATGGGCTAATCGAACAACACATAGTTCGGTGACAGGATATATGCCAGTAGAACTTATGACAGGTCAAAAACCAATTATGCCAATTGAAGAAAAGCTACTTACTTGGAGTATGCTACCATGGGAAGATGGATTGACAAGAAAAGAACTTCTGGCTATTAGGATTCGACAATTGGAGCAAAGAACGGAAGATGTCCAGATAACATTGGAAAGGTTAAAAAGAGCAAGGTTACAAAACAAGGCGTGATTCGATAAGCAACATCGATTGAGACCAAAAGCAATCGAGGAAGGTGACTGGGTACTTGTTTATGACAATAGTTTGGATAATCAACATAGTACTTTGCGGAAATTTTCAAAACGTTGGTTTGGACCATATGTTGTAACGTCTGTTCATGATAATGCGACTTATTCATTACGGGAGTTAGATGGTACAAAATTGAAAATACCAATTGCAGGGAAGTGTGTAAAAATATTTAAACGAAGACACGCAGAGATGAATATGGAAGACCTTAATGAAGGTACAGAGATTCCGCAACAAGAAGATGAAAGTGATATGGATAATGAAGGTGACGAAGACGAACTAGACAAAGACGTAGGAAATATATTCTGAATCAAACAGCAATTCGGTAAATTGGTGCATACCGGAGGATGCACAGGTTCAGAGGGGGTGGATGTCGTATTGTAACATGAGTATACAGTGAAAATAAAAAGAAAGGGGAATTTTATTAATATTCAGTTACCTCGAATATTGGGAGCATCGACCAACTCCAGTACAAATACTGAGTGGTCAGGTTCACTCACTCCGTTACTGTCAGCCGGGTTCTACTGAAATGCTCCATTTGATTCCAATAACGGGAGTCAGTAGAAAGAGAAGGACCAATTCACACGACGGGTTCGAGGAGCTAATTGGATCCAATTTCGATAATCCAATCCGGGTCCTCTTATCCAATATGAGACCTGAATTGGCCGGTCAACCCAATGCAGCCTAATTACTGGAAATCTAGGTTACTACGGGCATCTTTCCCAATATAGGACCTGAATTGGCCGGTCAACCCAATGCAGCCCAATTACGGTAACATCCAGGTTACTACGGGCATCTTTCCCAATATAGGACCTAAATTGGTCAGGCGACTCAATGTGACCCAATTACGGGAAATCCAGGTCTTACTACGGGTCTTAGCCAATCTGACGCGAGGACCAATTTGACCCAATTACGGGAACATCTAGGTTACTACGAGCATCTTTCCCAATATAGGACCTGAATTGGTCGGGCGACTCAATGTGGTCCCGATTACGGGGTTCGATTCTGTTTCAGGTTGTCCTGTTCTCTGTGCCGTTTCAGGAAAAGTTGTTTTCGGTAAATGGATTTCTTAAAGGTAAAAATGGAGGAGAAAGCTTGACGGCGAGAGCCAATTTCGGATCCAAGCTTGAAGTGGGAGCCAATTCCGGATCTAAGACGGAAGATTGAAGAAATTCAGAGGATAAGGTTAGGTGGGATATAGTTTGAGAAGAGAGGTTTTTTTTTTTTCGGGGAATCGGGGGAGGAAGCTAGTTTTCAAGCTTCTGCAAGGTTACCAGTTTGATTTTCATTGGAGGTTTTTGGAAGATCAAGGGAATTAGAGAGAGGAGCTTCATGCTTCGGGTCAGGGAAGGAAAGACATAGAATTTGGATTTTTCTTCTTCGTAGAGTTTTGGGAAGACTGAGGCAATCGCTGCTGAAGTCAGTGTTGTAATGGTGAATCGAGATTTTTAAATGAAGTGGGTTTGAATACTCTTGACTGTTTTGTAAAATCGAGTTACGTCTGTGATTGAAGGATTAAAGGGGTGTCTATAGGATTGAGTATGCGGAGTGAATGAAATTTATTGGGTTAATCTAACAAGACAATCAGTCGATACAAGATCGTAAGTACAAAGGGGTATTGAAGATTAACAGTTTGGGTTGTTCGGGATTCTCTGTAACGTCTAGAGACCTATCGGCTGGAAAAAAAAAAAAAAAAAGACTTCGACAAGCAGTCGAAGAGCATCCGTATAGATTTACGGTACATTGTTGCAGTCGTTTATATTCCAGCAGTCAAAAACTGATAGACTGCTTGACTATCGGTGAATCTCCATACTACCTTCTACAGCCAGATGCCCGACGCGTTCTCGAGCAGGAAAGCACGCAATACGACATAAGTGGTGAATCCGACATAAGTGGTAAATGAAGTGGGTTTGAATACTCTTGATTGTTTTGTAAAATTGAGTTACGTCTGTGATTGAAGGATTAAAGAGGTGTCTATAGGATTGAGTATGCGGAGTGAATGAAATTTATTGGGTTAATCTAACAAGACAATCAGTCGATACAAGATCGTAAGTACAAAGGGGTATTGAAGATTAACAGTTTGGGTTGTTCGAGATCCTCTTTAACGTCTAGAGACCTATCGGCTGGGAAAAAAAAAAAAAAAAAAGACTTCGACAAGCAGTCGAAGAGCATCCGTATAGATTTACGGTACATTGTTGCAGTCGTTTATATTCCAGCAGTCAAAAACTGATAGACTGCTTGACTATCGGCAAATCTCCATACTACCTTCTACAGCCAAACGCCCGGCGCGTTCTCGAGCAGGAAAGCACGTAATACGACACCGGGTGGCCGATATACTTAGTAAGTGGCCAAATCACCAAATGTCGGAGGCATTTATCTTATCCATAGTAATCAATTTTTTATATCCACCAGAGCTAAAAATGTTTGTAAAGGAAGCTCGACCTGAAACAGTGTGTGCAATCCTTAACAGAGCCAAGGTTTGAAAGAAATGCCATTATGTTCAGTTTTTATTTATAGGAGCTACGATGATTCTAATTCAAGCCAATTATCAAAATCCTTCTTTGAACGGATCAGTGGACAATTATACACAGAGGTTGAATGCAAGGACGAATTCTAATGCCAATAATCAAGGGCCAATTAATGTCATTCCATTACAAGCTATACCATCGATTGTGACAACAACATATGTACCTTATTTTTCGTATCAACAATAAGCATTAACTATGGCAGAATTACTAATAATATCAGCCCTAAAAGATTCCAATGAAATCATGTTATTGAATTTGACGAAGAAAATGGAGGAAATGGCAGTTAATATGGTCAAGGATAAGGAGAAGAAGCAAAAGCCTACCAATACTAGGACCAATGTATGGTGCAATAATTGTAAGGGCCACTGTCATTTGGTAACAGAATGCCCTTCACCCTCACAAATGATGGGTCAATGTACATTTTGTGGAAGAAAGCATTTAATAGCTAATTATTAGAATTGACAAAGGCACCAACAATTTAGTAATCAGACCATGATCCCACCAACTTTGCGGGATGTCAATCAAGTTCAACGAAAAATATATTTAGATAGAATAGAAATCGATCTAATCAACAAAATCGAGGATTCAATAACTTCTAAAGTTCCAATTTTAAGCAAGGATCTTCATTGAACCCATAGAACTATGGTAAAGAGCAGCAGAGGTATCAGCAATATGCTCCATTGGTGCCATTGAACCAAGTTCCTTGCGTACCAACGTGACAACTAAGATCGTTTTTTAATCCTATATGGAACAAGCTTAATAGGTATATATTGGTAGAAACACCCAATATGCCTGATAGGAGTATAAGAAGACCACTTTGTTGTTTTTGTTGTAGATAGATTGGTCATTATGCAAGTGAATGTCCCAATTTCACAGCCAATGACAATTATGCGTCAGTGTGTGGAAATTACAAGCAATCAGGGTATACGTATCAACAATGTAATGCTCCGTTCAATTTCAATAATCAGAATCAGCAAATCCAAAGCCAAGAAAAAATTGAGATAAATGAATGTCTTCAAGATTCTTCAATAAATCAGATGGAATATATCCAAGTCATTCTTATTAGGAGTCAATAAAAGAAGAAAAGACCAATTCAACATTTGGGTGATCGTGAAGCAAAGGGTCAATTGGATCCAATTATAAGGCCATCCAATCCAGGTCCTAATATGGGCTCTTTACTAAATATGAGACCTGAATTGGTTGTACAACCTAATAAGGTGCCGATTACGGATGCCTTGGTTCAATTCCAAGCCGTTCTATTTTCTACGTAGTTTTGAAAAACTTCTTATCTATTGAAAGATCCTCTCAAGAATGGGGATTCTAAGGACACAACTGTTGTTCCAATTTTGAGTCCAAGGCGGAAGAATATCTTATTTCTTGGAGTTAAACTCAAATTAATGAAAAGAAAGAGGGTATTAGGAATTATCCTAAATATGGAACCCCATGACATTTTGAAGGATCTGGATGCTATTCGATCTTCTATTTCTATGAAAAAACTTCTATCTGTTGCACTAGAGTATCATTCTACATTGAATTCATCGTTAACACAGCATAGGCAACGTAATAAGGAAGTTTGTGAAGTTAGTTTGAATCCTAACCGAGGTGCACCAACCATCAATGTTTCGATTGACAGTGTTATGATCTTAAGAGTTTAGGTGGATGGTGGTTCCAACGTCAATTTCATGAACACTGATACAATAGATGATTTAGATTTAGAACACTTAATACCCATAACATTGGTATTATAGATGGCAGATCATAGCTGGATTAAACCAATGGATATTTCACGGAGTATTCAAACTATAATTACTGGTATTGCATATGAAATCGACTATATCATCTTTCGGCTACAATGTTTGACTTTATTGTATCTAATTTTACTGGGACAACCATGGCTTTATTAAACAAAGGCCAAGAACAATCAAAGTCAAGGTACTTTGATAATTAGTAAGGACAGAGATAAAATAGTGTTACAAATGTACCCAGTACATTATCACGGGGAATCACAATTACTAGCATCTAAATTGACGTTAGATGATAAATTTAGCTCTGATGATGACAGTGTAGCACTGATTATGGAGGCGACTGTGGAGGCAGCACAACACCTTGGGATAGTTTAGCAATGTAGAGGTCCGAGAGAGTACTTAACATATCCAACGCATTTGAAAAATTCTGATTATGTTAGTGTTGATTGGATGACCAAATATGATGTGCACCATGTTAGTGCCATGGATACAAGATTCAGGACTTCACACATGTCAGACTTATCAACTGATTTTAAACCAACACAAGAGTTAAACCAGAACATCGTCGATGAACCTTTATGTCAAACTATCAACTTAGAGACCACAACAGAACCTAAGACAATTAAAGTCTATGTAGGTATTAAGGAATAAGAGTTGACCTATTGGACAGAATTATTCTTCCATCATAAATCTACTTTTACTTGGACTTATGATGATTTAAAAGGTATCCCTGCTAAAGTCTGTGAGCATCGTATCATTTTAGAAGAAAACACTAAACTGATACGACAGAGGCAACATCGCTTTAATCTTATATATTCCCTCATGGTAAAGGATGAATTGGATAAGCTTCTTGCAGTTGGTTTTATTTACCTAGTACCAAATAGTGAGTGGATTTCTCCAATCATGATGGTGCTAAAAAAGAATAAAAAAATTTACATTTGTTAGGATTTTTGGAAACTTAATGCAGCCACCAAGAATGATTACTTTCTATTGCCTTTCACGGATAGTATATTGGATGCTGTAGTAGGTCACGAATGTTATTCATTCTTCAATAGATTTTTCAGATATAATCAAGTTCAAATTGCAACAAAAGACCAGCTCAAGACAACCTTTACTACGAATTAGAGCACATTTGCTTATCGTGTGATGTCTTTTGGATTATATAACGTCCCAGCCACGTTTCACAAAGTGATAACTTGGGCCTTCCAAGACTATCTCCAAATGTTTATGGAGATCTTTTTAGATGACTTCTGTACATTCAGTACAAAACATGATCCTCTTACTTGTCTAGGCAAATGTTTGGCTCAGTGCACTTAATTTGGGATATCATTGAACTCAGAGAAGTCTATTTGGTATTCCGTCAAGAAAATTATTGGGCCATATTATCTCCTGCCATGGTATTGCTACAGATCTTGAGAAAGTGAAGCATATAATGAACTTATCCAAACTAGAGACAATCTCCAAGGTTCGAGGATTTGTTAGCCATGTCAGTTATTATCGACGATTTATTTGTTTGTTTGCTGTTATTTATCAATCTTTAACAAATTTACTAAAGAAACCTCTATCATATGGGACTAATCCCATCTTGACCATGCAGTGTACCGTGGCCTTTGAGGCATTGAAGTCAAAATTGGTCTTTACTCCAATATTAGTATCTCTTTATTGAACAAAGCTCTTTTATGTGTACGTTGATGTATCCAATATGGCTATTGGATTGGTGCTAAGTCAAAACGATGACAATGGTCTGGATCATCCTATCTATTATATTACTCAATAATTAGTGGCGGCCAAATACAATTACACTACTACCAAACGAGAAGCATTGGGTATGATCTACTCGGTTCAAAAATTTCAGCTCTATTTGCTTGGATATCCATTTGTCTTTTATGTAGATCATGATACCCTTAAATACATGATTAATAAGCCTCAATTGAGTGGGCACATTGCTCAATGGGTATTATTCCTACAAGAGTTTAATTTTATAATTGTCATACAACTGGAGAAGAAACATGCAAATATTGATCATTTATCTTGTTTGTCTAATATTCTTTATAGCAAGCTTGTCCTTGACGCTCTTTCAGATACCAAATTATTTGTAGTGGATGTGATTTTCTTTGATTATAGTTAAATCATTCAATTTTTTGATCTTCCATACCTTTCCACAAACTTTCATTGATAAGCTTAAGAAGCATTTCATTCTAAAAAGCGCCCGGTATAAAATGATTTGTGATGCTTTGTATAAATAAGGCAAAGATGGCATTTGAAGATATATCTTTTTAAGTGAAGTACAGTTGATATTGGAGGGGTGCCATTTGGATAGTTGTGGTGGTACTTTTGCGAGAGACAATATTGCTTGCAAGGCTTTAATGGCTGGATATTGGTGGCCCATAATATTTTCTGATGCACACCAATTTGTTCATTGTTGTGATCCTTATCAACAAATTGGTCGATCCATACGCACTTCAGCCATGCTGTTAGTATCAATCTTGGCACAAGCACTCTTTAAAAAATGGCATATTGATTATATTGGTCCCATCGCTCTAGCATCAAAACTTGGCTAGAAGAGGTATATTTTAGTTGCCATGGACTATGTAACAAAATGGATAGAGGCTCTTGCTATTCGCAACGATAATGCCAATACGGTCGTCACTTTTTTATATAAGAATAATATAATTTGATTTGAGTGTCCAAAGAAATTGGTTAGCAATTACGGCACCTATTTCATAAATGCTACCATAGCAGCCTTGACAAACACGTAGAAGATCAAGCATTGAAAAACCACTCCATATCATCCTTGTGCTAATGGATAAATAGAAAAGACCAATAGAATTTTGTGCAAGGTCTTGACTAAGACAATTTCAAGAGTGAATACTGATTGGGAGACCAAATTCTTTGCGGCTTTGTAGGCATATCGTACCGCATATAAAGTAACTACCAACTCTATTCCATTCCAACTTATTTACAGGCAAGAGGCCATTTTATCCATTGAATTGGAGGTTCAAAGTTTACAAATTGCCTTGGATGAAAGACTCACTGATAAAGAATCATTGCAATCTTGATTGGTGAAATTGAAGAAATTGGATGAAATACTAGCTACAACTTTGTTCAACATGGAAACAACTAAGAAACGGAGGAAGAATTACTATGATAGTAAACTATGTCCAAAGAATTTTATAGCCAATGATTTGGTATTGTTATATAATAGCTGCTTTAATCATTTTTTGGGCAAACTTCAAGTACGTTGGCATGGACCATATCGGGTGATTGAAGGATTTTCCAATGGATCTATTCAATTGAGAGATTTCATGGGCCATCAATTCACTACTTGCATTAATGGAAATCGATTACGGTGTCATATTGTAACACGACTATATGATAAAAGATGATAATATGGATCTTATTATAAAAGAGCCAAATTAAAAGATAAAGTACAAAAATATGGATAAAAGTTAGGAAGGTAGTAAAACTTTTAAAAGTAATGGTACCTTTTCAAAAAAGTGACTACTACTTACTTTGTAGGACCATAAATAAGATAAAATAAAGTAGATTGGAAAAATAAATGATATATGCATTTTTAGAAGGAAGTTAAGAGCAAATTCTAACAAAATTTACTTAGAAAAACTAGATATTGATACTCGGAGAGGGCCGGTTATGAACTATGATCGAAATCAGACCATGAGGTACAAAACCAAGTCTCAACAATGACTCTGGGACTCTTTGGCAGATCAAAGAGTGGGATTTGATAGGAGATTAGATAAGATTTTTATGAGCATTGGTTTTGAATGATTTGGATCTATGTTGACTTTGTAAGGGCTTTGCAAAATCAAGGTTTGTTTTGGATGACTTGGATTTTATGAAATAAAATAGGATTTATGTTTTGGATGATTTCAAGAGTTTTGTAATAGATCTATATGTGAAATTTTGTGGATTAATGGTTATAATTGTGTTCAATATGTGTTGTGAACTTGAGCTCAAATTAACAATTGAATTGAGGGTTATTGAGGTTTAAGTGGATCAAGGTCTCAAAAAATAGAATTTTAGGTCGAGAGAGAGTTTTTAAGATTTTTTGCAATCTACTAGTTGAATTGGAGTGAAATTTATGTGAGAGGATATTAGACTTGTTTTTCTATGTGTATGAGAATTTTAAAATCAATAAAATAGTAAAAAAGAGAGATATTGGCTCTGGGAGATTGGCATCAAGGTTGGAAAAGGAGGCCAACTAATACCTGAGCACTTTTTTGAGGTTATCATCTATTTGGTAATTTCGATCCTTTTTCAAATTTTTTGAGCTAGTTTTCAACTTAGTTTTTAAGAAGTGTGAAAAATTTGAGTTAAGATCAATAATTCATTCATTAATTATTGAGGTTTAAATCTGTTGTAGAAATTAGTAGGATTTAATTAGGATTTGGTTTAGAGTTTAGAATTTGATTAGGATTTTATTTAGGATTAAGATTTAATTAGGATTTGATCTAAGTTTTAGGATTTGGTTTAAGATTTGGTTAGGATTTGATTTAGGATTTAGAGTTTGATTAGGATTTTATTTAGGATTTAGTTAGGATTTGATTTAGGGTTTGGTTAGGATTTGGTTTAGGATTTAGGATTTTATTTAATGTTTAGGATTTGTTTTAGGATTTAGGGTTTGATTTAGGATTTAAGTTTTATTTAGGATTTGATTTAGGATTTAGGATTTTATTAGAATTTGTTTAGGATTTAAGATTTAATTAGTTTTGGCCTAAAGTTTGAATGAAGTAAGATTTCAACAAGGATTATATTAAGATTGAATTGAGATGTATTTGAGATATGTTTGTAATCATTTTAATATTTCTTTAAGATTTTTTATTGTTTCTTTGGAATTCCTTTGAGGATTCTTTGAATTTGATTAAAGCTTATTTAGCATTGTTATTATTCTATTAGAAGTAAGATTTTGTTGTTTTGATTTCCATTCTATCTTCTATAGCCAGGTGCCCTGAGCATTCTCAAGTAAGACTTTACATATTACAACAACGGTTATATAATATATAAAACTCGGGATGGATTTTTATTTTTTATTTTTTTTGGAGGAGGTGACTTTAAATGAACTTAGGTTAGACCTAGTTATGGTATAAGTGCATTAGGATGTAGGGGCAGCTGAAAGGATAGTTAGTAATTATTAATGTGTCAAATGGGACGAAGGTGAGAAACGGACAGTATTGATAACATGTTGTCATGATCATTGATAGTAAAAGAATAAGAGTGGAGCACCAGTTAGAGGTTATTATGTGTTGTTATTTTTGGTTGTTTTTTTGAGATTGCCATTTCTTATACTGCTTGCATGTTCGAGAGTAATAGTTTCAATTAATAGATTAAGAGCTTGAGGGGGAGCATCATGGAGATTGAAAGTGCAAAGTAAGTTACATTCAAAGAGAATAGTGGCTGAAATGTGAGAACTAAACGTGCGTCAAAACCACTGTCTATGATAATCGTTACAAATATAGAATCAATGAAGTTAGATATCTGCTAGACGCCGAGAAGAATAAGAGACTTTCAAAATACATATTTGTTCTAGCTTTTGCACCAATCCAATCGCTTATCACCAATCAATGTAACATTAGTGGAGGAATATATCACAAATTATGACCTCGAGGATGGATCGAGTGTCATACAAGACAGAATTATTAAGATTGATGAAACAATCCGAGAAAAGGTGTTATTTCTACCCATTGGAGAGATTGCGGTAGGAGCCAATGAGTCAAGCGATTTCAGCCCTGGAAGATTTTTCAAGGAAGATATGTCATACTTTGAAAAGAGCTAAGGTTGGTGGACTATTGAAGCACTTTCATCGAAACGTGCAGAATGGTTCCACTTTGTAGTGAGGTAGTTAGGATTATACTAACACCATATGTATATGTCTGAACGATTATTATATGCAGCAGTATGAACGTTGGAAGGGATGGTGTTCAATTGGACAACTTATATAGCTACTCGTATTCATGCTGAGATAGGAGCTAAGTGGAAATTGAAAAATTTTACATATTTGCTATATTTCAACTATGTGTCTATTGTGATTATGTACACATTGCATCAAATACCGCCAATTAAGAAAATTCCTATACCAATGTTAGTACCTCAGCAAAAAGAATAAAATTTGATGGCACAGAATGTCAATGCAGTGGATATAATACACAAAATTGGAGAGTCAAGTTGTGTAGTGGCACCAAAGATCGTTCCAGCTATTGAATTAGAGCAAGTTCTAATTTTTTTTGTAGTGGGAGAGAAATATAAAGCCCCAATTATAATGGATATCAATCAATTGGGATTTCTATAGGGTCGATTGTCTAAAAGATTACCACTTAAGAATGCTCTATTGAAGCATATTTCATAAATATATTGTATCGTGTGAGCATTGAATGTAGAGGACATTAGCAAACAAGAACTAAAAGCTAGCAAGAAAGTGATATGAGAGCAAAATCAAAAAAATACAGAGAAAGAACAGATCCTCCAAAAAAATACGGAATCCAAGTTGACATTGGAGAGGGGATTTTTAAAGAAACAAGAAGCTTAGATGCAAGAAAAAGAATACATATTATGGATTGTAAAAGGACAATGAGATGAATTGATCCAAACTCACAAGATATGGAATTTGAAACAAGACAAACTCAAATGCCAGTTGCAAATAGAACGAGAAAAATGCCGAGTTATTAATAAAAGAGAAAGCATCATTGAATAACCAATCCAGATACAAAACAGAGAAGTTGAGGTCCGAAATCGAAGCTTTATAAGTTGAGGTGGCAAAATTGATGGAAGAATTAACCATGAGGAGCCGATCACAAGCGTCAATTGAAGATGTTTCAGAATGGATGAGTCAGCAGCAGCTTCTGTTGAAACTTTGTGATATCCAAATCTTGAAACTGGAGGCTTAAGTCCATGAATTGGAAGAGTATAATAAAGATCTCTCAACCTAATTGAGGAAAGAGTCAATGGAAAGATTGGAGAAAGAAGAAGATTTGCAATAAGAACTAGAATTGGTGGAACCAACAATGGTTAATGCGGCAAGTGATCAATCAGGTGGGCCAGAGGAAATAGTAATTTTATAAAGTTTTGTTAAATAGTTTTTAGAAATGTAACAATTGTATGTTTGCGAGGATACTACACAGATAGGAGTGAGGCTATGTAGAATAGATATTAATTCAATTTTATAAGATATTAGAAAAATAGACTAATAGTCTATAGAATAGTTAGTTCAGGACGATGGATGGTTAACTTAGTTATTAAAAGCAATTAATTATAGGATTATCGTTAGAATTTGGGAATAGGAAGTAAGTATATACGACTTGTAGAAGTTAGTCTGACTGCTAGACTGTAATAGTCATAAGCCGGTGTAAGCTTAGTGCTACCTCTTTGTTTCTTTATTGTTGAAGAGTAATGGATAGTTTCTGAATACTATGAAGTGAGTCTATGGAATAAATCAGAGATTGATTTATAAGATATTGAGTATATAATTGGAATACTATATAGTTGAATTATTGTGAGAAGATATTAGGAATTGATTATCAGATTCTATAGGAGATTATTAATGAATGGAAGATTATGATTATTGGTTATTGAAAGCTATGTGTTTCGAAGAAAAAAGTCTGTGATTATAGAAATTATGTGAAGACAAATTGTTTGGAGTGGAAGTCTGTTATTTCTGATGTTCAATGTAATTTATATATTTAGAGCAATCTTTTAAGTCAGTGCAAGAGTTGCGCTTTGTTGTTATCAGTGATTGCAAGGTACCATTAGGAAGTGGAAAGCACTATAGTATTCTTTGGTATTTTTAGTGATTTGGAATATGATTAATTATGTCACCTTAATAAGTAGAAGTCATGTGCTTAGTCTTTTCCTGTGTTTGAATTCTCCTATACAGGTTTATTCTGAAAGGAATTTATAGAATAAGTAAAATGATAATTACATGTACGTTTGCTAATATCATATTTGTATCAATGAATAAGATATTCTAACCTATGTCAATGCTGCCTTAAATCTAAGACTTCTTCTTCCTCAATCTCTTGATTATTATCCACTTCTATAAGAGGCGGTGGTATTTGTCTTTTTTTCAAGATATTCACTGTCTTATATGGCTCTAAAAGAAATACATGAAATATAAAATATATTTTCATAGACTTCAATAGATTTAATCAATAAGCAATTAGATTGACTTATTGTCAATGATATGAATTTAAAAAAAAAAACATCCTCAATACACTCTTATATCACTAAAAAGAACTAAAAAATCATTCATAGATGATATAATATTGAACTTGAATGGCTATTGCCAAAAATGAAAAGACTAGAAAGTCTTGAAATAAAACTAAAGACTAGAAAGACAATGACAAGAGTAAAAAAGGCTTTATTCTTACCTTTATATATACTTTTAACAAGGAGTTACATGGCAATATCCTATAAAACCTCCAAAATATGTTGACTTTATAAAACACGTATCTTAACTTGCAAGATAAATTTTCTATATGTACGCCACATAGTTAGCTTATTTTGCAAGCTATCAATATATGTTTAACTTTTTCACCAAGCTTCTAACCTACTAATCAATTACAAATACATGTAACGTCAAAACAGGGTCTATAAAGCTTTTGAGAAGCTTCTCTAGAAAGTATTATAAAAATAACCTATTTTTATTTATTTTTATCTATTTCTATTTAATCATATAGATATTAATTAAAATACCTAGTTATATTCGTGATACTTATTTATAAATAGAAAATATTCCAAATTTAGAATAATCTAATTTTTTACAAGAGTGAATAGTTTCTATATTATAATAAAATAACAATACCTTATAATCAACATGAAAATGACGTTTTTCCTTGTGATAAGCATCTATATTGTTCTTTTGTTGTTCTTGAGCTTCTTTTAATCATGCCTTTCTTATTGTATGTAGCTTAGATAAATAATTTGCCAAATCTTCTACTACAAGGTTATCAACTTTTAAAAAGTCAAAAGCATCAAATTATAGATGATAACCATAATTAGTAAAAAAAATTATTGTATAGAAAAATGTACCATGTTATTATAAGAAAATTCTATCAATGGTTAAAAAATTGCTCAATTATTTTATTTGTAATTAATGGTACATCTTAAATACTACTCCAAAACTTGATTTACATGCTCTATTTATATATCAATTTGAGGATAGAGAGCCAAAGATAGTTTCATGTATTCTTTTAGAATTTTGAAAAGAGTTTTTCAAAATATGGATATAAACTAAGTTCTTCTATTTGATATAATATCCTTAAAAAATCTATAATACCAATACAAGTTTGTGAGGCCAAATTTCACTACTTGATGAAACCTATGCCACACAATAAGTCCAAGAGGTGGAATTGGAGAGCTCCCAATTGTAAAATTGTTAGATTAATTTAAATCTTTGTATTAAAAATTCAATTAGTTTTAAGCCTTCCAAGCAATGGTTACAAATATTAAATTAACATGTTAAATGAAATTTATTGTGCAACCACAATCAAAATAATTAACTAAGTTATTACTATTAATTGACCATAAGAATAAAAACTTAAGTTTGAATTATAAGCTAAATTAAATGTTAAGTTAAAAAAAGTTAAAGTTAAAAATTAAGATTAAAAGATTAAGTTAAAAGTTAAAATTAAAAGGTTAAGTAAAAAAATAAGTTAAAAGTTAAAATTAAAAGGTTAAGTAAAAAAATAAGTTAAAAGTTAAAATTAAAGATTAAATAAAAAGTTAAAAGTGAGAATATTAAAGGTTAAAAGTTAAACTTTAAAATTTATTAGCCAAAAAGTGAAATGTGGAGTTTACAAGTCACTGTGAAGACGATAGTAAATAAAGTGAGAGGTAAAAGCGAAGGTACCTTGACAACATGGAAGGATTGAAGGCAGCGATCCCCTTCTACTCCGAAATTCGCCAAAATTTTTAATCGGCTTCAATTTGAATTATTCTTAGCTTGTTGCAAGGCTGAATTAAAGACGCTTTTGATCCAACAATCCTTGTTGCAATTTAATGATCCAGTCGTGAGAATTCCTCCTTTGAAGTTGAATGATCCAAATTGCCGTGGTGACCAACCCTCTTTACTTAGAAATTCACTAAAAATTCATATTGTCTTAAAATTAAAAAAAAATTGTGCCTTCCAGAGCTTAGCTTATAAATATTGATGCTTCCAAAATTTCAAATAAATCCAATCACTAGGCACTCAGAAATGCCCTTCCAAATTTGCTTGATTCAAACTGCAAAGGCAGTGGACTCCCTCAAACTCAGAAATTCACCAAAAATTCCTTCTTACTCCAAATCAAGCAAGTCTTATCTTTTTGGAAATTCAACAAAAAAAGCTAAAACCATTCAAAATTTCACATTGAGACAACAGAAATTGAGTGACTAATTGAAGAAAATATGAGGCCCTTAAAACCCTTGGAGTATTTGGAAGGCCGAGGAGATATCTACCTCAATGAAACATATTTTAAAACTTAATGACCATCCTTCACAATGAAAAATCCATACATACACAATCACAAGGTTTACAATGAGAATTAAAATCTAAATAAAATTAAGATTAGGATTTCGGCCAAATTTTGGCATAGCTCCGCCTTTCATCTAAAAGAAGAGAGAGAGGGCTTTGAAAATCAAGCCTCTCTTATACATTTGAGTGGAGGCTCATAGAAGGGTGGCTACATCTCCACCCTTGATTTTTAAGATCCCTAATCTAGATCTACGGCCTTCATTCATCCAAGAACCAATCTCGTTACCAAGGCTGATGGCTCTTGTAAGTGGTCAAGAAAGCATTTTTTTTATAAATCTAACTTCACTATTGTGTTCAAAACACCTTTTTAAGCTAAGATTGACTACTCACATGCCTCAATCCATGCTCAATTATAATTTTCATGGAAGTTTTTACTTACAAGGATCTTGGTAATTTTTGTGAAATTCTTCAAAATGAGAATTTCATTGCTTCTCTTTTATTTTGAAGGAGAGGTTGCTGATCTTATTTTCTTCACTCCACAAGGTAAATCGGGTGCCACCATTGCATTAAAAAGACTCCCATTAAGTAGAAGAACCACCATGCCGGTTAAATTTGTCGAATTTGGAGGAAAATCCAAAATTATCATTGCTAACTTTCCTAAATCTTTTAGAGAATTATAATTCCACCTCCTAAATCATGTGAAAGATTATAGATGCACTCATAGGCTTTTAATCAACCCTTATAGTAATGATTAAAAACCTCTAAATTATTAAATTAACTAAGTTGATATTCTAATTTTTTAATTCTTATCACTTTAGTCCTAATTAATCTAATTCAAGGAATTAGGCTATGATTTATATCATCAAGGGTTGTAATCCTAAAAATTCTATAAAACTGAATTCCACTTATATAAATCCTAATCTAACATGTTTAATTATCATAAAATAGAAAAATAACAAAAATTTAAATTTTAGAGTATAATTGAGAACTCACAATGTTATCAAAGAAAAGTTTGGATATGTCTTCACTTGTGATAGCTTTTATATATAGTATAATATATTCCATCTTAATGAAACAATCTACTTTCACAAATATAGAATCATAAGAACCTATGATTCAAAGATCCATAAAAAAATCCAAAGAAATAAAAGACCATGATTATTTTGGAATGGGTAATGGTTGAAGAAGTCCATAAGATTGATGATGAGGAATTTTTGACTATGAACAAATGTCATATGATTGAAAAAAAAAATTCCATTGCCTTCCACATATATGGCCACCAAAAATCTCTTAATATAAGTTCTAAAGTCTGATAGTATCCAAAATATTCACCCATTGCAAAGTCATGATATGCTTAAAGAATACATAAACATGCTTTTCCTTCTAGAATATATAGGCATCTCTCAATATAATAATCTCTCAATTTGTTATAAATAATAGCTCCATTCTTAAAACAAATCCATAATTGTAAGAAGTTGTTTGTCATGAATTTCATAATTGATCTTGGCTATTAAAATTTTTCTTGAATGAAAATCGATTGAGTGAATTTTATTAGCTATTCTTATTTGTGATAATACGATACCTAAAGCAAAGTTTGATGCATTTGTTTCCATTAAAAATGGCTTAAAAAAATTGATACAATATAAGATTGGTACAAAAATATAGGTTGCCTTCAAAGCTTCAAATGTTGCTTCTATTTTTTCATTTTATTGAAGTTTTTCTTTACAAGTAAAACATATAAGTAGAGCTATAATTTGAAAGAAGTTCTTGATGAAGATCTGGTAGTAATTGGCAAATTTCTTAAAATATTGAATATCTTTTATTATTTTTGAGATCTTCCAATCCATAATAGATTGAACTTTCTTACAATCTATCATAAGTCTACTATTTGAAATGATATATTTTATGAAGTCGACTTCAGTAGTTCAAAATACACACTTTTTTATCTTGGTATGGAGTCTCACATCTCTTAATTTTTGTAATATACAATGAATATAAAGTTTATATTGATCTATGTTCTTAAAATAAATTAAAATGTCGTCTAAGTAACAAACAACAAAGTCATCTTAAAACTCTCAAAAAAGATTATTTATTAGATATTAAAAAATTGGTAATACATTCATAAGTCCAAAAGGTATGAAATTTTATTTAAAATGTCGATACCTTGTTTGAAATCCAATCTTCCATTCATCTCCTTCTTTGATGCATACCAGATTGTATGCTCTTCATAGATCTATTTTTGTATAGATCTTAGCTTGATTCAATTAATTAAGAAGTTTAGATATCAAAGGTAGTAGGTACCTATTCTTCATGGTGGTTTTGTTGAGCCTTCAATAATCAACACATATTTATAATAATCCATCATTTTTCTTTACAAATAAAATTGAAGCTCATGTTGGAGATTTGGAATGGCGTATGAAGTTCTTGGCTAGATTTTCTTTATTATACTCCTTGAATTTAGCCAACTTATTTTGTGATAAATTATAAATTGGTCTAAACAATAATTGAATTCTTTCTTGAAGGTGAATTGAGGAATTATAGGGATAATGTTTTGGTAGACTATCTACAATTTTTTTCTTAAATATATCTTAAAAATCTTGATATTGGCTTTAAATATCACTTAAAGTCTTTTTATTATTAAAAATAGATACAACATAAGTGACACAAGATAATATTTTTTTTGAAGTATGCAAGAAAGTTCTTGTATCTATAAATATAAGTTTAATTGCATTAGACTTATGACTTTCTATTTGATCAACTATACTCTTAGTTATACTTATAAAAAAATCAAGACTATAAGAAATTCAATCTATTTTTGAGTTATATTTTTCTAGATATAATAAACCTAAAATGATTCAATTAGAGGGATACATAATGATATTAAATATTACAAAGCTACTATGACCATTAGTTGTTATTTCTATAGGAAGTATTTTATGAAAATATTTCCTAAAGACAATTGACTACCATTTGTGACTTCTATGTGAACAAGTTTAGTTTTCTTTATTAAAAGTATGTTATGTCTTTTAGCAAATTTTTTATCTAAGAAACATAATGAAGCTCTTGAATCTAATAAGGCAGAGGCTTTATGATATTTAGATTTTAAAATAATATTTATTATAAAATAAGGAGAGGATTATGAGGAGAAAATAGGATCTTCAATAGGTATTGTACAAGGTTCTAATCACACAGTCCTTATTGTAGTTGGACAAATTTATTTTTTAACATATTATTTTCTTTGATGGCCGTACTCCTCATTTTGTGGTTGCATCATTTCTTTCGACAATGTTGAATAATGTATTTAGATTTTCTATAATATAATCATAATTCTTTTTTACAATGATAAGTCTTTTCTTGCTTAGTAAGAAGTTTAAAACATATTATATCAATTTTTATATCTTCAAATTTTAAATATGTATTTTGAGAAGACATTAGAATTATGATTGAAATATAATAATATTGAAGTACATTTATGCAACTCTTAGATTGAAATTCAAAAAATCAACTGTCACACCTCACAGCAAAGTCAATTGATTGATTCAATGTTTGAGGATCATATAAGTTGAGTATGAATTCTTTTTACCTCACATTGTAATCCATAAAAAAATTGGCTAATAAGTGCAGCATCATTCTACTTGATATCACTTATAAGTTGTCAAAACTATGAACTATATAATATTATTGATTGATTACTTCATTATAAAATACAGATCTCATTGATTGCAACACAAATTGCATCACGTTCTTTATACATGGATCAAAACTTTGCTAAAAAACCTCTAGATTATTGAATATTGGAGCTTGGCATTCAAAAAAAGATGAAAACTATGATATTATTCAACATGAAAGAAGTATATCAATGAATTTAACTTATGAACTTGGAATTGGATAGCTGTGGAATTAAAGTTCAATCACAAGTTCTATTTAATTAATAAATTTTCAAAACTTAGATCTTATAACATCAAACTTCTTGAATAATCTAATCATTGGCTCTATAATATTAGAAGGATGTTCTATTATAGGAGAAGGGATATAATTTGGAGCAGATGTTGAAGCAGCTTCAATCATCTATATATCTTTGCTCCCTACTATTCTTAATGCTCTTTATGAAAGTGAATTGAATTGATAAATTGTAAGTATTAACTTCCTCAATTGCTCTTGTATTTGTACCATTTCACTCTTCATTTCAAGAAGCTCAACTATGATAATACTTAAAGAAGAAAAGATGTCTAATATTACAAAAAAAATAGAAGAAAAGACTTGAAAAAAAAGAAAAAATATTAAGGACAATATCAATTTAGAAGAAAGTAATCTACAACTTCTAATATCCTTAATTCTTATCAAGAAAAAGGGATAATTCACTTCTAATCAAGAAAAGAAAAAACTTTGATATTATAAGTGTACTCTTGTCAATCTTCTAAGGAAAAAAAACTTAATGAAAGTAAATAAACAAGTGAGACTCTCTCAAAGAAATATGATAAAATTGAAATAAAAAAGTATATATATTAAAAAAAAAAAAAAAAAACTAAAAAAAAAAAACTAAAACTAAAACTAAAACTAAAACTAAAATCGCTATTGCCAAAAGACAAGAAAATTAGAGCCTCTTAAAACTAGATTAGAAGCAAGAAATGAATTGACAAGAATGAAGAAAGCTTTATTCTTGCCTTTGTATATACTATCTATCTAGGATCTATATAGCGACATTCTATAGGACCTCCAAAAATGATTTGACTTTGTATGATATGTATTTTGACTTACAAGGCAAGTTTTTTATATGGACACCACATATTTAGCTTATTTCATAAGCTACCAATATATATGTCATGTGGTTAGCTTCTTGATTAAGTTTCTAACCTATCAATCAACTGAAAATACATATAAAGTCAAAATAGCATCTAAAAAGCTTTTAGAAAGCTTTTCTTATAGGTATTATGAAATTATTCTATTTTTGCCTACTTTTGCCTATTTATATTATTTATATAACAATTATAATAGTTATATATATGTGACAATATGAGGTGTTTGAAAGATTATATCAACACCTTTTTTTCTTCAATTCAACATTTCTTTATATTAGCAAGTACTACATATTATAACAAAGTGCTACATGAATTAATAAACACAAAGATTGTAGAGCTCCTCAAAAAAAATGTGAAAGAACTATTAGTGATAACAATGTGCTCTATATTTCACTTGTGTAATTTGATTGTGATGGTAATTAAAAAATTGATGAATGTCCTTCAACACATATGGAGCTAATTTTACTCATCATGTGGCTTCTATCTATCATTCTTCATTAAATTTAGGACAGAGTGTCTTTAAGTATAGTCTTTCATCTTATAGATTCCATGCAATGCCATACAAATAAGAAATAATGGAACAAAGTATATAAGCAATTGTAAGGAATTGATTAAAGTAGCTTCATTATGATATCTTATTTCTTTATCTTTGATCAAATTGAATTCTTTATTTAACTAAGATTATTTTCTATCAATCAAGGTAACTACATTGCAAGAAAATTTAACTAGCACTAATTTTGTATCAATAATTTCATTGCTCAGAGCATCGACTAAGTTTTATGCAATTTAAAAATTTTAATTTTTAAGGATATATTTTACTTTAAAGAATTACACTTCCTAAGTGTTCAGCTATATTAGAGCTAAATTTTCACTTTTGAAGGCTCTTTCCGAAAAATAGTTATTTTTAAATCTAAGCAAGTCAAATCAAATATAATTGTAGAATTTTTTTTATTTTATATTTTTTTGAATTTTGAATTATATGCAAAAAAAGGCTCTAAGTACCACAATTTTATAAGACCAACTATTTTATAAGAAATATAATGTAAAAAAAATAAAAATAAAAATAAAAATAATTATATAACTAAAAATTTAATACAAAATGTAATGTGTTATCCCAAGGTACATAACAAAATTTGTTGAGTTCCAATGTCTTATACAAAAATTCACATGGATATGTTTTCTAAAATCTAAGGCCATCCCAAAATATTATACTTGAGGCCATCTTAAAACTTTACACTTAAAGTCACTTCATAACATCACACTTAAAGCTACCTTAAAATCTCACAGCCAAGGCCACTCCAAAACATTATATTTAAGGCTACCCTAAAACCTTATATCCATAGCCACTTCAATGCCTCAAATTTGAGACCACTCTAAAACCTTGTATCTAAAGAATCCTAAATCTTATACATGAGGCATCTATAACCTTATACTTGAAACCTTTAGAACCTTACACTCAAGGCCTCCAAAATCTCATACTTGAGACTTTTCCACCTGTCCATATGTTAATTCTATACAATGAAATTTGAGCCAATTCATCAAATGTTAGGATTGAATCTCAGTATACAATCTCACAATACAAATCATAGAATTTGAAACATAAAACAATAAATATAATTCAAGTTACAAACTAATGACTTATTCATATGTTTTTTTATAAGAACTATAATCTATTCAATTTCTTGCATATTTTTTTCATGAATTAACTAAGACTAATCAAAATCAAAGAAATTTTATTTATTTATTTATTTATTAATCATCTCCATTTTTTGTGCTCTATAGCTAATTTCTCTTATTTAAATGTCATCTTATCATTTTTTAGACTATCTTTTATTTTTATCTCTTTTTATAAATAAGCCTCAATTCTTTCACTTTTTTCTTTTAATCAAGCCAATCGCTTTGTCATTATAGTGTTTTTTTATTGTGATGACTCTGCAAATATATCAGCTATTATATCACATCCCTTTAGATATTTTTCTTTAAAAATTAAAACTTGCAATGGATGATTCATTTTTTTTGGAGTAACAATAGTCATGTTGCCATGTGATAGAAGATGGTGCTAATAAAATTAATAGAAATAAAGGATAAATATAGGATAATAAGAAATTATGTTCTTCTTGTATACCTTCTTTGAATCATCAAATTTGTCTTGTAATAAAGTCTTTCAAGTAATTCCTTGTTCAAACCTCCTAAATAAATTAGGCAATGGGCCTAATGAATTAATTATTGGTACTCTTGTGGAATCTTACAATGATATTATATCTATTATTGCAATGGAATTGTTCTCATAGAATGGAGTCACATTTGGCCTTATACCATATAAAGCATGTATTATATCAAAGAGTGGATATCTATCCTCCAACTTCATGACTATTATGTATATATCTCACTTTTAATCTTTATCATGATATCAACATTAATATCCTTTAATCAGTCATATATGGTTACAAATTTGGCTTTGAAAGTATGCAATTGACTTAATATCTTTATTACAAAAAGGTTGAATTTTTCTTTTAATGTATTATATATTTAGGCAACCAATTGAACCAAAGCTCTAATCTTGCTTATTTACTTCTTGCATACCTTTGTCTTACTAGAACCATGCAATTTTTTGAAATTTGTTGGATCTTTCAGTGAGCTCACAATTGTAATATACTCATTTATACTAGAATGGCTTCCTTTACCATTGTCTACAAGGCTTGAAATCTTCTTTGGAGGCATAATGAATAGTATAAAAGAGTGAGAGGTTATGTTCTTGAATGTTAAGTCAATATGTTAAGTCAACTTAATATTACTTAATATATTACCAAAATATCAAGTGATACTTAAAAATATTGAAAGAGGTAATAAAAATTCAACAGTGATACTTTGGAAGGTGATGTTTTGAGTAATCTGAGATATTTGGTTTCCCAAAAACCATAAACCTATGATGTTTGGTTACCCAAAAACCTTAAATCTGAATCCCCTTATTGATCCTAGTTAATCCAACAAAACATCTCCCATTTGAAAAACCTTAAATCTGAATCCCCTTATTAATCCTAGTTAATCCAACAAAACATCTCCCATTTGAAATATCAGCGCTCTGCAGAACATTGCAAGGAAGAAAGGAAGCAAAAGAACAGATGTAGAAGAGAGCTCCAGCCAAAGTGAAGGATACAGACCCTACACTGCAGTAGCATGGTTGAATGTGTACCATGGCTACAGTAATCCTTAAAAAAAATAACACACAGACTAATATTGGCAGTATGAAAGAACCCTCCATTATGCTTATCAGCTTTCCTTCCTCTCTTCCCTTCTTTTCCTTTCCTTCCCACCACACAAGCCTTTGTCCTTTGTCATGTCCAGGCTTTGACTTTTGCCCCCAATTTGCAAGATATGCAGTACTATGGGCTCACCTTTCTGTCACTAACTGTATTCAATCATTATCAAACCCTTGGCTTCAACTTTGCATCAGCAGACATCCTTCTTCATAACTAACTGCATGATGAGGGTTGAGATGGCCATAGTCACCACCACTCTGCTGCCTCCTCCTCCTCCCTCCTCCACTTCTGCTGCAACTAGTACTACTACTTCTTCTACTTCTCATTCACAGCACTGCTCTTCCTGTAGTTTTTGTATGATCAAGCTTCTGGCATACATGCTGTGGGAGGACTGGGCCGTGTGACCCTACCTCAAGTGCGCCATGCTTGGCTGCTCACTTGCACAATGTCCCCCCCCCCCTACCCCAAAAATGATGTGCCTTCCTTGGTACTGGGCACCCAGAAGGAAGGGAACAACAAGAGGCTTGTGGAGCATGTAAGTTATGCCTTGTGGTGGTGTGCATTAAATGGGAAGAGATTTCATGCTGCCAAGCATCTGATTAGACTTGTGCTGGTGCTGACAAGACTCAGGCTGATATTAAGTAGCCAGCCACACACTGCAAGGCATCACCACCTAGCACAGCACAGCACATTTCTCCAAGGCAAGCAAGCAGGCAGGCCTGGATCAGTGAGGCCTGAACTCCAGTGGCCATGGCCAGGCATCCCCCTTGGAGAGGCTCTTCCTCTGCACAATGGCTGGCCTGCTGAGAAGTGAGGCCATCCATGGTAGAGAATACATCAGCCAAGCCCACAGCAACAGCAGCCTGGTGCAGTGCAGTACAGTAAATCTCACTCTCTGTCTCTCTTTCTCTTGCACTTCATCTTGTCTGCCACAGGTTTATTGAGCTCAGGCTGCACTTCTTTGCTCTTTTGAGGGCTTGGCGTTCATGGCAGAGGTTACAAGCTCTCTGCACCAGCCCACCACCAGACTTCTTCATCATCAAAATCACATCATGGTGGTGGTGGTGGTGGTGGTGGTCATCAAAACAAGAACACACAAGGGGAGCAGCAGCACCACCATGGGAGTCCATGCAGCAAAACACACACACACACACACAGAGAGAGAGAGAGAGAGAGAGTGTGTGTGAGAGAGAGCCAGAGAGAGCCTGGGCTTGGTGCCCACAACAGTGTTGCTTGGGCTGGGGCTGCAGTTAAGGCAGAGACTGGGTGTGGTGGGCTGTTGAGGAAGGGAATTGGCTCCAGTGACTGAGTGGACCCTGACACCACAGCAGTAGGGCATATCCAGGAAGCTAAGTTTAGCTGAGATGAGATGGGTGGGCACCTACTGTATGTGTGAATGGGTGCTTTGGGAGGCATGCAGGGTATCAATCTGGGCCAGGAGTGAGTGAGTCACTCACTCACACACTCATTCACTGGGGCACCCATCCCAGATGGGATTAGTGATCACCCTCCACCACCAATAGCTATAAAAGATCAAAGAAGTTTTAAAAAGATGCAGATGACATTCAAAAACTTAAAAAATTCATACAACGTTATAAAATTTTAAAAAATAACTTGTAGTGTTCTAAAAGCCTCTAAAAACTTATAAATGGTGATACAAATAATTAAAACGTGTTAGAAGATCTTCAGATATTTGGGATGCTAAAAAACATTTTTGTGTTCAAAATCTGATGATTTTTAAGTATATGTATTTTTAATTATTATTATCTTAAATTTTATTTTAAATTTATAAAAAATATATATTTTTATATATTATTATTATTTATATTTATATTTATATTTATATTTTCAATGTTTCAAGTTTTTAATTCAAATAAAAATGTATGAGAATTTAATATAGAATATAGAATATTGCCAACAACATAGAATATTGCCAATACATACATACATACACACATATTTATATATATATATATATATATATGTATCAATCATGTTTTGTGAGTTTTACAAAATAAAATCTTAAAAGAAAAAATTATACCTCCATATATATTTTTAAGAATAATTTAATTTTAGATTTATAAAATTAAAAAATCAAATAATATGATGAAAAACCATTTTTTTTATTATTCTAAAAAATTCTCATAATGTTATTTTGTTAATAAAAATGTTCAAATAATTCAAAAAAAATAGAAAAAAAAAAAAACTTTTTAAAAAAACTTACTACTAAACTTTGTCACATTAAGAAACAACCTTGTTTGTTTTATTTTTGTTTTGTTTTTGTTTTTTCTTTTTTAAACAGTTGGTTTATTCTAGTACAAACTGGTCAAAAATCAATAACTCTTAAAAAAAATCTCAAAAAAGAAATAAAAAATTCATAACAATTAAAATAATTATAATCTGAGTATTAATAGAATTTTTTATATTTCTTTAGTGTTATTGGTAAAAGCAATTCTTATTTACTTCAACAAATGAATTAGATAATATATAGAGAAATACAATGTAAAAGGACAACACAAAATAAAAAGGGCAACATAAGTGAAAGCACAACACACCTCCTTACATACTGAAAAGACAACATACATTTTTTCATTGTAAAAGTGAATGAATCACTTTGAACACCAAGTAATATGAAATTCTTTACATTACACGAAAAACCACACCCCAAAAAACAATCAGGTCCTTTTCTACGTAAAAACCCACAAGAAGTAGGCTTTTATGATATTTCATCACCATTTGAAAAGTTCTTCTTATGAATCTAAACATCATGATGCAGAAATCATTAACAATAATGACAATGAAAAGTGAATCTTGTTGATGGAATCCACAATTACATCAAACAACATCCTACGCTGACACTTATTATTTAAATTAAAAACGTGTTAATCTCATATACGCTTCTGTTAGTGGGAATAGTTTAACTACTTTAAGTTAAGGTTAAAAAACTTTCTATTTACATCGAATTAGATTAGGTCGCAATCGTATAAAATTGGCACGAAGTCGTAAAATAAACGAAAGAAAAGTGAGAAAATAATGGGCCTTAAACATAAACGAGAGAGCAATAAATTGGAACAGTAAATAACAGGAAACCAGATTCTGAACCGATTCTCTCACAGTGTGAACGATGCTCAACTTCATGAAAGCCAGGGTGGCATGGATCATTCGCTAGTCCTCCCCATTCGTTCTTATCCTTTTGTGCACACGTGGCATTTGGTTTGCCCGCGTGGCGCCACGTAGGACTTGTCGCCAATGATTGGATACGCGTGGCAGATTGTCTCGACGACTTTGGGGCTACATCACGGGGGGGCATGGATGAATAATGAGATGAACGTAGATGGCTGGGTGATGGATGATATACCGTTAGGGCAGCTCGTGAGCGATTTGCGTTCCTCCGTGCCCACAGTATCTGCTAAGATAAAAGCAGTCCAACAGAAATTGTACTTTATTTTTCATCCATTGATTGGGAATACGAGAAAGGGGAAAGAGTGATGGGATGGGGGCCTTGTGGGATTAAATGTAACACCGTATTTGACTTGAAGGTGTGTGACCATTTGTCTTTCCACCCAATCAAGCGGGTGTTTATTCACAACATTGATGGGATTAAAGAACACTTAGTTTCATAAAAGCTTCCAAAGTTTAGAGATGTGTATGTTAACATAAAATATATCCAAAAAGAACTTTGATTCTAACCAAGGTTTAAAGTGGTATTACATTCATGCATGTGTGTTTTGTGATATTGGTAACAGTATGATGTTTTATGTCTGTTGTAGTTATTTGGAAAAACAATAATAAATAAAAACAAACATCTATGAACATATCTTATACAAATGTGGATTAAATGAATAAGAGAGAGAGGATTGTTATTACATCTCAATCATCAATAAATAAAATCATTCCTTTTCCTTATATATATATATATATATATATATATGTGTGTGTGTGTGTGGGTGTGTGTCAGAAAACATAATTAAACAGCTACATTCTATAATTTTTCAATGTCATTGAAATTAAAAAAAATTTACAACAAAAAGAGATTGTAGCTTTTATGATATTTGAGTTGATGTAGCATCAAAAAAGCTGCAAGCTTCAAAATTTTATTTTATTTTATTTTATTTTTTAATGGTTTTTTTTTTCTACATTTCTGTTGTAACAACAAAGAAATCAGAATTGCATACAAAGACACGATGTGTGTAGGTATAGGTGGTAAATGATTTTTTGGGGGTATGTTGAGTATGGTTTCTACCCTGTAAATAAATGATTTTTTCACATTATTATTGTTATTGAAAAAGTTCAGGATTAACTCAAATCTCGATTCTAAATATTTTTCAAATTTGGTCAAATAGATAAGTTGTGTTACAATTACATGATTGAAACTTAGTACAAATTCTAATGATCAAAAACCACAATTCACTAAAAGAGAATTAAACATCCTTCCAATCCTAAATCATATTTGTCATCAAAATCAGACTTGGATAAAACACATGTATTTTTGCAAAACGTTTACTGAGAATTGAGGTTTCAACAAATCAAACATTTCACAGCATATGTTAACTACTGTTTTTATCACAATAGTTTTCATTCAAAAAACAAAAGAAAAAGTTAATCCAGCACATACACAACACTTCAAAGACCCTTCACATTGAGGCATCTCTAATAAGAGTACTAAACAATAAACATTCAGCAAAATAACACATCATTCAAATATAAACTCTGCTCCCTTCAAATAATTGCAAATGTGCTGGGTCTCATCTGAAATCCATGTGCACAAAATTTCACTTCATCCTCTTGACTTCCAAAAATAAAAAAGTTCAGGATATTCTATAAATGCCCAAAGACCAGTGCCATCCAGATCAGAAGGTATCATCCAACATAAATGTTTGGTTATTATCCTTTGCAAGTCTCCTCAACCTCATATCATTCATCAAACCACATTCTCTGAGTGGAGTTGCTCAAGATGTTGGTTCCATTCCCACATCCCCCAGGAACCACATTTGTGTTCAAAAGCAGTTACCACCCCCAGTTGCATCCACTTTTCAAACCATTGTCTGAGCTTGGTCTGTATTATAAATGCTAATGAACTCATCATGTGTTGTTCCAGACTTGTCTGCACATTGATTCTAAATCCAGCATGTAATCCATGAAAGTTGCCATCACAGATGAAACAACACATGCCTACAACAACTGATACAAGCTCACAAACCCCAATGGCAGTACATCTCAAAGCTTGCTTCCACAAAAGGTGCTCAATAATACAGGCAGAGTGCTTTTACTCTGCTCTGTGGCCACCCCCCCCCCACCCCACACACAAAAACTCTTCAACATGACCCCACCCAAGAGCTCATCCTGGTGGTCCATTTGGAGATGCCACAGAAGTTTGAAGCCCTGTCTCACCACACAACCAACTCAGCTTGGATGGTGTGTGTAGATGCAACCCTCATTTACAGGTAGTTTGTAGACCAGCTGTGAGACTCCATGAACACCAGGATAACAAGGGCAACCTGGTATTCACATCCTCAGTGAAGCTGGTCTCATTCATTCATGCATGGCACCCTTTGGGACTTCACCCCACTAGTCATGGATTGGTGCAGGCAGGCAGGCAGGCAGGCAGGCAGATGTAAAATGTGCAAAGAGGGGCTTGGAAACCTGCAGCAGCAGCAGCATAATGCTGGGAAAGCAGCGCATGAAGAGGGTAATACTTGGGGTTTGGTGGTGGAGGGTGATCACTAATCCCATCTGGGATGGGTGCCCCAGTGAATGAGTGTGTGAGTGAGTGACTCACTCACTCCTGGCCCAGATTGATACCCTGCATGCCTCCCAAAGCACCCATTCACACATACAGTAGGTGCCCACCCATCTCATCTCAGCTAAACTTAGCTTCCTGGATATGCCCTACTGCTGTGGTGTCAGGGTCCACTCAGTCACTGGAGCCAATTCCCTTCCTCAACAGCCCACCACACCCAGTCTCTGCCTTAACTGCAGCCCCAGCCCAAGCAACACTGTTGTGGGCACCAAGCCCAGGCTCTCTCTGGCTCTCTCTCACACACACTCTCTCTCTCTCTCTCTCTCTGTGTGTGTGTGTGTGTGTTTTGCTGCATGGACTCCCATGGTGGTGCTGCTGCTCCCCTTGTGTGTTCTTGTTTTGATGACCACCACCACCACCACCACCACCATGATGTGATTTTGATGATGAAGAAGTCTGGTGGTGGGCTGGTGCAGAGAGCTTGTAACCTCTGCCATGAACGCCAAGCCCTCAAAAGAGCAAAGAAGTGCAGCCTGAGCTCAATAAACCTGTGGCAGACAAGATGAAGTGCAAGAGAAAGAGAGACAGAGAGTGAGATTTACTGTACTGCACTGCACCAGGCTGCTGTTGCTGTGGGCTTGGCTGATGTATTCTCTACCATGGATGGCCTCACTTCTCAGCAGGCCAGCCATTGTGCAGAGGAAGAGCCTCTCCAAGGGGGATGCCTGGCCATGGCCACTGGAGTTCAGGCCTCACTGATCCAGGCCTGCCTGCTTGCTTGCCTTGGAGAAATGTGCTGTGCTGTGCTAGGTGGTGATGCCTTGCAGTGTGTGGCTGGCTACTTAATATCAGCCTGAGTCTTGTCAGCACCAGCACAAGTCTAATCAGATGCTTGGCAGCATGAAATCTCTTCCCATTTAATGCACACCACCACAAGGCATAACTTACATGCTCCACAAGCCTCTTGTTGTTCCCTTCCTTCTGGGTGCCCAGTACCAAGGAAGGCACATCATTTTTGGAGGTGGGGAGAGGGTTGTATTGCCCTCTTAAGTTTGGAGCATGCCCAACGGGTTGGGTGCAACAGTAGGTGATACTATGCCTTGGTTGCAAGAATGGGATGAACACAGTTGGGTGTGCTATTAAGGCATGGAGATGTAGTAGTCAGTAGGATGTCCTGCACCCAGGGAGTTTGGGTGCAAAGAGGGTTGTGATGCAACAAGGTTGGGATGTGGCGCAGTGAGATAAGAGAAGCATTACTCCAAGCACACTTGGGTGACATGGGTGTGGGAAAGTGGGACCAGCATACTAGCATAGTTGCTAATGGTGCCACGCATTGTGGGCAAGTCAAGTGAGTGCTCCACTAGTGCTCTTGGGTGACTTAGTGTAGTTGCTAACAGAGAGTGAGGTAGTACTAATATGTGATTCTGCCTTGTGCAGGTAAATGACTAGGGGCCACTGACTGAAGCTGGTTGTAAAGGTACAGACCTTTAAAAGGGTTTCAATGTGTTCAACCAGCACACAGTGTAAGTCAGCAGCCAAGCATGGCCCACCTGAGGTAGGGATCACAGGGTCCTGTCCTCCCAAAGCATGGATGCCAGAAGCTTGAACATACAATACTACATGCAGGAGTAGTGCTGAGAATGAGAAGAAGAAGAATAAGAAGAAGTAGTAGTAGTAGTAGCACCACCACCACCACCACCAGAAGAGGAGGAGGGGGCAGCAGAGTGGGGGTGGCTATGGCAGTCTCAACCCTCACCAGGCAGATAGTTATGAAGAGGGGTGCCTGCTGATGCCAACATGAAGCCAAGGGTTGACAATGATTGAATGCAGTTAGTGACAGAAAAGGTGAGCCCAGTGTACTAAGTATGCAGAAGGGGACAAAAGGCAAAGCCTGGAAGTGACAAAGGACAAAGGCTTGTGTGGTAGGAAGGAAAGGAAAAGAAGGGAAGGGAAGGAAGGGAAGCTGATAAGCATGATGCAGGGTTCTCTCACACTGCCAATACTAGTCTGTGTGTTATTTTTTTAAGGATTACTGTAGCCATGGTACACATTCAAGGGTGCTACTGCAATGTAGTGTAGTGTCAGTATCCTTCACTCGGGCTGGAGCTCTCTGCTGCACATGCTCAGCCTCTTCTGCTTCCTTCCTTTCTTCTTTCCTTCCTTTCTTCTTTCCTTTCTTCTTTCCTTCCTTTCTTCTTTCCTTCCTTCCTTCCCTGGCATTTGCAATGTTCAGGCTTTAGTGATGTTCTGCAGAGTGCTGGTATTTCAGATGCCAGATGTTTTGTTGGATTAAACTGGACTTATGTTATATTGTGTTTTCAGGCTGAGAATGCAGGTGAGGAGTTGCAGGAGTTGTGTCCTGAATCATAGGAAGGAAGCATACTCATGATGAGGATGATGATGGAGGCTGGAATGAAACAAATCAGAATGAGTGACTGAATGTGTTGTGGGGATGAACAAGAGCATGTTGTGTAAGTGCACCTTAATGGAGGAGGAGATTGTATGGGGTGCAAAGTGGCACACACTTGGTTTTCATAGCCATTCATGATTGTGTAATGTTTGTTGTTTGTCATTTATATTTGCCTGACTAGATTGCGCAACAGTTGTTAGATTTTTGTTTAAACCATGTTTTGGTAGAAGAAACTTTATTTTTGGTTTTCTTCCATTGTAAAAGAGTGATTTGATGGTCAGAAAATGTGTTAATTTTGAAGAGTGAATTTACTTGTAGTGTGGTGAGAGATTTGGATTTTATGAAAAGCTTGTGTGAAAAGCCTTAGAAGTCCTATGGGTTTATGTGGAATTTTGTTGACTGACAATTGTAAGATAACCTATTAAATAGTCCATTTTGGAGTATAAAGAAGTGCATGCTTCAAAAATCACTCACCAAAATCCACATAATAATGCAATGATTACAAAAAATATGTAAATTAAACTGTGAGGAATTTTGTAACCTAAGTCATTAAAACTTAAAATATTAGAGGATGTAAATCAGCTAATACTAAACTAAAATGAACTTGATCTAATAACAGTACATTAAAGTATCAGATGTTCTAAGATATGATTTACATAATATTGAACATAGTTTATTGATAATATTTAATGCAGGAAAATCACTGAGATATACACTCAAATAACCAAGAGCTATTACTGAAAAATACATTGAATTGTTTTGGTCACATCACATTCTTCTAGACAACATATTTCATGCAACTACCAGTGCACAATCATGGATTTGACTTGTAACTTGCTGTGAGGACTCCAACTACTTGCTTGTAAAATCTCTCAAAAACAACGTACCTATATATATGTATATATATATATATATATGTTTTGTTAAGTTGAAAGTATACCAAGTTGAATGTCAAATTTTGAAGGGGAAAACTGAAACAAAGAATGCAAGAGTACAACTTCTGGCACCATAATGTAGATATGCGTATGTTCATACACTGCACTGGGACAAAGGATTCCCCCACTGCACATACAGCTCCAGAGGTGCTGTGAATTGAATGAGTTTTGACAAGCTTTAAAGTGCCGTGGTTGACACCTACAATGGGGTAGCAAAGGAGGTGGTGGTGGGTGTGACCACATTCAACCCTTATGGGGTCAACCCATCTGGAGTAGAGTGGAGTGGAGCCCTAGCACATTGATGAAATCCAAGTCCATGTGACCCCTTCCAAAGCTTGTTTTTGTGTTTTCTTATCTCCTCTTGTCTTGTTTCCACTCTCCCTCTTTGTTGCCTGCTTGGAGGCTGCCTCTTCAAAGCACCTTGGCTTCATTTGCTTGCTTGCTACCCACATGGGCCCATCTCTTTCTCCCATCATCACAGTTGTGAAGGGCTTTGCAAGGGCTGTGTTGACATGGGCAGCCAAAGCATATGGATTCCCATGTCCATTGTTGTGGAAACAAGGCCAAGCATCCATGTTAAAAGAATTCTATATGCTGTAAAATAACATGTGAAGAGAGATACATGTGGATAAAAGTAACAGTTAGTGGGTATGTGGACTGTGCTTTGTCAAACTTCTCAGTGTACAGTCTTTTCAAAAAGTGGCTCAAGTAAGTGGTCAATGGCAATCTGAACTTTCAATTCTATCAACTTTTTCAATGCTTTTTCACTTAAAGAAAATCTAAAAAACAGTATGTGTTCCAAGTCTTTAATGCATGGACTGTCTGAAAATATCATCTAAATCCTCCCCCCCCCCTGCCAGTCATAGGTCAGGTTTGTGTACATTGTTGTAGAGAAAGTTCTTTTAGTGGCCATATGGTTGAACAATGGAATTGCAAATTGTATCAGTGTGGAGCATATGTAAATAGAAATAGATAAAAGACTATTTAAATGGTGTTGCAGGAGGGTCTAGTGTCTTATGATGCATTAGGAGTTGAAGCCATAAAAAACTGAACCTAACAACAGAGTTTTGAGGATTTGAAGAGTTGAATGTGATGCTTAGTCTCTACTTTTCAACAATACATCAAGCTTGGAAATTAGGATGAAAAAAATAAGTGATATTCTTTGTCAGCATTTGGATTTTGGATCACATAGACCAAGTCCCAAACTTGTTTTGAAACTACTTAAATAATATTTAAAAAAATCTGTTCACCCATTTTTTTAATATGTTTTTCTCATGTTTATATCACCAGTCAGTAGTTGGACTTTCTGCACTTGGTGACAGATTCATAGCTTGAGCAACAGTAGAAGACATGTTGACAACATCCACCATGGAATTTGGTTGGCTGTTGCATCTACCATCTCTGTACCAATACTATACCAGCTCCATAAAAACAAGGCAGAAGAGTAATTACAATGAATTTTTCTTTTCACACAAACTGAAGAATTAGGCAACCCCTCAACTTGGTGAATAGAGAAAACTATAATCTAATATTTGCAAACAATTGCACATGAATAGGTTATCCCAAGTGTAGGATACTTTGCTTGCACATGTATTATGATGTGATGCTATGTTAAGTTTCAAACAACAGTCAAGTTGTTGTTATCAGTTTGTCACAATTGGGGTGGATCATACATCTAAATATATATATATATATATATATACATATATATCTATGAGAATGTATCCAGTACCCCAATCCAAGCTTCTGTACCCTCACTGGTGGCAAATGGTGTACTTTGCTCACAAACAAACTCACAGGACTGGCCAGTGGCAAGTGTTCTACTTTTGTGAAAGCAGAGGCATGCATGCAGCTGAAATGCTCCTGTTGTTGCTGACGTCAAGTGGGAGAAAGGCTGACTTTTCTGCTAAATGGCAACACCCGCTCTGTGGTTGCTACACACAATGTAGAAATGGAAATGCTTCATGAGCACAGGCAGAGCAGCAGGCACCACATACTCTGTGTGGGAAGTTCCCCACTGAAGACAAACCCCAGAGAGAGAGAGAGAAGCACAGATGCAGGGCTGTGGTTATTAAGTTCATCACACAGAGAAGGGCTTCTCAGGGGCCATGGCTGCTGCACACAAGGATGATGAGTGTGGGGCCACAGTAATGCTAAATGTGGCTGCAGATATGGGCAGCACAAGGGTGAGGCTATAAGATAGACATCCCATTTCCAATAACTTAAGCATTTCAACATATATCTAAAAGCTGTAAAAATGGGAAAAAAATATCCTCACATAGGAAAATAGAAATCAAAAGGATTCCAAGTATTTTCCCACAATTTGACCCAAAAAAAAAAATTTGTATAAATGTTTTAGCTGAAGATTCTCTTCAATCCATTTTGCTCATAGTTTAAAACTATTTTAACCAGCACATGACCTATTTTTGATCAATGGAAATGGAATTTTTTTTTATTGATGTTAGACCTAATTGCTAGACTAGCAGAACTAGCACATCATACATGTTGGAAATGGGGAGGGGGGGGGGGGGTTAACAATGGGTCAGCTACCTGATGTGGTGTGGAGGAGGCAATGTTGGAGGACAAGGAGGGAGAAACAAAAAAAGGAGGGGGTTGGCCATAACTAACTGAGAGCAGCCATATTTGTGAATACTACATTAAGGGAGTAATTCTACTAAATCCCAGCAATATAAGCTTTGTTGGTGGGGTTTGAGGGCAAGTGAATCCTTGTTCATTGACTCCACTCTAGATGGAAGGGGAGGAGGCCCACTGTCTTGATGAGTGATACCATATTGCCTTGGTCCTTCAATCAACATGTCCTCCTCAGTGGTGTCCATGACTTTGTGGACTTGCTCTGTTTCTGGGCTTCCTGCCACTATACCCCCCTTCCAATATATGCATCTATGTTTGGAGCATATGCTAACACGAGCCCACTGTTCATGGCCCACACTGGCATTTGCCTACAACTCTCACTGTCCCAACTTAGATTGACTATATGAAAATAGTTGATGCCGATGCAAGTTGAAATGTGACAAATTTCATCTGTTGAGCAATCAAGTTTGTTGCACTTGTGAGTCTCAATGCCAACTCTGGGCTTAAGATGTTGCATGCCTTGGGGCTTAAGTTGGTGACTATTAGCTTGAGTTTTGTGCCACCTGACCTGAACTTGGGGTACCTTTTACTCTGTGCTCATAATTAGATGTAAAGCACCTTTTCTGATACATGTGTATCTGTTTTATTTGTACTATAATATACAGTAAAACTAAGACCCACCTTTTGGTTAGCTGAAACAATCTAACATAAAAATAAAAAAGTTATCAAATTTTTTGTACAAGTCAAAATTTTTGTGTTGAACAGCAATATAAACATATATCAGCAAATGATGCAAATGATGCAAATTAAGTGCACCAGGCACTCTGGACTGCTTTTCAAATTTAGATATTTTATAATCACAGTATTATTTTAATTTAATCTATTAACACAAGATTATTACTCATTGGTTTTTACTGTATGGAAAAGTTATGTCAATTTACACTCTTTATAGGTCCTTGGATCTATGGAAACAAAATAGTAGAAGGGGGAAAAAAGTGGATTTAAAAGCTGATATTTTGTAAAATGTCATTTTAGCTTGAAAGATTCAAATTTTATTTATTTATTTTGGAAGAAAGAATGTTCGTTATTTTTAAATATAATTTCAAATTTATTCTATTTCCTAATATTTTAAATATGTGATAATTTTTTATAAAAACATTAATAAGTTTTTTCATTGATATATATATATATATATATATATATAAGGAAATTTTTAGAGCAAATATATTTGATAATAAAACTTAACATATTTTTAAAATTACGAATGATTATAGGGTAATGATATTTTGAGAAACTTTTATATATGTTTAAAGATAATTTTTTTGTTTTAAATAAAAAATTAATTTGGATGATATGTAAAAAAACATTTTTTAAAAATAAGAACTTGAAAAAGAAAGAAAGAAAAAAGTGTCAGAATATAATTCAAAAGTATAAGTTGATAAATTTATAATTATTTTTTAAGGCCATATGAAGAATAAAATTCATAGCATGTAGACCATAAAGTAGTGATGCCTTAGTATACTACAAAACTTCTATGGATTATGTATTTTAAAAATTGGCTATTATCAACATTTTAAGAATGATTATTAGAAATAAGAAATTTAAATAATATTAATATTTATCTATCAAGGACAAGAACTTGAAGAATAAAAATTGAAGTATCTCAAAAAAAATAAAAATAAAAAAGAAATTAGAAAGTATATATATTCAAAAAATAAAAATTGAAATAACTATTATGAAAACAAAGAAGATATAGACTCTTGAAACTAGATTAGAAACAAAAAAATTATTGTTAAGAGTGGAGAAATATTTATTCTTTTTTCTATACATATTATCTAATTAAGAGCTATGTGGCAATATTTTATTAAACCTTCAACATGTATCCAACTAGCAAGACACATGTTTAACTTGCAATAAACATTTCTTATATGTGTGCTACATGGTCAACTTATACTATAAGTGGCCAATATGAATGTACATGGCCAACTTGTTGGCAAATTTTCAACCTACTAATCATCTCTAGATATGTATAAAGTCAAACCCGTATTTATGAGGTTTCTAAAAATATTTTTTATAAGATATTATATAATTTATTTATTCCTATCTAATTTATTTTATTTATATAATTACTAATATTAATTATATCTATAATATTATCTTCTTATTTTAGAAAAAAATTCTACAATAAGTGGTAATCATATAATAAAAAAGTCCAAGATGTGAAAAATTATATTTGCTGCATACTTTGATCATTTTTCTTTTCAAATGTAGTTAGCATGTTTTCTCAACTATTGATAGTGTCTCATACTAAGGTAGAAAGACCATCCTATTATTTAATTATTTTTGAGGCCTTTATAGCTTCTTTTAAATAAAATATTTAAAATACCATCAATAGTGGTTTCTACCTCCAATACTATCACCTAAAATTGAAAGTTTCTTCCAAATTTGTAATATCAAATGCAATGTACATTGCCATTTATTTATAAAAAGAATATGTTATTCTTGAGAGTCTTTATTTCTATTACATTGTCTTAAAGTTTGTAACAATCTCAATACCTTGTTGAATAATTCAACAAACAATAGCTCTTAAGTTGAACCTACTAATTGTTGATTTTTCATCTCTTAAGTGATAAAGATATAAAGAAATCATAAATAATGATAGAAAATATAATTCATCATTTATTAAACATACTTTGTTTTATAAAAATATTTTTTATGACTTTTTGTTTTGATTTTGATAGATATTATTTATAAAAAATATTAATTTTTTTTGCTTTACAAGATTCTTAAATGGCTTTTATGTATGTCCATTAATATCATATTTGTACTAATATAGAAGACATTTCAATTTATTTTAGAATGCCTTGAATCTAAGATGTCTTCCACCTCAAATTCTTAATAGTTCTCCACTTTTATAAGAGGATATAACATCTATCTTCTTCTCAATATATTCACTATCTTTTATGAATTAAAAAGAAGCATATGGTACACAAAATAAATACTCATAGACTTTCGTAGGTATAATCAACATATAACTAAATTGATATATTCACAAATAAGAAATAATCTTAGTCTATTATAATTCAATTTATTACAAGAGCAAAAAATCTTGATATTACAACAAAATAACAATAATTTGTTGTTAATATGTAATTGAGGTTATTCCTTGCAATAAACATAAATATTGGTATTTTTTTTAATTCTTGAGATGCCTTTAATTATGCCTTCATTGTCACATGTAGCTTTAGTAAATAATTTTTTAGATCTTTTATTGCATGATTATCAACTTTTATAAAGTAAAAATTATCAAATTATAGATAATAATCATAATTAGTACAAAATAGTTATTTTTGAATAAAAATATTTATTATAATATTCTTAAATAATAAATTATTCAATTATGTTGATGGTAGTTAATAGTGCATCTTAAATACTATTTCAAGACTTGATTTATATATTTTATTTCTCTATTAGTTTAAGGATGGAAAGCCAAATATAAATTTATACCTATCTTCAATGTTTTAAAAATAATTCTTTAAAACCTTGATACAAATTGGATTCCTTTATCTTATATAATATCCTTTAATAATCGATGATAGCAATAAATATTATAAAAAAAAAGATTGTTTGTTTTTTTATATGATAGTTTTTTTATATAGTAAAAAATATGCCATTTTAGTAAAAAAAAGTCTACTATCACAAATATAAAATCATGAGGACTTGTATTTAAAAAATCAATAATATAATCTCTAAAAACAAAAGACCATAGTTGTTTTGGTATAAGTAGTAGTTAAAAAAGTTTGTAAGATCAATAATAAGGATTTTTTTTAATCTTAAAACAATATGACATAATTGCACAAAGTTTTTAATTTCTTTTCACATTTGAGGCCACAAAAAAACTTATAAGATTAACTCTAAGGTCTTATTATATTTTAAATTTCATACAACCAGAAGATTGTGACAACATATAAGAACTTGTAATTATGCTTCATCTTTAAGAATATAAACATCATTTGAAATAAAATAATTTAAAAATAAATTCAAACCTGAAAATATCATAAGAATTAAAAGAATTAATTTTAAATTTATGCACAAGAAAATCTAAGGACATGTTTAATTATAATTAATCAAAAAAGGTTGAATCACCAATGAATATTGATTTCATTGCTTGATGATAAAATTTCTTTGGCTTCAAAAAAATAATTTGTTGTTGATTTAAAGTTTTATTTTTATTTATTTATTTATTTTTCTTCTTCTTCTTTTGGATGCAAGATAAGAACATTTAGACAAGGCATTAAACAAATATTATTGTTTTTTTAGCCAATAAGTGATATTAAATACAAATCTTCATAACAACATGTTCCAACAAGGTTGACGATAATTCAAAACATGTATTGACATTAAGTATTTGAGTTTCTTATGATTTGTAGAAATAATTACTAGATAATAGAAAGCACCTTCCAAATAATGGTGCTACTGTCAAAAAGAATTAAAAATACAAGAAGCTCTTTATTACAATCTTGTAGTTAATCTTGGTTGTTAAATTTTTTTTCAATTGAAAAGCTAAAAGATAAAGTTTATCATTTTTTTCTAATTTTAATAATCTCTTATCTAAATCAAATTCTAATAGATTTGTTTCTATAAAAAAATACCTTAAAAAATAGATGCAATTCAAAATTATTTCAAAAATAAAAATTATCTTTAAAGATTCAAGTAATGCTTTAGTTTTTTTATTCCACTAAATTTTTTCTTTATAAGTCATATATGTAAGTAAAGCTTCAGGTTGAAAACATTTCTTGATAAAAATCCAAAAATAATTTGAAAATTCTAAAAAGCATCAATTTTTTAAAATTATTTTTGAAATCTTCTAATCCATAATAGTTTGAGTTTTTTTAAAATCTATTATAAGGTCATTATTTAAAATAATATATTCTAAAAAACCAACTAAAATTGAATAAAATATATATTTTTAAAAATTTTGGCGTATAATCTTGTATTTCTAAATTTTTAACAAACATTAAATTTATTCTCTCTTGTGTCCTTAGAATAGATTGAAACATTGTCTATAAAAAAAATCTCTATAATAATGAATATTAGATCATGTTGTTCAAAAAAAAGATCCGTAATATGATTAAATTTAAAAATAACATTTCAATAAACTTGATTTATGATTCTAAAATTGAATAATTTTGAGGTTGAAGCTCAATTATTATTTATACTTCATTGATGATACTTCAAAATATTGATCTTATGCTAGCAAACTTCTCAAGTAAGGAAATTCTTGGTTCTTGGATATATAAATGAGATTCTACTGTAAAAAGAAAAAAATGATTTGATATAGATGTTGAAGCAATATCAAGAATATGAAACACAAAGAACTAAAAAATCAACATATTCTTATTTTACTTGAAAAGACTAAAAAATCATTCAAAGATAGTATATTATTAAATTAAAATAGCTATTGTGAAAGACAAAAAGACTAAAAAGTCTTGAAACAAGATTTAGGACTAATAAAATATTGACAAGACTAAAGAAGGCTTCACTCTTACCTTCCTATATACTATCTAATTAGGAGTTGCATAGCAACCTTCTATAAGCCATCCAATATGTGTCTAATTTGCAAGATACATGTCTTAATTTTTAAAAAAAGTTTCTTATATGTCTATTATATGCTTAGCTTTTAAAATAAGCTACCAATACATGCAATACATGGCTAACTTATTGGCTAAGTGTTCAACTTATCAATCTCTTATAAACATGTATAAAGATGAAATCATATCTATGAAGCTTTTAAAAAGATTTTTTATAAGATATTATTAAATTAATATATTTTTATTTATACTTATTTAATTATATTATCTAAATAATTATTAGAATAAATATATATATTTTTGATATTACCTTCCCTTCTAAGAGTGATTTTTACAAGGAACAATGATTACATATTGATGAAGTCTAAGATGCAACAAATTACATTTGCCACATACTCTTATTTCTTTCAAAGGTAGTTGATATGTCTTCTTAGCCATTTATAATATCTCATTCTAGGGAAAAAAAAAACCACCTTAATATTTGATCATTATTATTAAAGCCTTTGTAACTTTTTAAAAATAAAACATTGGAAATACAATCAGAAGTCATTTTTATCTCGAATAAAATCAAAAAACATTGAAAGTCCCTTCTAAGGTTGTAATATCAAATGCGTTGTATTTTACCAACTATTTAAGAAAGAACATGTTATTCTTTGTTTCAATTATGTCATCTTAAAGGCTATAAAATTCGCAATATCTTACCAAATAAGTTAGTAAAGAATAATTCTTGAATTGAATTTGTTGGCTGTTGATTCTCTATCTTGTTAACACTAAAAATACATAAAAATTACAAATAAAGATATAAGGTAGAACATAATCTTTCCTAAATTGTGTTTTTTTATAACAAAGATTTGTTATTCTTCATCTTGATTTTGATAAATTTTGTTGATAAAAAGCATAAACCTTCTTTATTGCATTTGCAAGATTTTTAGCTTGCTCTTAAGTATGTTCATTAATATCATACTTGTGCCAATAAACAAGATATTTCAACCTATTTTAACACCACGTTGGGTCTACAACTCCTTCTACCTCAAACTCTTGATAATTATCCACTTCTATAGGATGAAGTGATATTTATCTTCTTTTTGAGATTTTCATTGTTTTATATGGCTCAAAAAAAATAAATATGGAATATAAGATGGATCTTCATAGACTTTGATAGATGTAATTGATAAGTAATTGGATTAATTAATTTATTAATAAAAAATGGTTAAAATCTAATGTAATCAATCTTGTTATAAGGGTGATTAATCTTAATATTATGAAAAAATAATCATACCATACCACCAATATCAATTTATGTTACTCTTTATAATAGGCATTTGTGTTGGTCTTTTTTTTATTTTTGAGCTTCTTTTAATTATGCCTTTATTATTATATGTAGCTCAAGTAAATGATTTGTCAAAATTTTTATTATATAATTATCAACTTTTGAGAAGTCAAAAGCATCAAGTTGAAGATAATAACCATAATTAACAAAAAAAGATGTTTGTTGGATAAAAAAATATATTCTATTTTTATAAAAAAACTTTGCTAATAACAAAAGAATTATCTAATAATTTTGTTGGTGGTTGACGATATACCTCAAATATTATTTCAAAACTTGATTTATGCACTTTATGTATCCATTGATTTAAAGATAAAAAAAATTAAAGATAGTTTTATATCCATCTTTAAAATCTTGATACAAATTGAATCTTCTTATCTAATATATTGTCCTTAAATAATCCATGATAGCCATGGAGGTTTTCAAAGATAAATATAATTATTTCTTCACTTACGATAGTTTTTGTATATAGTTCAAAATATGCCATTTAGATAAAATGATCTATTATTTCAAATATAGATTCATAAAATCTTGAGATTGAAAGATTCATGATAAAATCCATAGAAATAAAACACAATGGTTGTTCTAAAATAGGTAATAGCTGAAAAAGTCCATAATGTCAATGCTAAGGATTTTTTGATCTTGAATAAATGTTACATGATTGTATTAAATCTTTCATAGCCGTCTACATTTGAGGCCACCAAAAATCTCTAGATATTATTTCCAATGTCTTATTTTATCCAAAATGTCATGTTATTGAAAAGTTGTGACAAGCTTATAAAATATGAAATCATATTTTTTCTTTTAAAATATATAATTAAATTTTAAAATAATAAAAATAATTTTTAGATTCAAATTTAGAAGTATCATGAGACTTAAAAAAATTATTCTTAATACCATAAAAAAATAGATCATAGGTCAAACTTGATTGAACTTGCTTGAGAAAAATTGAATCAATAATAAATATTAATTTCATTGCTTAAAAATAAAAATGCTCCAACTTCAAGAAAATTATTTGTTGTTAATTAAAATCTAAATTTCTTTCTATTGATACAAGATAAAAATATTTAGAAAGGGCATTTAACAAAGCAGGTTAATTTTTAGATCAATAAGCTATCATAAAACCAAATCTTTATAAAGACATGCATCAACAAACTTGGAAATAATTCAAAACATGTGCTGCTATGAAATACTTAAAATTCTTGTAATATATATATATATATATATATATATATATGATGACTAGAATAGAAGTGCCATATAGATAATGATTTTATTATTGAAATAAATCCACAATTGTAAAAAGTTGTCAAGGATAAGAACTCAATGAAAGTAAATAAAAAAACTTAGACTCTCTCAAAGAAATATGAAAAAGTAGAAATAGAGAAGTATCTATATTAAAAAACAAACTGAAATAACTATCACCAAAAGACAAAGAAATTAGAGACTCTTGATATTAGACTAGAAGGAAAAAAAAAAGGCTTGACAAGAATGAAGAAGGCTTTATTCTTACCTCTATGTATACTATCTATCAAAGATCTATGTGATAAAATTCTATAGGACTTCAAAACACGTATTGACTTTGCATGACATGTATCTTAATTTGCATGGCAAGTTTCCTACACGGATGCTATTGTGATGTAACATAACTAATAGGTGAAAGGATTCAAAAATCTATTATACTATAGAAGATCTTTCTTCAAATATTATAAAAAATTATCTTAAAAAATAGACAATAGTCCAAAAGAAAGTAGAACCAAAGATTTAAATGCTACCTTTTTATAAAGTAAGCTTCTATTTACTTTGTAAGGCCATAAATAAAGCAAAATAAGGTAGATTAGAAAAATAAAGAATATGAGCATATGTAAGAAGAAGTTAATAATTGATTTAAATTAAAATTAACTCAAAAGGGCAAAAATTGATATCCAAAAAGGATCGGTTATCAACTTAGATTGAAATCAGACCTTGAGGCACAAAACCAAGTATAGACGGCAATTCGGAAATTCTTTGGTAAATCAAAGAGTAAGATTAGAGAGAAAATTTAATAAGATTTACTTAAGCATTGATTTTGAAGGAATTGAATATTTAATGACTTTGTAGGAGCTTTGAAATATCTCAGTTGTTTTAGGTGACTCTAGAATTTGTAAAATAAAAAAGGGTGATACATTTTGGAAAATTTTATAAGTTTAGTAATAGATCTATAGTTCAAATTTTGAGAACTTATGAGAATAGTTGTTTAGAGTGTATGTTGTAATTTTGAACTTGATAAAAAGGTTGAATTGAAGTTTATTGCTTTTCAAAGTAAGTTGAGGTCTCAAAAATTGGACTTTGATGAGCAATTAGAATTTCTAAGATTTCTAACAATCTACTAGTTGGATTGGAGTAAAATTTAAGTATGAAGTTATTAGAATTAATTTGCTATATATTATTAAAATTTTAAAAAAATTGAATGGTTTGAAAATGAGATGTTGGTATTGGAAGTTTAATATTTAAATTGGAATAAGAGGCCAGCCAATACTTGAGCAGATTTTAGGATTTTTCTTCCATTTAATATGTGCAATTATCTTCAAATTTTGTATGCTTATTGTCAACTTAGTTGTTAAAAATTATGTAAATTTTAAAGCAAGATCAATGGTTCTATTGATAGATATTGATGTTTTAAATTGTGCTAAGATTAGGATTTGATTTAGGATTTAGGATTTGTCTAGGATTAGATTTAGGATTTAGAATTTTTCTAAGATTTGATTTAGAATTTAGGATTTATTTAGGATTTGGTTTAGGATTTAGGATTTGTTTAAGATTTAGTTGAAGATTTAGGATTTGTCTAGGATTTGGTTTAGGATTTGGTTTAGGATTTAGTATTTGTCTAAGGTTTGATTTAAGATTTAAGATTTGTCTAGGATTTGATTTAAGGTTTGATTTAGGATTTAAGATTTTTCTAATATTGGATTGAAGTCCATTATGGTTTCAATTAAGATTAAATAATAAATCGATTGAGATTTATTTAAAATATATTTGTGATTATTTTAATATTTTTAGGATATCTTAAAGATGCTTTTAAGATTTAGCATGGATTTTCTTTCAATTCTTTTAATATTTCTTATTATTTCTTTTATAATTTCTTTAAATATTTTTTTAAATTTGATTAAAGTTTGTTTAGCATTATTAAGATTTAATTAGAGCTTATTTAGTATTTGAATTTTAATTCTATTCTTTAGACCATTGATTGTGGAAGGTAGAATAGAAATTACAATAATAAAAAATGGTCTAAAAAATAGAATTAAATTTTTATTATTTTAATTTCTATTCTACCTTCCACAATCAAGTGCTCGATGCATTCTCAAGAAAGACTTTACATAATACGACAATACCACATAACTAGCTTGTTTCCTAAGTTACTTGCATATGTAGCACGTTGTTGGCTTGTTGATCAAGTTTCTAACCTATTAATCAACTAAAAATACATGTTAAGTCAAAAAAATACCTAAAAAGCTTTTAGGAAGCTTCTCTAAAATGTATTATAAAATTTATCTACTTTTACATATTTTTATTTACTTCTATCTATTCATATTATCTAAAAAATAGTTATAGTAGATATATATTTATAATATTATCTCTTCTTCTAGAGATGATTTCTATAAGGAGTGGTGATTATATATTGAGGAAGTGTAAGGTGTAGCAAATTATATTTGCCACAAACTATGATCTTTATTTCCTTTGAAGGTAGTAGATAGGTCCTTATTGCCATTGATAATGTTTCATCCTAAGGTAAGAAGACCATCCTATTATTTGATCATTCTTAAAACCTTCATAACTTCTTTAAAATAAAACATTTATAACATCATTAGGAATTGTTCCTACCTCTAATAAAATCACCAAACATTAAGAATCTCTTTCCAACTTGTAATACCAAATGTATTGTATCTTGCCATCAATTCAAAGAAGAATGTATTATTCTTGAAGGTATTCATATCTATTATATCATTTTAAAGGCTGTGATAATCAGAATGTCTTATTTAATAAATCAACAAATGTTGGCTTTTGACTTGAATCCATTGGTTGTTAGTCCTCTATCTTTTTAATACCACAATTATACAAAACTACAAACAAAGATAAAAGGTAGAATAGAATCTCTTTTAAATTGTGTTTCTTTTATAACAAACATTTCCTATCTTTGATATTAATTTTGTTGGATATCATTATTGAAAAACTTTGACCTTCTTTGTTGCATTTGTAAGGTTTTTTACTAGCTCTCATGTATATGTTTTAATATTATATCCATGCCAATGAATAAGATATTCAATCCTATAGTGGCATTGCCATGAGTCTAAGACTTCTTTAAATTTAAATTCTTCATTATTATCCATTTCTATAGGAAACGGTGGTATTTGTCTTCTTTCAAAGATATTCACTATCTTTTATGGCTCTAAATAGACACATGAAATACAAAATGGATTTTCATAGAGTCCAATAGATGTAATTGATAAGCGACTAGATTGAATTGTTCACAAATAAAAAATGGTCTAAGTCTACAATAATCAAACTTGTCACAAGGACGAATAGTTTTAATATTATGATAAAGTAATCATATCTTATCACTAATATAGAAATGAGGTTGTTCCTTGCAATAAACATTTGTATTACTATTTTGTTATTTATTAGCCTCTTTTAGTTGTTCCTTCATTGTTGTAAGTAGCTTAGATAAATAATTTTTCAAATCTTTTGCTGCAAGATTATCAACTTTTAAAAAGTCAAAAGCATGAAGTTATGGATAATAATTATAATTAGCAAAGAAAGGTATTTATCACATAGAAAAATGTATCATGTCATTATAAGCAAACTTTGCCAATGACAAAAGAGTTGTCCAGTCAGTTCTTCGTAATTGATAGTACACTTCAAATATTATTCCAAAGCTTGATTTACATGCTTTGTTTGTCCATCAATTTGAGGATGAAAAGCCAAAAATAGTTTAATATTTACTTTTAGAATCTTAAAAAATATTTTTCAAAATCTTAATATAAACTAAGTTCCTCTATTTGATATAATGTCTTTAAGAAATCTATGATAGTAATAGATTTTGTCACAAAAAAGTTTGGCTATGTTTTCACCTATGATAGCTTTTATGCATGGTACAAAATGTGCCATCTTAGTGAAATGATCTCCTATTATAAATATAGAATAATAAAAACCTAAGAATAGAAGATGTATGATAAAATCCATAGAAATAGAAGACTATGGTTGTATTGGAATGGATAATGGTTAAAATAGTCAATAGGCTCAATGATGAGGAATTTTTGAACATGAATACATAATAAATGATTAAAAAAAGTCTTTCATTACTTTCCACATTTGTGGCCACCAAAAATCTCTTAATATAATTTTTAAAGTCTTGATGTATCCAAAATGTTTGACCACTAGAAAGTCATGACGTGCTTAAAAAACACATAAATGTACTTTTTCTTCTAAAATGTATAGGTGTCTTTCAAAATAGAGTAAGATGTTTTTGACCTCGAACTTAGAAGCATCATGAGATTTAGAAGAATAATTCTTGATATTATGAATGAGAAGATGAAAGGACATACTTGATTGAATTTATTTGACAATGATTGAATCAATAATCAATGTTGATTTTATTACTCAAAGATGATAATACTTTTACTTCAAAAAAACCATTCTTTGTTAATCAAAAGATGCATCTCCTTCTTTTGGTACAAGATTAGAATGTATAGAAAGGACATTTGACAAACCTTGTTGTTTTTGAGATTGATAAATAATCTTAAAATCAAATCTTTATAAAGTCATACTCCAATAAACTTTTTGATAATTCAAAATACGTATTGATATAAAGAATTCAAGATTCATATGGTTGATATAAATAACAATTAGATTAAAAGTGTCTTTTAAATAATAGTGCTATTCTTAAAATAAATCAATAATTAGAGGTAGTTCTTTGTCGTGAATCTTGTAGTTGATCTCAGATATTATAAAATTTCTTGAATAAAAAGCTATTGGATGAATTTTAATATCTATTTCTAATTATGATAATACAGCACCTACAAAAAATTTTAATGTATCTATTTCTATAAAAAATGGCTTAAAAAAGTCAATGCAATAGAAGATTGGTGCAAAAATAAAAGTTAACTTTAAAACTTCAAATATTGCTTCTACTTCTTAATTCCATTAACATTTATCTTTACAAGTCAAGCATATAAACAAAGTTGCAACTTGAGAGAAGTTCTTAATGAAGATATGAGTAGTTGGCAAATCTCAAAAAATAGTGTCCATCTCTTACAATCTTTGAAATCTTCCAATCCATAATAGTTTGAACTTTTTTAGGATCCATCATAAGTCTATAATTTAAAATAATATATCTTAAGAAGTTGACTTCAATAGTATTAAATATACACTTTTTTTATCTTGGTATAGAATCTTGTATCTTTAAATTTTTATAATACATAGCAAACATGAAGTTCACATTTTTTTTATATTTTTAGAATATATTAAGATGTTATCTAAGTAATAGACAATAAAGTCATCTAAAAACTCTCAAAAAAAAATTATTTATTAGATGTTAAAAAATTATTGGTATATTTGCAAGTCCAAAATATATCATGTTGTATTCAAAATATTTCTATTTGATTTGAAACACATTCTTCTATTCATCTTCTTCTTTAATGCATATAAGAATGATGCCCCTTATAGATCTATTTTTGTATAGATTTTAGCTTGATTCAACTAATCAAAAAATTTAGATATCAAAGATAGCAAATACCTATTCTTCATGGTGGTTTTGTTGAGCCCTCAATAATCAATACACATTTGCAATAATTCATTTTTTTTCTTTACAAATAAAATTGAAGTCATATTGGAGATTTGAAATGGCATATAAAGTTATTGGCCAAATTTTCTTCAATATATTCTTTGAGTTCAGCTAACTCATTTTGTGATAAATTATAAATTGGTCCAAATGGCGATTGGGCTCTTTCTTGAAGGTCAATTGAATAGTCATAGGTATGATGTTTCAATAGAGAATCCACATTCTTCTTCCTAAATACATCTTTAAAATCTTAGTATTAGCTCAGAATGCCACTTAAAGTCTTTTCACTCTTAGAAACAAGTGCAACATAAATGACACAATATAATCCTTGTGTTGCAATATGCAAGAAAGCTCTTGCACCTACAAATACAAGTTTAATTACATTAGATTTATGACTTTCTACTTCATCAACTATACTCTTAGTTATACTTTCAAAAAATTCAAGACTACAAAAAATCCAATCTATTTTTGGATAATATTTTTTAAGCCAAGATAAATCTAAAATATTTGGATTATAGGGAGATCTAAAGATATTAAATATTACAAAGCTACTATGACCATTAGTTGTTACTTCTATAGGAAAGATTTCATGAATAACATTTTCTAAAGATAATAGACGACCATCTATGTCTTCTATGAGAACAAGTTTAGTTTTCTTCACTAAAGATATGTTATGTTTTTTAGCAAATTTTTCATCTAAGAAACCTAGTGAGGCTCTTGAATCTAACAAGATAGGACCTTCACTAGGTGTTGTACAAAGTTCTAGTCGCACGGTCCCTATTGTAGTTGGACAAAGTTATTTTCTGACATACTATCTTCTTTGATGGCCATACTCTTCATTTTGTGGTTGCATGGCTTCTTTTGATAATGTTGAACAATATACTTAGGTTCTCTACAATACAAGCACAATCTTTTTTAATGATGACAAATGATTTCTTGCTCAATAAGAAGCTTAAAACATTTAGTATCAATTTACATATCACCTACTTCTGAATGTATGTATTGAGAAGATGTTGACATTGTTATTGAATTATGATAATATTAAAATGCACTTATATAATTCTTAGATCAAAATTCAAAAAGTTGATTGTCACACGTTATAGCAAAGTTAATTGCTTGATTCAATGTTTGAGGATTATGTATATTGAGCATCAATTTTTTTTACGTCATATTGTAATCCGTAGATAAATTGACTAATAAGTGCAACATCATTCTACTTGATATCACTTGCAAGCTGTCAAAATGTAAAGCATATAATATTATCAATTGATTACCTCATTACAAAATATAGATCTTATTGATTATAATACAAATTGCATCATAATTTCTATATATAGATTTAAATTTTATCAAAAATACCTCTTGATTATTTAATATTATATATTATTATTCAAAAAAAGATGGAAATTATGATAATATAAAATTTGAAAGTTGTATATTAATAAATCTATTTTGCAACCATAGAATTAGTAAGCTTTGGAATTGAAGTTCAATCACAAGTTGTAATTGATTGATAAATTCTCAAAACTTAGATCTTGTGCCATCAAACATTTCAAGCACTGCAACTCTTAATTCTTTAATACCAGATGGATGTTCTACTATAAGAGAAGAGACATGATTTAATGCAGATGTTAAAGTAGCTCTAGTCATCTTCATATCTTCACTCCTGCCATCTTATTATTTCTTCTGGTAATTAATTGAATTGATGCATTGCAAGCATTAACTTCTTTAATTGCTCTTACAGGTATGCCATTACACTCTTCATTTCAAGAAGCTTTGCCATGATAATACTTTTAAAAAAAACATATTTAATATTGCTTAAGAAAAATAGAAGAAGAGACTTGAAAATAAAGAAAAATTACTAATAATAATTTTAGTTTAGAAAAGAATAATCCACAACTTCTAACACATTTATCTTATCAAGAGAAAGGAGTAATTTATTCTTAATTAAGAAAAGACAATGCTATGATATTATAAATATATTCTTATCAATTTATCAAGGATAAGAATTCAATGAAAGCAAAGAAACAAGTAAGTCTCTTTCAAAGAAATATGACAAAATAGAAATAGAGAAGTACATACATTAATAAATAAATAAATAAATAAATAAATAACTGAAATAATTTTTGCCAAAAGACAAGAAAACTAGAGACTCTTGAAACTAGACTAGAAGTAAGAAAGGAGTTGTTAAGAATGAAGAAGGCTTCATTCTTGCCTCTATATCTACCTAAGATCTATGTGGTGATCTTATCTAGGACCTCAAAAAATATATTGGCTTTACATGACACGTATCTTAACTTGCAAGGAAAGTTTTTTATATAGGTGCCATATAATTAGCTTGTTTCGTAAGCTATCAATACATGTGGCACATAGTTAGTTTGTTGACTAAGTTTCTAATCTAGCAATCAACTACAAATACATATAAAGTCAAAATAATGTCTAGGAAGTTTTTAGGAAGCTTTTCTAAATGGTATTATAAAATTAATCTATTTTTATCTACTTTTACTTACTTCTATTTATTCATATTATCTAGATAATAGTTACAATAGAGGGATATCTGTAACAAAAAGCTCTTTGTTATAGATCTTGTTAATCATCTCAGTTTCTAAAAATTTCCTAGAATAAATAGCCATAGAATGGAGCCTATTATTTGCTTCCATTTGTGACAATACTACACCTATAGCGAAGTCCAATGCCTTTGTTTTTATAAATATTGTCTTGAAAAAATTGATGCAATATAAGATTGGTACAAAAATAAATGTTGTCTTTAAGGCTTCAAAAGATTCTTTATGTTCTTTATTCCTCTCAAGTTTGCCTTGACATGTAAGATATGTAAGTAGAGCCACAACTTAAAAAGAATTTTAGTTTTAAATGCTATATTCAGACTCATGATTCTTTCTAAGGAAAAAATTATCTAACTACATATTCCACTACTTTCTACTTATTTATATTTATCTCTATAAAATAACACAAGAACATGTTATATTAATTACTTCATCTTTATTAAAGTTTTAAATACTATATTTAAATTAACATAGTTTTAATTCTTATGTACATATTTATTTTTTATTTTTTAAAATTAATTAATAAATAATATATAATTCTTTTAAAATAACCCATTTAAAATTATATAATTTATGAATTTAAAAATATATGTATAATTTTATTTTTTGATGCCAAATATATTTATATTTTTTTGAATAAAAAAATTTTAACTTGAGATCTCAATAATCTATTCTATATTTTTTAAACTTATTTTAAACATATAATTATGAAATATTTTTAATTAGTCATTTTAAAAATTAATTATTTAATAAATTAATTATTTTAAAATTTAAAATAATCTTTAAAATAATTTACGATATAAATTAAAATATATAATTTTATAGAATCTAAGATTAAAATTTTGAAAAATATCGAAGAAACTATCAATAAGTATTTTGTACAATACAAAGTAATTCTAAATGTCTTTATAAATTTTTAAAAATTAGATTGTATTTCCGAAATAAATCATGGTTTGTTATTGCATAGGAAGTATAAGTTTTTAAAAATCTAAAAATATTGATTTAAAATAGTTTCATTTTAAATATCTTAATATTTTATATGATATGTATACAAATATAATTTTGATTTTAGTAATATTTGAAAATAAATGCATATATTTTATAACATATAAAAGAAAAGAAAAGAAAAGAATTGATATATATATATATATATATATATTTTAAATCTTTTAAGGTCTCGATCTAATAAATAAAATAATTTAAGTATTTTAAAAAACTAAATTAATTATGCAAAAATACACTTAATATATATATATATATATATATATATATGTGTGTGTGTGTGTGTGTGTGTGTGTGTGTATGTGTGAAATAAATGATTTATCTTTAAAATAATTGGTATGTATTAAAATATTATATATATATATACATATATATATATACATATATATTTATGTGTGTGTGTGTGTGTGTGTGTGTGTGTGTATGAAATAAATGATTTATCTTTAAAATAATTGGTATGTATTAAAATATTATATATATATATATATATATATATATTATAAATTAAATATGTTTTTAAATAAAAATATTATTATATCTATAAAAATATTTATATTAGTAGAATTTATAGATCTAAAAAATATTAGTTTTCAATTAATTTTTTATAAGAATAATTTATTATATATATGTGGATATATGTAATAAAGCTAATAATATTGCAACATTGTTTCTAATATATAATTTCATCCTAACTTAATTCTACATAAATATCTTAATTTGTTTCTAGAATAATTAAAAAAAATATTTAGAGGATATTACATGGGATAAATATTTTTGATTTATATTTTAGTTGGAACTTGTTACAAATGCACATAGTTGAAACCCACATCAGTACAGTTTATAAGACACAAAAGATGTTAGTGGTTTGCTTCAAAGTTAAAGCTACATTCACCAAAGAAAACACAAGGAATCAAATTTCACTACAAAGAACCCTTGTTGTGCAATACAACAATGTCCATATCAAGTCTGGACAAAAATCCTATTGCTAATCCTAACACCTGCCTTGAATGGGCTTCAAATTGTATCTACTCCAACCTACGGGGGTGCTGCTCCCACCCCTAGAACTCCTCATGGCAGCTGTTAAAAAAGATAAGTAATTAATATTTGGACATGCTTAAATAAAATATATTTTTTAAAAAATTATGTTTATTATAAAGAATATTTTTTAGAACCGCACATAAATCTTTGGTAAAGTGTACTACTGATATAAAAATATTTAATTATTCTATTAAAGTATGAACCAATTACTAGTTTTTTTAAAAAAATATCTTTATTTTTTGTGCTTTTAATTAAAATCATAAAAATAATCAGAATAATCTAAGAAATTTAAAGTTCAAGTCATTTTTCTTTTATGTATATACTAGATTGCAATCTTTGAAATATTTTTTGACATACTAAGGTTTTATAGCTTACTTTGTATCAAATTAAAGATATAGTATTTCTTTTGGTTTAAAAATACTCTTTTAAAAATTAAATCTTAATCTGAATTATAAACCTTTTACAAGCTTTAACAGCGTAATTAGTCTGAAACTAGGAATACTAAGTAATACATATATAATTCATACAAAAAGATAGAGGAAAAATTTGTGCATAATTAAATTGTTAAATCCAACTTGGATGAATTAGAATTAGTGGTTATATCAAATGACTCTCAAAGTAAAAATAACTGTTTCAAAAGATAAAATACATTTCATAACTTAATAAAAATCTATTTTGCTAATTGCTATAAAAATAAATTTGGTTCAAATAGCATGTGTTTGGATTTAATGATTGTAAGATTAAAAATATTCAATTAATTTTTATTAGCTTACTAACAATTAAATACTCTAATATTACTTATTAAATTTTATCGATTTTTTTAAAAAATTATAGTGAATTTAAAGAATTACATTCATCCACCTAAAAAGCTTATAGAGCTAATCTTAAAATTATACTAAAAAATGTCACTAAATAATTGAAAATGTATTTAAAACAATAGAAAATTTAAACATGCTTACATATACAAGATCATACATCCATCTTTGAATTATCATGTAATTTTATATTTTTACTTTAAAATAATTGAGATTGTTTTATAATACAGGAAATAATTTTTTCTATTAATTTTTTTTTTTTTTGATATTTTTTTAAATATTTTTGTATTATATATCATTTGAAATAAATAAATATTATTTCTTAATATAATTTCTTAATATAATTTCTTAATATAATTTCTTATAGTGTATAATATTTTTATTTTATAAATTTTATAAAAATATATAAATTATAAGATTATTTTGTAACAATATATTTACATGGTATAAAAGTTTACATTAAAATCATATATGATAGAGAATTTTACATATAGTCTTCTAGTAAATAAGTTTTGATAAATTAAAGTAAATATTTAGTCATATCAAAGTTTTAAATTAATTGAGATTTAAATCTTATAGCTTTAATGGATTCATTGCAATAAAAAGTTGCAAGAATAAATTACAGTCTGTTAAACATTAAATTACAAATTCTTATAAATATTGAAGAAAGAAAAATAAAAAAGTAAACAAATAACAAATAACAAATAAGTAATGTCTTCTTTCTTAGTTCTTGTAATAGATAAGTACTTGAAGATAAATAAGTAAAATATTATTTACATATAAGAAATTAAAATTTTTTTGGACCTAAATAATATTCATTTCCATTATTACAAACCATTATTTTATAATTCTCCAGCCCCACAAAACATGTTTAAGATTTTTTACAACCCTCTGCAATAAAAAATTATATCTAATAAAACTTCTGTCGTTTTTGCATTGATTTATTACTAATCCAACTTTAATCCACTGTTTTAAATGTTGGAATACTTAATTTGTTTTTTGTTTTTTTTTGTTTTGTTTTGTTTTTTGAATTATCATTTAATTCTTCAATTTCGTTGTTTTAACGAAGATCTATATACATAAAATCTACCATATATCGATGTGGAGTCATATACTTTTAAAATAGTTGATATTGAATGCTTGTGACATTTGAACACCACTATAAAAAAAGCACAAATTATATTCCTTTAATTGCACATTATTTTAGTCTATATGTTTTTTAAAAATATTTCTTGCCCTCTACTTCTACAAAATTTCGTAACTAATTCACAACAGTAAATAAATTTGAACTCACATTAGTATATGTACATTGTGTAGTCCCCAAAGACTGAATGGGACAAAAATTAAATCAGTCATCTCATATAAAATGAAGATATGAATGAAAATTGATATAGTTACCTGTGTAGATAAATTGATATATAATTGATATATCATTCTTTTTGAAAATTGATATTGCTATATCATATTAAGTTTTCTTATTTTCTAATTCCATAGTATTGAGGAATGTCCATGACATAGTGATAAAACTGATTGATTTGCAAGTAGTTGACTTCACACAATATTTTTTTAAATAATGGCACATACATAACCCCCCCCCCTCCACCAAAAATAAAAATTCAAAATTTCTAAAATTTCAAAACTCTCTTTTAATTTGCATATTCAAAGATTAATGGTAATAATAGTTGCTTTTATTATAATATTTACAGCTATGTTTTAAAGCCTTATCACATTTGTCAATAGTGCGTTGTTTGCAAATAATAAAACAAAAAAATTGATTTGTTTTTTTTTTTTATTTCTTTATTCATTAAAAAAAAATACACAGCTTGAATGGAGAAATCCTACCCTGTGTCCTGCATGTTCCCATTGTCACTTCTCATCTAAGGCAGGTCTCTCTCTCTTGATATATATATTTATATATATATATAGACACTTCCCCCATGGACAAAACAAAAAATTAATCACCATGCTTTCCACTGACAAAGACTCTGCACAGCAGTTTCACTGCTTTAGCACCAACCACTCCAAGACTGAGCTTCCCTGGTGGGTATTAACAACAATGAACCCCATGAAATGACAATATCAGTAGAAATTTTGCAATGTCCACACCTCAGCCCCATTCAATTGTCGAAGAAGAATCCAGTGTAAGCTTAATGTACACAGACAGGCATGTCTGAGCACCTGCAATTGCGTAGCAATTTCTCAATCTGCAGCAGCAAAACAGTTCTCTCATTGTCCCCCCTGGTTGTTAGGTTGTGAGGTTGTGAGGGTGTGAGGGTGCGAGGGTGTGAGCCTTTTGAGACTGTGGACCTAGTCACAGGACCATGCCCTTATAAACTACAGACTTGGTCACAGGTCCATATCAAAAGAAAGTGGAAAGCATGTAGGTGATCACTTTGGTCAGTGGATATAGCCAGTAAACCAATCAATACTCCCAATAGTATAACTATAAGTTTGAATGATTCATCACCCCATGAAAAGTGCATAAATTGATGGAAAAGTAACACTATTATTAATTCTGCTTCAAGTTCTTACAATCATCTTGCAGATCCTTCCAAACAACCTTGTTGGGATTGCTTCTTGCAACTATACTATAAGACTGGAAACCACTAGCCCTTTACATTCTGTATCAATGTATGACATGTTCCCATTCAAATTGTACTACTCAGTGATACAATGCATTTTGATCACTCTATTCTTTCAAATAATTCAAGTAACATCAACTAATAGATCAGAAGTGCAGTATGAAGATCCATGTTTTTCCAGAATGCATAGAAGCCAAATAATTGTACCTTGCTTGATTCTTTGAACAGGACAAACCCTGCCATAGATCAAGGATTCACCTGCAGCATGGAATAGTGATGACTATGCAAGGAGCTTGTAAACAGTGTCAAAGTTGTTCTCCAGTGAGACTCAGGTTTTCAGGAATGGTATGATAACAGTATGCACATATGGGAGCTTCAGTTTACAGCCTCATAATGCATTTGACCACAATAACCCCTCTTCTTACCCAAAATTCCATCAGCAACATGCAGATACTACTGTCAACCTGCCTATTTAAGCTTGAGCATCAACCCAGATTCTGATATATTGGGTCATCATTGATGATACCCTGCAATTGGATTCACCCCACTATTATCCATGCAGCCAATTCAATCCATTGAATAATAGCTACCCAAAACCCTACCCAATTCAGCTCAGTGCAAAAACAAGATGAAGCACTTCAGCGTGCACCACGGTCAAAACCAAAAAAAAACTCTAGGCCAACGGTAATTGAATGAGGAGGAGAAAAACAATACAATGCACAGTCAACTTTCAGATACAAATCAAAATCTCATGAACCTAAGGTCTAAATTGCTGGCAATACAGGGCAGAGAAAACGCTGCGGTGGCGGGCATGCATGGAAGGCAACCCACAAGGCCGAGTATAGCAGGCACCACGCATAACAGGCACAACCACTACGACTTCACAGACGAGAAAACGAGCCCCGTCGATGCTGATGATGTTGATGGAGAAGCAAAAGCAGGACAACGAAGGAACAGCAAAAGGAGGGGCCTCCGTGACTGCGGGGCAGGCGCTGGACATCCACACTGGTCCGAGATGCCCTGAACCCGCGGACGCGCGGCCACGGTGAAACAACTCCTGCGCAACGACCAACGAGCGAGCGAGGGAGGGAGCTGGGGTGGGGGGCTGTAAAGGGGCCCATTCTGCTGCTGCTGCTGCGCCCGCTTGTCTTGCAAGGAAACCCGGAGAGAGGCCCGGGCATTGCGAAAGGAACGAAGGAAGGCCCTGCTACTGCTGTTGGCGTGTGGAAAGTGGAGAGAGAAAGAGCCGCAGCACTAGCGCTGGGATCCAGGCCCAAACCCCCTCCTCCCACCCCTGCCTGCCTGCCCGCCTGCCCGCCCTGCTTCGGGTGCGCGGTGTCGCCATTCCGGAGGGTGCTCTGCGCGATTTGGACGGAGCTGGTTTCCATGCGCGCTCGCTTGCCTTGGTCCGAGAATCTGGCGAGCTGTGTGTTGTGCGCGATGCTGCTGTTGCCAGTGTCGTATCGTGGGTTTGCGACCGGGGTGGCTTCTGAACGTCCGGGGATGTGTGCTGTTCTGTCGCTGCAGGTGGGTTTGCGCTTGCGCGCTTTGCAATGAGAGAATGAGCTCTGGGTGGCGAGCGGGTGGTGCCGGAGGAGTGTGATGGTTGTTGGGAGGGCGGTGATATGATTGGGTGCGAGGGAGGGCGGGGTTGTTCGACGCGTTAAATTTGCAGGCCTGGGGCTCGGGTGTGATCGGTGAGGAGTGGCACGTGCCCCTATTGGGCAAGTTTGTGAGCAGCTTGGGCGAGGGTGGAGGGTGGATGCGAGAACGTTTGGAGGAGTAGTGGCACGAGGTTGGTGGTGGTGGTGTTTTGGGGGAGACCCGGCGGAGGTGCGAATGGCGGAAGCAGAGGTGGTGGGCGGAGGCGCAGGTGCAGCATGAGACGGTGGTGGGGAGAATGGTAGAGCTTGGAATGCGGTTGATATGGGCGAGGCGGTGGGGTCGGAGGGGTAATGCAGGGGGGTGGTGTCTATGTGGGGAGATGTGTGGACAAAGGCAGCGCACGGTTGTAGTAGGGCGAGGTGTGCGTGGTGCGTTGTAGCGGTGTGCATGGAGTGGGGTTGTCGGGAGCTTCCGAGCATTGCCATCTGAAGTCGGGGTGGTGGTATTCGTAAGTGGGGTGGTGTTGCGGTTTGCGTGGATGTGGCGCTGAGGAGCAGGCGGGGGTTGGGGTTGGGGTTGGGCTAATGAAGGAGCGCGTGGAAGTGGGGCGGATTCGGGAGTGACGAGGAGTCCCGCGCGCGATTTGGGGGGTGCAGATGTGTGCATGAGGGAGGTAATGCGACGACAGGGTGCAGGGAGGAGGTATTGAGGAGAATCCGGTTGCAGTGCAGGGCGGTGCGGTTGCGGGGTTGCGACAGGAGGTGTTGGTTTTTGGGGTGTTGAGCTGGACAGGCATGTGTTGGGGAGGGCGGGGGTGAAGAAGCACGGCGAGGGTCGCGGGTGATCAGGCGAGGGGAGTCGTGTGGGAGGGTGGGGGAGGACAGCGAGGGGCGGGGAGAAAGGGGGTGGTTTGTGGGGCGTGGAGCAGTGGCGCAGGATTCAGGCTAAGCTACCGGAACAGGGCGCCTGTGGGCGCCCTGCCCGGTAGCTGGTGCCCAGCGACGGATTTGGAGTGCAAGCAGCGCATGGAAGTTGGGTCACGCGGTGGAAGGTTGCGTAGTTGAGGTGGAGAGGCGAGTTTGGAGGGAGTGAGCGCAGGACTGATGTAGCAAGCTGGAAGGGTCGAGCGTTTCTGTAGATGGCTGGTGCGCATGCACGCACAGTTCCGTCGAGTTCCGTTCTCCGGTCGGGCAATGCCCTGCTGGGCAATGAAGGTGGGAACGGGTTCGCTCAGCCGACGCTATCGTCGCTAGCAGCGAGGCGGTCTCAATTTGGAGGCGCCAACATGCTGGCAGGATACACGAACAATCCCCTGATCAACGGGGTGACAAATGCAGGACTCGCAGGTAGGTCGTGTGGGAGGGCGTGGGATGGGATGGTGTTGCATTGTGAGGTGGTTTGGGCGGTCCGGGGAGGAGGGGTTGCGTGATTAGGGCATGGGGGTAAGGAGGAGTGCGGTGCGGTGCGGTGGAATTGAAACGGGGGATGGATGGTGCGGGGTGGGATATTGCAGGTATTGCGCCGAGTTTGGGCGGGACAGGCAACCCAGGCTCGGGCGTGGGTGGCACGACCTTGATCACGGGGTCGAGTGGGGACTTCAGCGGGGTGCAGAGGAACACAGGTGGTGCGTCGGAAGGGCTCGCACTGTCTGGGCTGGTGGGGATGGGGTTGCCCGCATCACCGGTGTCGATGTCATCTGCGATGGCGAACCAGCAAGTGAGCTCTGGGCTGTCCCGACTGGAGCAGCAGGTTAGTGACTGACGATTGCGAGGGGCGCAGGATTTTGGATGTGAATGGGCAGCGTGGGGAGTGGAATGCGGCACGTAGGGGGGATGTGGAGATGCAAAGCGAGGGTCGGGAACTGAAATGTTGTGATGGGGGGGATGTAGGTGGTTTAGTGAGGGTGGCGGGTGTGTGCATTATGGGGTGTGTGGTTAGGGATGGTGTCTGGCAGTATTGGGGAATCGAATTAGTGGACAGATGGATATGGGGATTATGCGAGTAAAATGCATGGGGTTGGGCAGGCCCGTGAGGTTTGGGCAGAGAAGAATTGTTGTGTGTTGATGTGTGATACGATCGTCGGGGATGGAGTCGAGTGTGGTGAGTGCCGGTGGATGATGGTCCGGGTTTGGGGGTATGTGCAGGATGTGCTGCTCCAGCAGCAGGTGCGTTCAGCCACACCTCCGCTGTCCGCGACATCGCCGCTGGCACAGTTGGCGCAACAAGCGCAAGGGTTGCATGCAGAGAGGGGTCCGCAAGGGTCTCAGCAGTTGGGAGGTGGGCAGCAGAGTTCCGGGTTCGCAAGTCAGACGGCAGGGAGTGGGTCACATGGAATGGGTGGTGGTGGCAGCCACCAGTCGTTGGTGTTAGGGGGCGGGGCACAACAGGCGAACGGTGTAGGGTACGGGAGCAACGTGCAACACGGGAAAGCGATCGGGGCGAGTGCACTGCAAGGGCTGGTGTCCGCGAAGGAGGAGCCTCAAAGTGTGGGTCATCCTATGAAGGTGCAGGCGGCGCAGCTTTTGACGCCGAAGATGGAGATGAAAGCGGAAACAGAGCTGGATCAGAAGGTGAGTGGTTGGGATGATGCAATGATGTTGGATAGAAGCGAGGATGTTGTAGAATGTGGGTAGCGGGATGGACGTGCAGTCGCTCGAGGCGGCGCTGTGGCGTTGGGGTGGGGAGTGAATTACGGTTGATGTGATGTGTGGGCAGGAGGAGGGAGTATGGATGGTTGTTGAGTAGGCGGAGTGTTTGATTGGATGTGGTTGAGAGGGACGATGACGATTTCGATGGTGCGACAGGTAGTTCAGCAGGCAATGCAACAGTCAAGGTCCGGTAGCAATGTGGGTGTGACAGCCGAGATGCAGCTGCAAGAAGCACTGCAGAGGCAGCAGTCAAAGCAGTTACAAGCTCAGTTGAGCGCTATGCAGCAGCAGCGGTTGCTACAGGGTGTTCCGCAGCAGCATTTGCACGATGTGACGAGTCTGCAAGCACAGCAACAGCAGCATTTGCAGCAGTTGCAGCATCAGCAACAGCTTCAGCTTTTGCAGCAGCAAGCGAACGCGTTGCAGTCTGCAGGTGGGTCCGTGAGCACTTGGTGGTTGAGCGGAGTTTTGGATGGTTACGGGGATTGAGACGGGGGTGCGACGAGTAAGCAGGGGGCGTGGTTAGGGGCCCGATTGGGAATAGGGGTGAGCGCGGGTGCGTGGTATCGGGTTGAGGATGTGAGCGGTCGGTCGGCGAGGAGCGCATTGTGTGGCGGTGTGATGGTGGAGGGATGTGGTGGTATGGTAGGCATCAGAGTTCGTGCGGTGGGCATCGAGTTAGTCGTGTAGAGAGGGGTCGTGTGGGACGGAGAGGAAGGATGGGCGAGGTGTTGTGTTGTTGAGGGGTGGTTCGAATGGGGGAGTGGTTTGTGGGGAGTTTGGCGTGATGCGTAGACGGCGTCAGTTGTTGTGTTGGTGGAATGCAGGTGCGGTGATTTATGCGGGAGATAACGCTGACACGAGGTTTTCGGTTGGCGCATGGCAGATGCGAGGAAACATCCAGAAATGGAGGCCGGAGCGTGCGCTCGCAGGCTGATGCAGTATCTTTATCATCAAAGGCATCGCCCTCCTGTGAGTGTGTGGCGGTAGATGGAACGTGATGTTTGACAAGGGTTGAGCTGGTGTGGTTGATGTGGTACGAAGTTGGGGAAGGAGACGCCATGCAGGGGAGGGGAGTGGATGGGAGGCGATGAGTTGGAGGACGTTCCGGGTGGCGTAAGAGTAGGAATGAGTTGGGGAAGTGGATGGGAAGGGAAAAGCTGGGAGTTGGCTGACGGGTTGGGGATGATGGATGCAGGACAACAACATCGCATTTTGGCGGAATTTTGTGGAGAAGTATTTTGCTCGAAGTGCCAAGAAGAGGTGGTGTGTAACGCAGTATGGGAGTGGCGGTCGGCAACCGACGGGGGTGTTTCCGCAGGTTCGTACGGCGTCGGGTAGTGGGTGGGAAGGGGAATGAGGTTGGGTGGGAGGAGGTAGTGTTGCATGGAGAAGAAGAGTTTGAAGTTGTGGTTACATGCCGGTTCGAAGCGATGAGTGGGGTGGTAGTTTGCAGTGTAAGTTTGGAACGGCTCGTGTGTGTGGCAGTGAGGGGAAGAGCGCTGACGAGTTGGAGGTGGTGTGGGTTTTGTAGGACATGTGGCACTGCGAGATATGTGGAACGAATCCTGGTCGAGGATTTGGTGAGTGGCGAGCGATGTTTTGTTGCGTTAGATCTGAGTGGTGTTGGTTGTGGAGGGGGTGGCATTGTTTTTGGAATGAAGATGGTTGGGTGTTGAGAGTGGGCCGGCGCGGATGATGGGATTGATTCGATTTCGGGACGGTGTTGGAATATGCAGAGACCAGCGTGGAGGTGCTGCCAAGGCTGTTCAAGATCAAGTTCGACAGCGGCATCCAAGAGGAGCTGTTGTTCGTGGATATGCCGCACGAGTGTCGGCTAGCGTCTGGGCAGACGGTGCTGGAGTACGGCAAAGCCATTCAAGAGAGCGTGTTCGAGCAGCTGCGAGTCGTCCGAGAAGGGCAGCTGCGCATCGTGTTCTCAGCAGAATTGAAGGTTGGTATGGGAAGAGGAGGTTTCGAAACATAGATGATGAGTGAGAGTGGAGTGGTTGACGTTGGGAGTGCGTGGGGGGGGGGGTTGGGTGCATGAATGCGCCGGAGAGGAAGTGATGCAATGGGAAGGGCGATGGGAGTATTGACGCATGATGGTTGGGTTGGCAGATATTGTCGTGGGAGTTCTGTGCCCGGAGTCACGAGGAACTGCTTCCGAGAAGGCTCATCATACCTCAGGTATGCAGCTGGTGCGTTGCGAGGGAGGGGCGTGTGGGCAGTAGTTGGTGCATGAGGTGGAGAAGGTAGAGGAATGGTGGCGTTGGGAGTAGGGGAGAGAGTGGAATTGAAGCGAATCGGGGATGGATGTGTGCGTGGGTTGGGTCTGACAGAGGCGTGTATTGTGTTGGTATCAGGTGAACCAGCTGGTGCAGATATCGCAAAAGCATCAGAACTCGCAGAGCGGCGGAGCAGGAGCGTCAGGTCAAGACCTGCAAACCAACTGTCATATGTAAGTGGCCTCCTGGTTGAGAAGGCATGCGGATGGTGTGTGTGTGTGTGAGAGAGAGAGAGAGAGAGAGAGAGAGAGAGAACGAGAGAGAGGGGGGGGGGCACGGATGGGTTGGGCGCGTGACGGAGGTAGGGTAGGGAGGGAAGCGGGCAGCGGAGAAGGGTTGATGTGAAGGTGGCGTGTTGGTGGGAGCGTTTGGGTGAGAAGTAGAGGGAGGTGTGGGTGTAGTTGTTTGTGGGGGGGGGTTGTGGAGGAGTGGGTTGGACGTGGTGGTGAGGAAGGAAAATGAGGAGCTGAGTGGGGATGGTTGCGGTGTGGCAGGTTTGTGGCAAGTGCACGGCAGCTGGCGAAGAATTTGGAAATGCCAAACGTGAATGAGCTTGGGTACACGAAGCGCTACGTTCGGTGTCTGCAGGTAGGAGAAGTGAGGAGAGGAGATGGAGGGAATGTTGCGGGTGGCGGTGCAGGTAGACGGAGAGATGGGTTGGTGTCAGTGAGTGGTGACTAACGCGGACGCGTGGGCACGGTGGTGGTGTGCAGATTTCGGAGGTGGTGAACAGCATGAAAGACCTGATAGATTACAGTCGCGACAACAGCTTCGGGCCCATCGGTATGGTGACGGCGTGTGTAGGTGGTAGTGGAGTGGGTTGGGTGGAGTGTTAGGGAATCGATTGGGGGGTTTGACGTGAGGAGGGGGGTAGTTGTGTGTTGCATAGCAGCGGAGGTGGAGGGGATTGTAATGTGGTTTGGGTAGGGTTAGTGGTGGCATGGTGCTGATTTGTGGTCGGGGTTGGCGGCGTGGTTTGACTTGCAGCGAGTTTACACAAGTTCCCTCGACGAAGTGACGGGAGCAGTCGAAGCATGCTTCGGAATGCGCAACTAAGATTACTGCAGGAACAACAGCAGCGGCAAGAGCAGGTGCAACAGAGACAGCAAGAACTGCAACAGCAGCAACAGTTGAGACAGACGGATCAGCAGCAGCAGCAGCAGCAGCAGAGACAAGCGGCGTCACAGCAGCAAGAGGATCTGGACCTGCAGAGCCTTCTAGCAGAGACGAACACGACAGCCCTGAGCAGCTTACAACAGCAGTTCGAGGAGGCGAATCAACTGGAGAGCCGGGCGGGGGACGGGTTAGAGGAATTGATTTCAGCGCCGGCGGAGACGGACAGTCTGAGCGCGTTCTTCCCGTCGAACTCGCTAGCGGCGCTGCAGACATCTCTGCACGACACACTGCAATCGGCGGCAAACGGAGGAAGCGTGCAGAACATGGTGCAGAGCCCGCTGGGAAGCAGCAGCTTACATGCGCAGCAGCAGCAGCAGCAGGTGTCGGGGGGTAGAGGAGGAGCGGGTGCGGTGACGCTGCAGGCGTCTCCGACGAACTCACTGTCGTCATTTCAGAATTCATTTCCGTCGCTGTCGGGCGGGGGAGCGAGCTCGTACTCACGAGGCGAGGCTTCATCGCAGCAGAAAGTAGGAGGAGGGGGCGGTGGCGGGGCACTGCAGCAGCAACAGAAAGCGCAGGGCAGCCATCACGGGGGGCCGTCGAATGTAGTGCACAACCTGCTGCAAGAGATGATGTTGAACCAGCAGCTGAGCAACAACGGGAACTGCATGAACCAGCAAGGGGGTGGACATGTTGGTGTGGGCGGTGGGGTAGGAAGCCTGGGGAACGGGCTGAACGGGAACCTGACGGGATCTCTGGCAGGAAGCTTGGGGCTGAACGGGGTGGGGCAGGGGCGGATGCTGGGACTGGGAGGCGGCATGAACAGCGTGCACAGCATTGGCGGATTAGTGAACAACAACCACGTAGGGGTGACTCACAGCAGCAGCAGCATAGACAGTCTGGTGGGAAACAGCGCAAGTAGCGTAGGTATTGGCGGGGTGGGGAGCAACGTGGCCCTTTCTGCTCTGGGGAACCACAACCTGCGAGGGATGGGCGGCGTTGTAGGAGGGAATGGATTGAACGGTCTGAGCGGGTTGATGGGCAACATGAGCGCGCACAACGCGAGGTTGAATTTGGCCGCTGCGGTTGCGCAGCAGCAGCAGCAACAGCAACAGCAAAATCAGCTGCAGGAGGTGGGCCATCAGTCGATGCATCACGATGTGGGCGGGAATAACATGCTCGGAGGGCTGGGCATGACTGGCTCGTTCGGAGGGCTGTTCAACTAGAGAAAGCAGCCTTGTGATGATAGTTTAAGGAATGAATCCATATTGTATGATGAGGAATCTTTCTCATCTTCTTTGTCGTATACCGTTTGTGAAGAACATTTTTATCCTCTTTTGTTACGAGTACTTTTTGGCTCTATTTATCATTATTTTAAAAGTTCTGCACATTTCTCGGCTATGTTTGTTTTTTGACGGATTTTGAGAGGCTTGATCGACTGCGGAGTTTGATTAGAGTGTCATTTAGTTCTCAGATTTGATTTTGATGGTGCTCGTCTTTCGTTTTTGTTTGTTTTGATGTAATTTATTTGATCATGTAGATGATATTTTGAGTCAGTGGTGTAGAATATTTGACGAGGCCTGTCCATTTTTTGTGTACGCAAAGGATTAGCGAAATTAGTTGTAATTTTTTGAATGGTGATTTGAATGTTTACTTTTCTTAAGTTGGATGAACTAATGTGTTTTGTCATTTCTGGAGGGTGCAGTAGAATATGTATTTAAGATGTGTTTGGTTTTGATGTTTTACGATGTTGACTTATTTCTGTTAACTGCTGATAGTCACCACGATGTTTTCACTTTGTCGATCTGTGAATTTTTGTTTTGAGTTGACATTGTTCATACTTGAACTGATTTTTTATAGGTTGTGTCATGTCACTGCCCTGCTCATCAGCTTAGGTATAGTCCGTTTTTATTGTAAAGTAATAAGGTGTTTTGAATGGTGAATTTGATTAAGTTGTCTGGGCAGTGTTTTTTTCGAAGACATGCTTTAGATCGTTTAGTAAGGCTTGATGTCATTGTTCCCTCTGTGAATGATAGTGCAGAAATGTTGTGTGGATAATCCTGACTTTGATGGTTAGCAATTTTATGGTCCTATCCGATTCTTTTATGAATTTCACTTCAGCATGTATCATCATGCCCGGTGGATGTCTTGTTGTGGATGAAGTCTTACTTTATTATTATTTTTGTCATTATATTTCGTCACTTTGGTGATTCTAATAATCTGTTTGTATTGCACTGCATCATTTGCCTCATCTAAGTCTTTTGTGAGGTCTAGTTTAGTAAGGGTTATGCAGGTTGAGAAGAGGTAGCAGGTAACTGATTATTGTTTTTCTTCTTATTTCGGTTATTTAACCCAGTCTTTACACTGTATGACATCTTTTTGGAACCCCCTTTCATATGTGGATGGGGCTTTTGCTTTTCAGAATGTAGCTGAAGACCTTGGATTGTGAGTTATTTGTTATACCCGAATGATTTTTACGCATGAAGAAATTATTAGGCACTGTTACATGTGTAACATTATGTATGTACATGCGAGTGAGTGTCTATATATATATATATATATATATACACTTGTGACAAGGATTTAGATGTCATGAAAGGATGTCTTAACCAGTTGAGAATATTATCCAGTTGCTGTGCTCGTCTGCAAACAGCACACTATTTTGAGTCGCCAACCAAGCATTCATTGAATTGTTAAAATTCCTATTTCGCATACAACTATACTGAAAAGATTCGTTGTTTTTATACAATATCAAATGCCCACTGCTACTACCCCCGATGAAAAGTAAAATGTCAGAGGAACTGAAAATGAAAAGAGAATGGATTCTCGCTCTGTACATCCCGAACGTCAGGTTGCATCGCATCCTTGAAACCCATCAAACCACAAACGCGCGACCCCACTGAGACCTAACGTGTACGTATACCAACTGATAGAATCAAATGTTGGAAAGACAGGGGCCCCGCCTATTCGCACCAGAATCTCCAGCTCATCCGAACTGGGTGAGTCTGTGGTCGGAGCTCCTCATCTTCTGCTGCATCATACTGGTTTATCTGTGTTGCCAGAACTTCAATGTTCAAATTGGGATGTCCTCTAATTGTGGTGGGTAAAAGCCCCTCCGCTGTATGGACTTATCGTCTGTGGGGGGTCTCAGAAGTTGTGTTCTCTGACTGAGACATTGACGTAAGTTGAGGTATAGAGTGTGGTAGGAGAGGAAGGACGGGAGCTAGTAGTGGCCCACGGTTTGTGTACCTGCAATTACTAGGTTGCAATTCTGTAATCTGTGCGAGTACAATTTTTGGGAAAATTGGTGGACTGTTTCTTGGTGGATTATGAAACTTTTTCCTGTACACGATTGGAATAATGGATTTTTGTTAGAAATTGGTGTGTGTGTGTGTGTGCGCGTGTGTGTCTGTTGTTCTAGTGATCAGTAGTGTGTGTGTATGGGTGTTTGGGAATTTTAGGGAGGTTAGGGATGTTTACAATGCGCACATGGAGGTGTATTCTGTTTGTGGGTTCGGCTTAATCTTGTTTCGCAATGCAAGTGGGTAAAAATGTTTCATTATTTAAGTAGTTCTAGAATTCAGTTGAGGATTTGAAGTAGTGAGAGCATCTTGTCACACCGGGATGAATAGGCCATCAGGTAGTCTCAGGCAAGCAGTAGCACAAAGCTCATTGGTGGTTGCGGAAGGAGTGAGTGCTTTGCAATTAGTTTCTTAGGTTGCGATTTACACATGCATGTTGTTGCAGGAGGCCGAGCTTCCAGAGTCGTAACAAGGCCATATTTCTTGAGCGCCATTTGATTTGAATCTTGGTGTCGTAATTGGAACATTCTTATCCTATCGCACGCTGCAGTCTAAAGAATGGCTCTCTCGGCATCAATCGTACTGGGTGATGGATTAACTCAAGTACTTCTTGGCGCACAAGTGGGAAATAAGGGCAATTTTAGGAGCGGAAATAGGGCGGTCAGGACAGGATTTCGATGTGAAGTGAAGAGTAATGTGGAAGTCGATGAGAAGATGTGCAGTGTGAGCGGACAAAAGTGTGTGATGCCTCAGTCTGCAAGGAGAAATTGTGGTGGACCTGCGGAGGCTGCCCGGTGCGCTCTCAACGATGCAATGTTGATGTGTACTGTTGCGCAGAACATCGATGAACGGGCTCGTAATGATTTTTTGATGTTGTTAAGGTGCGTTTTGCCAAGGATCGTTGATCATGTTACTGTCCCTGTTGTTGCACATTCACCCCGTATTCTCTATAATGATAACAACTGGGAAACCAATTCTATCTTTAAGAAAGTTGAATTGCCATGGAATTAATCTTGGAGACAAGTGTTTCTTGAAGAGGGAGTCCACTTCGAAGGATGGATAAATGCTAGAGTCACAGAATTCGAATCAATAATGTCCATCTTTAGTCAGGATTGTCGTTGATTGCAGTGCTTTGTAGATCTCATGCTGATAGATCTTTGGATTACGACGGTTGCCAACTTGAAGAGGGCACAGCACAACTTGCTGAGCACTTCAGATTTGTAGTGATAGTCATCAACTATATCTAAAGCATTGTTGGACGTTGTCGAATCATTTAGTGGGATTGACATTTTTTTTTGTTGCAACATATGCAGAGAAATATTGCGTCTTGACATGAGAGCTCGTGAGGGTGTTGCTCTTCTAGGTTCAGGGTTTTTGAAACTTGATGGTAATTTGATAAATTTTTCGCAGAATTAACTGATTCTGAATTTTTGTGCTATGAGATGTTGGGTTACGTGCAACAGTGTGTGCTTTGGTTTGGTTTGTGCAGAATGTATCTTTTCAATGTGCTCCAGGTTAGTTGCTTGTCCTGGAGGGACGGTAACTGAATTAAATCAATGATGTTACATGTACAGCCCGTGCTCGAGAAGACGTGGAGAAGCTGGATACTCAAGCACGCAAGGATATGATGCGTTTTCGTCATATTGCTTTGGTCAGTTTCTGGAAACTTCTATTTATTTGGATAAGAGAATACTGTTACAAGAACCGCGAAATTATTTTACGTCGACTTTGTAATTATTTTGCAGATCGACATAGTATTTTTTTTTCTCCATTTCAGTGAAAGAGACAATGTTACATGTGTTCATTTTCATGAAGCACGGCTAACAATTATAAGGGGTTGTTCTTTGTCGATCAGGGGTTGACGGAGACTGCTTCTATGGAGCTGAGTAGTGCTGCAGAGGAACATTGGAACGATGGAGCTCTGGATGTAAGGCTCTCTTTTTATGTAACCGAACCTGCAAATTCCTTTTTTTATTTTTTATTTATTATTATTATTATTATTATTATTATAGGTAGATCATAATGTCTGCTACTACGTCCTAATTGTTTCTTGCGAACTCTGCTATGCTCGATGCGATGTCTTTTGCTATTGCAGGCCGATTTGCGTCTGGCAGACTTGCGAGCTCGTCGTCGAGCTATGGAAGATCTATATGCCGCATTGCAGGCTGTGAAGAGTGTTCACGATGCCCTGGTCAGGACGTTGAAAATTAGGTCAGTAGTGCAATTTGGTGATGTCTCTATGTACATAAACTATCGATTTCTCAACGAGCTTACGGATCTATTATGTTTGTAAGTTTGAGTTGATATGAGTTGGGAAAGTTTCAGTTTGCAGTCATTCAAATAGGTGATATTTTCTTGTCTTCAATTGAATGTGCAGGTCAATTAAGAATTCACATCTAGATGTTGGAAATGATGGAGTGAAAGCGGGTGCAATAGAATACAATGAAGGGTTTTCAAGTTATCTGCAAAACAGGGATCCAATGTTAGATCGCTCAACACCAATTCAGGTTGGACAGCTTTTCAAACTGGACCTACCTTAAGCAGTAAGTCTACAATAGTCTTAGATTCAGCTTGGTAGATTTAAACAGGGAAAGTTAGGTCTGAATCAGAAAAGACTCGATTGGAGGTTGTCATGACTTGCATTTTGAATTTTGTATTTCATTTTGCATTTTGAACCTTCATTATTTGAATAAATGTGTCACCGAACATAATGTCATGAAATTTGGTATGCGCAAAGAAACTCGCTCGGGACTGTTTTTTGCTTGATTTTGAAGTTTTAACTGGTGCAATAAATGTTTTTGAGAGACACGAGTGGGTTATCTGCAGGATGCATACTGGAAGATGGCGTCAGCACTAGCTGAGGCAGAGGGCATGGAGTGTACTGATCCAGATGAGGTGTGTGATTAACTAGTCCATTCTTCTTCAATCCCTTAAAGGTTATTAGTCAAGCGTAAGTACTCCAATTAGGCAAGTTTTAATTCTAGGATTCGGAATGCGTTTGTAGAGCAATATGTGAAGATTAGTTTCGTGTAAATACAGCTAGAGTTCATCGTGGCTGCATTGCTGGACATGGAGGAGGTCGACGGCGGAGGTGGTGCGTTGTTAGTGACCGAAAGTGCGAGCTCCCCTGATGTAGCCACTCGGTAAGTTTACCTATCATCTGCCTTCCAAAATGAATACTCCAAGCCTTTCTCCTACTCTTCCTAGTTCATCAACGAATCTTCCAAGCCATGCTCTAAATCAAAACTATGGATGAGATTGGTGAAATGCCTTGACTGAGGTTGGTGTATCTTACAACTTATACATTTGAAACCATATTAACGAAGGATCGTTAGATTTTGGAAACACGAGAAATAATAAGTTCATTTACATAATTCATTGTGAATTTTGGAGCCATCTGCTACATGAGTAATGACCATTTCTGGTTCCCCATCCTTAAATTTTGAACAATTATTTGTGGGGTGTGCAGCCTCGCATTGGCAGATGCACTATCTGATGCACCATCATTATGGACGCTTGGGAACGCAGGCATGGGCGCCCTCCAGGTATAATTCGTCTTCATCTTTGAAATCGTCTCTTTGAAGGTTATGCACAAGAGCACAGATATTATGCTGATTATCCCTTGCACGAGTCGAAGTGGCTCATGCACAAATAATTAGTTGTGTTCTTTTGATATCTTATGTCATTTTCCAGCATAAATTATTCATGCTATCTGATGAACTCTTAAATTCAATGCCTTCTGCAGAGGTTATCGATGGACTCCAATCCAGCAGTGGCAGCAGCTGCTAGTAAGGCTATCAATGAACTCAAGTCACAGTGGAGACAACAAGACCAACTAATTTTCCCCTACAGGCAGATAGATGATGCATCAGAAAACGAATAGAAAGTTACAAGTCACCTTTGATTCTTTGGCAACACACGCAGTCAGGTCTTAATCACAAATTGTGATATACCGGAACCAATTGGTCCCACGTACGTAGATTGTAGCAAAAACATGTACATTAGTGGCGAAGGTTGGTGCCCTCGGAAGTGGCTTTTAAGCTATTTGCTAAAGCCCTCAATGTTGAGCTGCAAATCGTCTGTGTATACGTGATGGGAGATGCTAAATACAAGTTCGTGTTTAGATGCATTTGGATGAGATATCTTTCTGATGGTCAACTTGGAATCTGCTCATTAATCTCTGTTTCTTATATTTGACTATGATCTCAAATCCTACGTAACCAATCTGTCCGACTTCTATACATATCTTTATTCAGCGCAAGTATCCTATTGCTATCAGCGCTAGTCCTCCGGATGAGTTTAATGAATTAAATGACTTTCTTGAATAGTTCTAATGTGGCTCTAGTCCATTCTCATGTATGGCTTCAGGTTGCAGTTGATATTCTTATCATGAGTAGAGCCTGTGTAGGTGAGTGCCTAGTCGACTGTCCAGGTAGTGAGTTGAAGAGGCGACTCAGAACGTTTCAAACCAGACCCTCTTTTTGCATCAAGAGAGGAATCCACACAGGTCACCAAAAAGTTGTGATATTCTTTTCGCTTGGGCATAACGCTGTGTCAACAACTTGAGATACCACTTCACTAGTGATTTTGATATTTTCAAGGCAAATTGGGTTTTTGCAATTTTTTGCCTAAAAGTCATTAATATGCATGTAATGAAGATAGATTCATCTACGTTCGTACTTCAAGTATACTATTTTTAAGAAGTAGAAGAATTAGATGTGTCAGCAATTCAATAAGCATCAAGTGTGAACTTTAAAGGCATAAACTCTTAGTGTTTATATTCTTATAAAGGATGTTGAACGTTGCATGCTGCTTAAAAAATCACATTAATGAAGAAAACATGAAGGATGTGTTTGTTTGAAAGCATCAAAATATATCTGTTATTACGTTTGCATATTCAATAGTATATTTGATAGTATATGTTTAAAACCCATAATAGATGATATAGCTATACTATTGAATATATATATATATATATATATATATACAAATGAGTCAATTATTTACATTTAATAAAATGGCTTCACAATTAATCATATATATATATATATATATATATATGTGGAACATAAATTTGAAAGTTTGAAAAATAATGTGTATATATATATATATATACATATAATTTTATTCCAATTAAAATTTTTATATCTAAGAATATTATAAAGATTAAAGTTTATAAAAAAATGTACAATAATAAAATTCATAAGTAAATTGTATAGTGTATTTTTGAATTGGTTCTTATAATGTATTTTTTACAACCATACTATGTTCAAATTTTGGTCTTTGAAAACAAGTCCTACTTCATTCCATATCTTGATTAATATAATAATGTTGAAATTATATTGAAGTATGGTCCAAAGTCAAGTGAATTTAGAATTGATCATAGAAAAATTTAAAATATTTCAATAAATTTGTATTAAATATCAATAATATTATATTTTTTTATCTTTAGGAGGCTATAATTCCAAGTAGTATTGTACCATAAATTAATATAATATATAAAATTAGCTTAGAACTATAAAATATAATAGTTTCTAAATATATATTTTAATTATTAATTAAAATATTTTAAAGAGGATAATTATTATGGACATATATATTTATATTAATAATTATCTAGATTAGAAGAGTTAAATAGAAGTAAATAGAAGAAAGTAAATTTAATAATATCTTGTGGAGAAGCTTCTTAGAAGCTTTATAGATGCAGATTTGATTTTCCAAGTATTAATAGGTGATTGATAGGTTAAAAACTTTGCTAATAAATTGGCCATGTGTTACACATGTTGTCGACTTGCTTTATAAGTTGGCCATGTGGCACATGTGTTGAAAACTTACCTTACAAGTTAAACATGTGTAAGATATTCTTTAAAATGTTGCCATGTAACTCCCTAATTAAATAATACACATAGAGACAAGAGTGAGGCGTTACTCTTGTCAACACCTTTTTTATTCTTAATCTTGTTTTAAGAAGTCTTTAGTCTTTATGTATTTAAAAATAGCCATTTTAGTTTATATCTTAAATATATCTTTGATTTGTCTACTTTCTTTCTTTGAGTGTCACAAAAATATATTGTTTCTATAGAATTTTGTTATAATTCATGTCTTTGATAGTTTGATAAGAGTGTTGATTTGATACTCTTGTTTTATTCTATAAATTAGTAGATTATTTTATTTTTTATATTTCTCATCTATTGTTAATTGAATATCTTCTTAATTAAAAAAGATAAAATTATGATATTATAAGTGTGATCTTGTTAATTTATTAAAAATAAGAACTTGAAGGAAGAAAAATAAAATAAATTATAGATTATATCAAAGATAACAAAATCAAAAAAAATATGTGTATTCTATAATAAATAAGAATAGTTAATGTCCAAGATAAGGAGACTAGAGACTCTTGAAATTAAACTAGAGACAAGAAAGACATTAACAAGAATAAAGAAGGCATCACTTTTACCTCTATATATACTATCTAACTAGAAAGATACATGGCAACATTCTATAGGTCATTTGACAAGTATCTAATTTGTAAGATATGTATTTAACTTACACCACAAGTGGCAAACATGTACAATTTGTGGCCAACTTGTTGAATAAGTTTTCAACCTATTATTCATCTTCAAATACTTGTAAAGTCAAATCTACATCAATGAAGTTTTTAAGAAGTTTATCACAAAGATATTCTTAAATTATTTTAATTTTATATTTTTTTACTTAATTCATCTTATCTTCTTAATTATTAATATTGATATTGATGCTTGTGACAAAGAATCCTTCAAACATATTATGAATACAATTAAGTACATCAAATATGAAAAAATGATCTTGTATCTACTCAAGTACAAACTTCAAAAGTACTTTACTTAACAACAAATAATTTTTGGCTTTAAAAATTAATTCTAAACTTAAAGGCTTAAAGTTTTGAAGAAATTCCTTTCAAGCATTTACTTATAGATTATCTAGTCTAAAAAAATTGCTCTAATATTTGAAAGAGAAATATAGAATTATATTAAGGTAAGACAAATTATTTAATATAATCCTTATGAACATTGAAATATGATGTGGAAATTTACACTTTAAAACATTTCTAAACTACCAAAAGAAATATAACTTTGATTAAACTTAGATACAACTTAGCTACCAAAAGAAGTATTAGGATTCACAAAAAAATAAAATGCAAATCTATCTAAACACCAAATTTCTCCACATGAGACTTATCATCCACACAACCAAATCAAACAACATGGGTAGGATCAAGTAACATTGTACCATTTATATCACTTACATGGTTGTCCTAAAAAAGTAGAGTATAAATAGTTGTGTTTTACTTGTGAATTAATGTAACATGTATACTCCAATTGTGTTAAAAATAAAATAAAATAAAATAAAATAGATCAAATCTAAAATCAATTTTTATCTTGACATCCAAGAAGTGTTGGGGGGTCCACAAGCCCTAATTAAATCGTCCAGTGGCGCTCCTGTTAAGTGGGGGCGTCGACCAGGCACTGTCGGTATGCATCAGGGAGGAAGATTTCGTCAATGCAACCCCCTTCTCATGGACAATCCAGATCAGTCTTGTGACACTGCCCCAGTTACTCCAAATATTTCTTCATACCTTGATCTCAATCCGTGGGAAACCTTTCTTGCCAAATTGGTTTTAGAGTTGGAGAGTTTAGTTCACCATCCCCATAATCTCTCCGAACAATTCGTCTACTACATTCGACTGGTTTGCCACTACTATGGTTGCACGTCTGAGGCTTCTAGTGGGGTGGTGAACTACTGAGGCAGTGAACGACGGCAACGAGGAGCTCAACAGCATCACTAACGCCCTAATAACATCGAGATCCTGCCAGTTCACGTTGCCTTCCCGCCTTGTGGACTATAATCCACCATTCTATTTTCATTTGATGTGATAGTAGTATGCCATTTTGAGCGAGAATGGTGGAGAGGTTCTGCGCCGTGCACAGATGTACCGATTTTTACAGGTCTAAAGTTGGATTATTGATTAGATAACTCATTAATTATTAATTGATGTCTTCAAGCAGTCTCCACACAATAATTTCATTAAATAATCAGGTTTTAGAACAGTTGTTTTTTGTCCAAGCTTCTATTATCGGAGCCTTGTATGGTGGATGAACCAAGATCCTGTGATATCCCCAATCACTCGCCAGCATGCTGCTCTATTATAGCCTCAGATGATCCCTATTCATCTAGGAAATATATGTACCGCATTCAACAGAACGCAGCAGACAACAGAAACTTTACTATCGTGACGCATTGGGTCTCATCTACTCGACAAACCAATTCGAAAGCAGCTTTCCAGTCGATAAACCCCACTTGCCAATATCCTGCTCACACCTGTCTTTTGCTGATTCTTCCTAGATTTGAGATTTCATAGATGTCCAGTCCAGCCTACTTTCGATCCTGCATGTCGTAGGATCCCCTCGTGCCATCATGAGTAAGATAGCTACTTGAGGTTATACGCAGCTAGAGTGGATTACTAAGTTGTGTGTCTTAAGTCTTCGAGTCCCAGTCTTTCTTCCCTGCCGTGGATTCTGCGTGCCGTTATTGTGCCGACAAGTTCCCGCAGTGTTTGTCTCCCAAGTCGGCCACTGACCCTGTTGATGGTGCATAATGGTATCACGAGGAGCACGTCATCATCGGGGTGAATGCCCGCAACCGACACTCGCCAACTGAAAAGCACGATGACTTTGACTTGCGGCGCTTGCAACAAATCTTCGCGACGGAGTCCTCTTCCTTCTGGGATAATTCTAATGGAACCTTCGATTGCAATATTGATCAAACAAGCCTATCGATGATCGCCTGAGAGCCATTCCTGTTGAAGGCGGGACTAATAAGATGGACATGTTCCACAAAGTCAGAGGAGTTTCGAGGTTAAAAGGTGGAATTTAATTACGTTTGTGAAAGAGTCGGTAAGACAAAATTCGACGTTGTGCTCCTACCTGCTTTGGTCATCCAGAGGCCAGGTTTAGGATTTAGGTTGAGATCACGAGAGCGCCGCCGGTGGATTGAACCCAACTCATCCGCCCTTCCCAGCTTTTCATGCAGACCTAGATGGTGCACTCAGTTCTCTCTACACCTTCCCACCTATTTCCACTCTTCCACCACATCCCTTCGCCACCTAGGCACACTCCACTAAGTGTCCCCTTCCCTTGTCATTTAATTAATACAAGTTCTTGAAGCAGGCTTAGACATTAAGGCTGAAACTAGTTAACACATGAGATCGCATCTGAGGTCATCACCAGAGCATAATTTGTTACTAGGTGATGTGCCAAACCCCAAGCAAGGGGCTTTGTGTCGCAACTTTACTACAAAGGAAACACAGTATTGAGAATTTTCTTTCTTCAATATTCATGTCCTTAACAATTTGACAAGAGTGCCAACTTATTATTTTTGTCTTATTTTAGAAGTGAATGGATTATACTTTCTTAATCAAGATAATCCTAAAATAATTGAATTAGACAAAGATTTTATTACATTAAATATTACTATGCTATTATGATCTTTAATTGCTACATCTAAAGGAACAGTTTCATACATAACATCTTCAAAAGATAGCAAATGATCATCTATGACTTCTACATGTATAGACTTAGTTTTTTTGACTAACAATATCTCTTGTTTTTTGACAAAAACTTCGTCTATAAAATAGGTTGAGGCTCTTGAATCTAACAAAGCTACAACTTTGTGATTTTTTGGTCCTAAACAAACTTCTATTATAAAACAAGATGAAGGATCTAAGGAGAGAATAAGACCTTTACTAGAAGTTATGCAAGATTTCAGTCACATAGTCCTTATTATAGGTGGAGAAACTCATTTCTAGATACCTCATCTTCTTTGGCAACCATGCTTTTCATTCTGTGATTGCATTATTTCTTTGTATAATCTTGAGTAGTGTATTTAGCTTCTCCACAATATAAGCATAAGCCTTCTTGATATCATTGAGTCTTTTTCTGCTCTGTGAAGGATTTAAAATATATGATATCAATTTGTATTGGTTCTGGTCTTGATGAATAAGTTTTTGAAAACTTAAGAGTTGCCATTATTATTTGATTTGTTCCTCTCTAGCCAAAACTTTCTTCTTGACATCTTTCAAATAATTGATTGTTATATGCAATGGCTTGAGCAATAAATCATTTCAAAGATTCAGCCTTAAGCATTGCCAGTAACAAATCTTTGACATTATCTTTCAATCCATATCAAAATTGAATGATAAGGACTTTGTTATTCCAATCCATGTTACAAGCAAGATTTTGGAATTCAATAACATATATGGTAGCTGACTGTGATCCTTGTCATAAAGATAAGAACTTAGTCTTTACTATTCTTTTTTGATCACTTTCTCCAAATATGATTGTAAATACTTCTAGGAATGAATTCAAATTATAAATGAGTTGTGAATCTTTTTCTAAAAAAGATGCAAACAAGAGAGAACACTTTTTGATAAAAGTGCACATATGAATCCGACTTGAGTAAATCCATTGAGATATTAGAAAGAATACAATCTTAGATAGAGCTTGATCTATTGTAAAAATCCTCAAAATTTTGATCTTATTCCATCAAACTTCTCAAGCATAACAATCCTTGTCCCCATCATACTTATAGATGCAAAACTCCCTAGATTTGGTTGTGAGGTAGTTCTACTTGCTTCTTTCAACTATACAACTTCTTGTCATAGACTTTGAACTTCTTCCATAAATATAGGCATAGTAACTCCATGATTCATGTTTAAAATACGTGAAATTTCTATTCTTAAAAAGTTGACAAGTTCATGAAGATTTATAATAGTTGCAAATCTATTATCACTTTCGTCGAGTGTAACATCCATAATCTTTCCTTCAATAGACAATTCAAATAAATTCAAAAAGTTAAATTAAAGGAAGATAATCGATAATTTCTAATAAAAATTTCCACAAAAAAAAGATAATTCAATCTTTTTAGGAAAAAGATCAATATTAAAAAATAAGATTTTTTGTTTAAAGGTGGGTAGTCCACAACCTTCAAAACACAACAATAGAAGTCTATATTCATTGTGTATGACAAAAACTTAAAGATGTAAGATTATATGCAAAGTTAAAAAAGTGTATATTCTACACTACTCAAGTTAACTTCTTAAGATATATCATTTCCAATGAAGGACTAAAGATGGATCCAAAGAAGATCCAAACTATCATAGATTAGAAGATTTCAAGAACAATAAAAGACATGTAATACTTTTTGGGCTTTGTCAATCATTATCAAATCTTCATCAAGAATTTTTCTCAAGTTGTAGTTTCACTTATATGTTTGACTTATAAAGACAAACTTGAGTGGAATAAAGAAGCCAAAGCATCGTTTGATGCTTTAAAAAAAGAGTTTATTTTTGCATTAATCTTACATCATGTTGACTTCTCTAAGTCATTTTTTATGGAAATAGATGCATTAGATTTTGCTTTGGGTGTAGTATTATCATAAATTGGAACAGATAACAAAATCTATCTAATAGTTTTCTATTCCAAAAAAATTTCAACAATTGAGATTAATTATGAGATCTACAAAAAAATGCTCTTTACAATTATGGATTCATTTTAAGAATGGCATCATTATTTAGAAGGTGCCTCAAGTCCTATCACTGTATATATAAATCACAAGAACCTCAAGTATTTTAGGTCAAGATATATTTTAAATTATTGCTAAGTTCATTGAAGCATGTCTTTATGAAGATTTGATTTCAAATTTACTTATCAACTTAGAAAAAAATAAGATTTGTCATACTCCTTTTCTAGACATTTTTATTTTATACTAAAAGAAAAAGATGCATCTTTTGATCAATAAAGAACAATTTTCTTGAAGCCAAAATATTTTCACATTCAAGCAATAAAATCAATATTAACTATTGATTCAATCTTTGTCAAGGAAATTCAATCAAGTATGTCCTCTGATCTTCTTGTCCATGATATTAAGAATAATTCTTTTAAATCTCATGATACTTCCAAGTTTGAGTTGAATAAAAATCTATTATATTTTTAGGAATGATTATATATTTCAAAAGGTAGGGCACAATTACATGTTCTTCAAAGTTGTCATGACTTTTTAGCAACCAGAGATTTTAGATACAATAAGTCTTTGGAGCTAATATCAAGAGATTTTTGGTGGCTTCAAATATAGAAGGCAGATAAAGACTTTGTATAATTATGTGATATTTGTTCAAGATCCAAAACTCTTCGCCATTGATCTTATAGACTTCTTGAACTATTATCTATTTCAAAACAACCATAGTCTTCTATTTCTATTAATTTTATCATAGATCTTTCAATCTAAGGTTTATATGATTCTATATTTGTAGTAGTAGATTATTTTACTAAGATGGCACATTTTGTATCATATATAAAATCTATTACAGGTGAAGAAATAGCTAAGCTTTTTCTTAATAACATCTATGGCTATCATGGATTGCCTAAAGATATTATATCAAATAAGAGGATTCAATTTGTATTAAGATTTTGGAGAAACTTTTTTAAGATTTTAAAGGTGGATATAAATCTCTCTTCAACTTTTCATCTTCAAACTAATGGATAAATAGAATGGGTGAATAAAATTTTGGAGAAATACTTGAAGTATACCATCAACTATCATTCAAATGATTGAACAACGCTTTTACTATTGGCAAAGTTTGCATACAATAATTTGATATATTTTTCTACTCAATAAACACATTTCTTTGCCAACTATGGTTATCATCAATAACTTGATACTTTTTACTTTTCAAAAATTGATAAACTTGTAGCAAAAAATTTGTCAAATCATTTGTCACAACTACATGCAACAATGAAGGCATAATTAAAGAGAGCTCAAGAACAAAAAAAAAAATTAATGCAAATTCTTATTGCAAGGAAAAATCATAATTCAATGCAGGTGACAAGGTATGTTTACTTTGTTGCAATATCAAGACTACTCATCTTTGTAAGAAGTTGGACTGTCATACAATTGAACCTTTTTGTATTAGTGAACAAGACAATATTGTTTCTTATTAATTATATCTATTGAAGTCTTTGAAAATCTACCCTATATTTTAAGTGCCCCTTTTTGAGTCATAAAAGACAATGAATATCTTAGGAAGAAGACAAATGCTACTTCTTCCTATAGAAGTGGATAATAATCAAGAATTTGAAGTAAAAAAAGTCTTAGATTCAAGGTGGTGCCAAAATAGATTGAAATATCTTGTTTATTGGTGTGGATATGATGTTAATAAATACACATGGGATCCGACAAAGAATCTTACAAATGTAGCAAAGAAAGTTGAAGCTTTTCATCAATGGCACCTATCAAAATCAAGATGGAAAATAGTAAATCTTTTCTATAAAAGAAACAAGATCAAAAGAAGATAATATTCTATTTTTTTTTTATCTTCTTTTGTAGCTTTTGTATATTTAAGGAGATGGATAACCAATAATGAGTAGATTTAATTTAAGAGCTTTCATTTGTGGACTTATCAAATAAGATGTTAAGATTGCCACAACCTTCAAGATGATAAAATCGAGATGAAGTTCCTCAAGAATAATATGTCTTTTCTCAAATAGATGGCAAGATACAATGTATTTTATATCTTAATCTTGGAAGAGACTCTTGATATTTTATGATTTTATTAGAGGTAGAGACAATTCTTGACAATGTTTCAAATATTTTATTTGAAAGAAGGTGCGAAGGCCTCAAAAAAAACCAAATAATAGGATGGTCTTTTTGTCCTAACATGGAATACTATCGATAGCTAAGAAGGCCTATCAACCATCTTCAAAGAAAACAAAGATTAGAGTATGTCACAAATATAATTTGTCGTATCTTGGATTTCTTCAAGATATAAAGATTGCTCTTCATGGAACTTGTTTCTAGAAGAGAGGATAATGTCACAAACATATTTAGATACTCTAATAAATACCTATATGATTAAGTAAGAGTAAGTAAAAATAAATAAAAATAGGTTAATTTCATAGAACCTTCTAGACAAGCTTCCTAGAAGCTTCATAGATGTTGCTTTAATTTTACATATATTTATAGTTGTTTAGTAGATTAAAAAATTATTTAATAAGTTAACCAAGTATTTATAACTTATAAAACAAGCTAATTATGTGGCGCACGTATAAAAAACTTGTCTTATAAGTGAAGATATATGTCTTGTAAAGTCAATATATTTTGGAGATCCTATAGGATATTGCCATGTAGCTTCTAATTAAGAATATATATGGATGTAAGAGTGAAGCCTTCTTCACTTTTGTCAATACCTTTCTAGTCCTTAGTCTTATTTTAAGTCTTTATAGTCTTCTTATTTTTAGCAATAGCCATTCTAGTTCAATAACATATCATCTTTGAGTGACTTTTTAATTCTTTTCAGAGACACAAGAGTATATTGAAGATTTTCTTTCTTCCAAATTCATATCCTTGACAAACTAAGGCCTTGTGGCCTCTCTAAAAAATCCTTATATACTACTTGTAAGCTTTAGTGATGCTCAAATTGTTAATCTCTTAGGGAAGTTATCTTTGAAATAAAATATATTTATTTTATTTTATTTATTTTATTTTTATCTATAAATTATCTTAATTAATTTTTAATAATTTGATTATTAGTATTTTTTATTTCATTAAAAAGAAAAAAAGAATACATATTCAAGAATATAATTTTAAAATTTTAGCTCTTATTTTTATTAAAAAATAATCCAAAGAATAAATTATGACTATTTTGTAATATATAATTATTTGATTTCAATTCTTTTATTTATTTCTTATTTATTTCTTTATTTCTTGTTATTTTTTTTTCTAATTTATATTAATAATTACAAGAAACTTCTTAAAGATAAGAACTCAAAGAATTTAAGTAAACAAGTGAGATGTATGTTATTTCAAAGATAAATTCTTTAACATTATTTTCAAAGATATCTTATTTCAAAGATATTTTACTTCAAAGACGACAAAAAAAATGAAAAGTTATGTATATTCAAAAAAAAGAGAATAGGCTATTAATAAAAACCAAAGACTAAAGACTTCCTAAAATAATTTTAAAAATAAAAAAATGTGTTGTTAGGATTGAAGAAGACTTTATTTTTTTTTATTTATCTATATTGTCTAATTAAAAAATTATGTAACAATGTTTTATTAATCATCTAATATATGTCCAACTTGTGGAACATGTGTCAAATTTGTAAGATAAGTTTCTAATATATGGACCATATAACCAACTTGTATACTAAATGATCAACATATATAATATGTAGCCAACTTATGAAAAAAAAATTCAGTCTATCAATCACCTTTTAATACTTAAAAAATCAAATCTACATCTATAAAGCTTCTAAGAAGCTTCTCCATAAGATATTATTAAATTTATTTATTTTTACTTATTTCTACTTAATTCTTTTAATCTAGGTGATTATTTATTATTAATATTTGTCATAGATACAAATATTTATTCTAATATTTATCTATATAATTAAGTAGAAGTAGATAAAAGTAGATTTATTTCATAATATCTTCTAGAGAAGCTTCACAGACATTGCTTTGATTTTACATATATTAATAGTTGATTGGTAGATTAGAAACTTGATCAACAAGTTAACTACATACCTCATGTATTGATAGCTTACAAAAGAATCTAACTATGTGACATACATATAGAAAAATTGCTTTGCTAGTTAAAATATGTATCTTATAAAATCAATATGTTTTAGAAGTCTTATAGAACATTGCCATATAGCTCTTAATTAGATAGTATGTATGGAGACAAGAGTGAAGCCTTCTTTACTTTTATGAATGCCTTCTTAGTCCTCAATCTTATTTTAAAACTTTCTAGTCTTCTTGTCTTTGGCAATAGCCTTTCTAGTTTAATATATTATCATATTTGAGTGATTTTTTAATCTTTTTAAGTAACAAAAGAGTGTATTGAAGATTTCTTATTTTGAAATTCATGTCCTAGAAAATTTGATAAGAATGCTAATTCATTATTCTTGTCTTGTTTTAAAAGTGAGTAGATTATCCCACTTTTATTGTTGTATTTTGAAGATTATAGACTATCTACCTTTAAATAAGTAATTTAATTTTCTAATACTAATTTTTTCTTCAAAAAAAGAAAATTATCTCTCTTAGTAAAAAATTTCATTTGACATTAGAGATTATAGATTATCCTTGTCTAATTTGACTTATGGATTTTTTAAAATTATTTGAAATAAAAAAAAATAGATGCAATACTTAGTAGAAGCAAGAATAGATTTGTAACTTTTGTAGATCTTCACAAGCTTGTCAACACTCTTAGGGTAGAAATTTCATGCATTATTAGTACCAACTATAGAAACACTAATCCTATGCCTATGGAAGAAGTCCAAAGTCTATATCAAAAAATTGTGCACTTGAAGGAAGCAAGTAGATTTATATTACAATCAAATCCATAAAATTTTACTTCTACAAGTATAACAAGGATAAGGATTAACATACCCAAGAAGTTTGATGAAACAGAATCAAAATTTCAATGATTTTTGCAATAAATTAATCTCCATCTAAGCTTACAACCCTTCCAATATCCTAATGGATTTACTCAAGTTGGGTTTATAAACACACTTCTATCTTGAAGTGCTCTCTTTCTTCGTTTGGACCTTTGATAGAAAATGATTCATGATTCTTTTATGATTTGAATTCATTCCTAGAAGTATTCATGGCCACATTTGGAAAAAATGATAAAAAAAAGTAACAAAGATTGAAAACTTATTTTTATAAAAAAAATCACACTTAGCCACCATATATGGTACAAAATTCTAAAACCTTGCTTATAATGTAGATTGAAAGGACAAAGCCTTCATTAACCAATTTTGATATGGATTGAAGGATAATGTCAAAAATTTATTATTGACAATGCTAAAAGCAAAATCTTTGAAATAATTTATAACACAAGCTATTATATGTAACAATTGATTATTTTAAAATCATTAAGAATAAAGTTTTGGCTGGAGAAGAAAAAATCAAGTAATGATGATATCTTCCAAATTTTCAAAAACTTATTCATCAATGCTGAAACTAATGCATATTGATACAATATGTTTTAAATTCATCATGGAGCATGAAAAGACTTAACATTATCAAAAAAATTTGTACTTATATTATAGAGAAATTAAGCATATTACTCAATATTATTTATAGAAGTAATGTAATCACAAAATGAGGAGCATAATTACCAAAGAAGATAATTTATCAAACAATAAGTTTTTTGAGCTATAATAAGGACTATATAGTTGGAATCATGTGCGATATCTAGCAAAGGTCTTATTATCTCTTCAAATCTCTCACCTCATTTTTCAATTAATGTATGTTTAGGACCTAAAAATCACAAAATCTTTATATTATTAGATTTAGTACCTCAGCTTTTTTTTATAAAAAAAGACTTTGTCAAAAAATGAAAAATACCTTTATTCAAGAAAATTAAATTTGTGTATATAAAATTATTGGTTTTACTAGTAGAAAATAGGAAGACTAGTAGCTAGTATAATCCTTGTAAGAATAGAAGTGCATAAGTTCTATATGGATTGTAGCACCTTAAAGGTAGTTAAGAAGATAAGACTAAAGCTTCGTGGCCTCTCTTAGAAACCCATATATATGCTACTTATGAGCCTTGGTGAGGCTCGAACTCTTGATTTCTTAAACAAGTTATGCTTGAAGTAAAAATTATTTACTTAATTTTTTATTTATTTATATATTATTTTAAAAATCTACATAACTTATTCATAGTAATTTAGATTTATATATTTCTTATACTATCAAAAAGATTAAAAAAACAAATTTTTTAATTTTACTTTTATTTTTTATGAGATGAAAACTCAATAAATAGACTATGATTATTTTTGTAGTGTAAAATTGCTTAATTGTACTTATTCCACTTGTTTTTTGTTTTGCTTCTTTTATTCTTATTCTTACTACTTCAACTTCACACCACCCATTACAAAGAATTCATAATTGACACCATGTTGTAATTGAGTTGAGAAGTGAATTTTATACTCACAATTATAATAGCATAATAATATTTAATGAGATAAAATCTTCTTTCAATATGGTTATTTTAGGATTATTATGGTTGAAAAATATAATCTTCATATAGATTAGATTTTGTTTAACCTTAATTTTTTTAGTAGTTTAATCCAAAATTTTATTAATTAAATAAAAATATATAAGTCTAATATATTCAAATCTTTATTGATAGATGTGAGAGCTTCAATGTATGCCACAAAAGAAGAATCATCTTTTGCTATATATGCTATAATTATTTTTTATGGTGAAAAGATATCAAGTGGTATTCTTAACAAGTATCAAGATTTTTAAGATATTTTTGAAAAGAAGAATGCATATATTCTTTTAAAGTATTGACCTTATGATTATTCAATTGATCTATAAGAAAAAACTCAACCACTATTTAGACCAATCTACAACTTATTGCAGAATGAATTAATTATATTAAAAAAATACATTGATAAAAATTTGGCTAAAAGCTTCATGTACCATTCAAAATTTCCAGTAAAAGCTCCTATCTTATTTGTAAAGAAAAAAGATGGACTTCTGTAGATGTGCATAAATTATTGAGGACTTAACAAGATCACTATTAAGAATAGATATTTTTTATATATGATTTTTAGACTTCTTGACCAATTCAATGAAGCAAAGATCTATACAAAAATAAATTTATAAGAACCATTCAATCTAATGTGTATGAAAGGAAGAGATGAATGAAAAGCTACTTTTTAAACTAGATATGGATATTTCAAATATAATGTCATGCCTTTTGGACTCACAAATATACCAATTACTTTTCAATATCTTAAAAATTATATTTTTGTAAATTTCTTGATGATTTTGTTGTTTATTATTTAAATGACATTCTAATCTATTCTAAAAAAATAAAATAAAATAAAAAAATAAAAATTTTATCATGTATTATAAAAACTTAAAGATGTAAGATTATATGCCAAGATAGAAGAGTATGTATTCTATATTACTTAAGTTGACTTCCTAAAATACATCATTTTCAACAAAAGGCTAATGATGGATTTCAAGAAAGTTTTGACTATCATAGATTAGAAGATTTTAAGAATAATAAGAGATGTGTAATATTTTTTAGACTTTGTCAATTATTATTAAATCTTTATGAAGAATTTTTTAAAGTTGCAGCCCCTCTTACATGTTTGAATTGTAAAAATAAATTTAAATGGAATAAAGAAGTTGAAGCATCGTTTGATGCTTTAAAAAAGAATTTATTTTTATATTAATCTTATATTACATCGACTTTTCTAAGATATTTTTCATAGAAATAGATACATCAAACTTTGCTATGATTGTTGTTTTATCATAAATGGGAGAAGATGTTAAGCTCCATCAAGTAGCTTTTCATTCTAAAAAATTTTCAGCAATTGAGATTAACTATAAAATAAACAAATTGTTGGATATTCTTTCTAGATGTTTTTATCTTGCACCAAAAAAAAGATGCAACTTTTGATCAGCAAAAAAATAATCTTATTGAAGTTATAGCATTTTTACCTTTAAATAATAAAATCAGCATTGATTATTGATTCAATCTTTTTCAAAGAAGTTCAATTGAGTATGTCCTCTGATCTTCTTATTCATGATATTAAGAATAATTCTTCTAAGTCTCATGATACTTCTAAATTCAAGTTCAAGATAAATTTATTTTATTTGAAGGAATGATCATATGTTCCAAAAGACAAAGCATAATTACATTGTTTTGTTGTCATTCAGCTATTATGTGAAAATAGTATACATAAATATTTAATATATAATTTTATTATACAATGTGGTAAGAGCCACATTATTAGATTTTAATAAATAAAAAAATATGATTAGATTACTACTTCGAAGTGATTAATTTATTGAGGTTGATTTTATATTGATAATAATTTTTATATATTTAGAGCCACTTTTATAAAAAATTGGTGATTCTTTAAATCTTATTTTATTTCTTTTATTTGGTGGTTAGGAAATATATTATATAAATCTTATAAATAGGATTAGAGATGGATTTTGATAACAAAAAGAACAATTAAGGCATCCATATGGATGAATGGAGTTGGATGATAAAAATCTTCATTGCTATTAGCCAAAAGGCATGTTGAATGGACTTTAAGGAGTCTGTTTAAGGCCTTATTAGGGATTAGAATTATTCTTTGAAAGAATTAAAACTTATGAGATTAAGATTAGAAATTTTAGCTTTTTAGCTATGATTTTGATACAAATTTTAGGTGATTTGGAGTTTTTATGAGAAAGATATAGGTGCTCAAAGTTAAGATGTTGATTTTGTATCTATTGTCACGCTTTTGGATATAATGCATGCTTACAAATTACAATAAAGGATTGGTAATTGGAATTAAAGAGAGCACTTTTTTGGCTATATTTTTTATATATTTTTTGATGAATTTTAAGCTAAGATGAAGGAGTTATAGGAAATTGAAGTCAGCCCTTGCAATCCAAAGAAAGTAAGTGATCTAATTTACTAGTGGTTGTATTTTGAGCCATATCCTCAACAATTTAACAAGAATTTGGTTAATTTTTTTAAATATATATTATTATATTAATAAGATTTATATAAAATTTTTATAGCATTTGGAATTTGGATTTTTGAGATATGCAAAAAATAGTATTTAGATGCTTATAAATTAAGGTTTAATGCACTTGCTAGGATTTTTAAGATCTCAAATGATTTGTAGTAGATTTATAGTATATTTTATTTTTTAATAAATATCAAGGATAAATTCTACATTATCTAGAAATTTGAAAAAAATCAAATAGTTGAATCAAGAAATATGAATTTTTAAAGTTTAGGGAGAAAAAATCCTTTGCAAGAGAAAAATATTTTTGAAGGAATTTTGCTACAATTTGGACATTTTATGCAAAATAAAGAGGTTTTGAAGAGCCAAGACTTTATATATATATATATATATATATATATATATATATATATTAAGGATACAGATATGAAGTTATGACAAAAGTATGATAAAAAGATGGATATTTGAAAGAAGATTATGAATTTTCTTTAAGCTTATGGGAAATCAAACTTATCGGCATATAATTAGTTATGATTTAATATAGTCAAGGATGTTTGGATATTTTTAAATACTTTAAAAAGCCTTATATATAAAATATATAAAGTTATTTAAATATAAAAGGATTTTATTAATAGAATATCTTTTAATATTATTTATTTTTTTGACCTCTATAATAAGAATATATCACTTATTGAAACTTGTCTAATAAGTTAAAACTAAATTCTCTACAACTAGCTATCTAGTGTATTCTTAGATAGAAAATTATGCCACATGACATCGTGTTCTTCAAGTTCAACATGACTTTTTAAGAGTTGTACATTTTAGATACAATAAAATTTTGGAGCTAATATCAAAAGATTTTTAGTAGGCTCAAATGTAGAAGGCAATCAAAGACTTTGTAGGATTATTAGATATTTTTTCAAGATTTAAAACTCATCGTCATTGATCTTAAAGACTTCTTTAGCCATCACTTCTTCTAAAATGACCATAGTCTTTTGTTTCTATAGATTTCATGAAAAATCTTCTAATTACAAGTTTATGTGATTCTATATTTATAATAGTAGATTATTTTGTCAAGATGGCATATTTTGTACCATGTACAAAATCTATCACATGTGAAGAAATGGCTACGCTTTTTCTTGACAACATCTATTGCTATTATAGATTGCTTAAAGATATTATATTGAATAGAAGAACTCAACTTGTATTTAGATTTTAAAGAACCCTTTTCAAGCTATTAAAGGTAGATATAAATCTCTCTTTGGCTTTTCATCATCAAATTAAAAGACAAATGAATAAAATAATCAAGTTCTAAAGTAATATTTAAGATGTACCATCAATTATCAACAAGATGATTAGATAATTCTTTTACCATTGGCAAAGTTTATATACAATAAATCAATACATCTTTTTATTCAATAAACACTTTTCTTTACCAATTATGGTTATCAACTATAACTTAATACTTTTGATCTTTAAAAGTTAATAATCTTACAGTAGAAGATTTGGCAAATTATTTTTTAGAGCTACAAACAACAATAAAGGGATAATTAAATAAAGTTCAAGAATGAAAAAAGATCAATGTAGATGCCTATTGCAAGGAATAACTATAATTTGACGTGGATGATAAGGTACACTTATTTAATTGTATTATCAAGACTATTCATCTTTATAACAAAATGAATTATTGTAAGCTTGGACCTTTTCTTATGAGTAAACAAGTCAATCCTGTTGCTTATTGATTACATCTATCAATGAAACAAGACTATATTTTTTAAGGTCTAAAACCTTAATAATTTCATAATAATAAATATCTTCACATAATATAAGTCCAAGCACGATATCATATAAATATCCTATTTATGCCATATTACAACTAATCCTCTTATATTAGTATGAAACATCCTTATTTTACTCTTAATGGTATTTTTAAATGATTTCTAATAATAAATAAAATTTTGTGCAAGTTCTCACATTGCATCTTGGATGAAATAACTTTTCCAAAGAACTTTTTATTGAAATTGTAAATATTTATTATCACGGTAAAAGTAGTGATGCTTCAAAATATTATCCGCTTCATATTCTTGTATCACAAACATATACTTTTATCCAAATAATTATTTATATAATTAGGAAGAAATAAGTAAATATAGATTAATTTTATATAGTCTTTTAGAAAAGCTTTTTTAAAGCTTTATAGACTTGGTTTTGACTTTAAATGTATTTATAGGATTAAAACTTAGCCAACAAGTTAACCATGGCTTGGTACCTTGTGGTATAAGTTAACTCCTTGTAATAGCTTGTGGAACAAGTTAAATATGTGGTGCATATATAGATAACTTGCCTTACAAATTAAGACATGTCGCTAGTAAAGTCAATACTTTTTGGAGGTTCTATAGGATATCACCACGTAGCTCCTAGTTAAGAGTATATATGGAGGCAAGATTGAAGCCTTCTTCAGTCTTATCAACACCTTTCTAATCCTTAGTGTTGTTTCAAGACTTTCTAGTCTTCTTATTTTTTGGCAATAGCCATTCTAATTTAATATTACATCATCTTTTGGGTGACTTTTTAGTTCTCTTCAATTATACAAGAGTGTATTGAGGATTTTTTTTCTTCAAGATTCATATCCCTAACAGTTTGACAAGAGTACTAATATATTGTTACTATCTTCTTTTAGAAGTGAATAGATTATTCTACTTTTATAGTGGTATTTGAAGGTCATGGACTACCCACCTTTAAATAAAATAATCTTATTTTCTAATACTGAAACTTTTCTTAAAGAGAATGGTTTATCTTTTTTTATGGAATTTTTTTATTAGAGGTTACAGATTACCCTCTTTTAATATAATTTTTTGAATTTATTTGAATTGTCTGCAGAAAGAAAGATTATGGATGCTACTCCTAACGGAAGTGAGAATATATTTGCAACTATTGCACATCTTTATGAGCTTGTCAATGCTATGAGAGTAGAAATCTCATGCATTTTTAATGTAAATCATGGAAATACTATGCTTATGCCCATGGAAGAAGTTCAAAGTTTGCAACAAGAAGTTGTTCAGTTAAAGGAAGCAAGTAGATCAACCTTAAAACTAAATCTAGGGAATTTTTTTTCTACAAGTATGATGACAATAACAATTAGTATGCTTGAGAAGTTTGATGGAACAAGTTCAAAATTTTGAAGATTTTTGCAACAAGTCAAGATCTATTTGACATTGCACCTTTTCCAATACCCCAATGGATTTACTCAAGTCGGATTCATAGGCACACTATTATCATAAAGTGCTTTCTTTTGGTTTGTACCTTCAATAAAAAAAAATTTGTAACTTCTTTATAATTTGAATTTATTCCTAGTAGTGTTTATGGCACATTCAAAGAAAGTGATCGAAAAAGAGTAGCAAAGATGAAGTTCTTATCTTTATGACAACGATCACGATCAGCCACCATATATGCTACTGAATTCTAAAACTTCACTTGTAATATGGACTCGAATAATAAAGCATTTATTAATCAATTTTAATATAAATTGAAGGATAGCATCAAAGATTTTTTATTAATAATGGAAAAAGTAGAATCTTTAGAAAAATTTATTACTTCAGCCATTGCATGTGACAATTGATTATTTAAAAGGTGTTAAGAACAAAGACTTGATTGAAGAGAAATAAGTCAAGTAATGGCGGTAGCTTCCAAGTATTGTAAAATATATTTATCAAAGCTGAAACCAATGTAAATTGATACGATGCATTTTAAACCTCTCACAGAGTAAGAAAAGACTCAACGTTGCTAAGAGGATTTGTGTTTATATTATTGAGAAGCTAAATACACTACTCAATATTGTCCAAAGAAGCAACATAATTACAAAATGAGGAGTTGTAGAATAGGTAAATAAACTTTGTCATAAGTTACTGGTTGGTTATTAGTAACCTTGAGAATTAGACTGATCGTTAGGCAGTTTAGTTGGTAACAATAGGTTGTTAGTGGAATAAATGGTTAAGAATTCAAAGGGTCATAACCTTTGGAATCTGCTGGCCGATGGTCCATCTTTTGGTAGGATAAAGAGATTGAAGAAAGGGAGATTGGAGCCAGACTATGAGAGTCGTAAGCCAAGGGCCAAACTGTGAGAATCGTAAGCCTGAATTGATAGTCATAGAATGGATTATGGGTTGAATTAAGATGGAAGTAGTAAGCCTTGATGTTTTATAGTTTGATAATTGATTTCAGATAGCTAGAGTATAGTCAATTGTGATACTAATAGATCCAATTCATATAACTAGTCTTTCCCCGTGTTTGAATCCACCTCTATTAGTTCAATTGCTTTGGTATATTAAAGCTTGAACACAACGAGAACATCATTTTGGTGTCGCTGTCGGAGAAATGATAACAATATGAAATGTTAGAAATTGATTGTATGGAAGATGGAATTATATGTTTAATAAAAACGTGAGAAGAACCAATTTTAGGATTATAAATATGTGAGTTATAATTCAAGGCAGTATTGATTTTGTGAAGAAGAATGAAAGATTATGAGTGATAATCATGAAGGGGAGGATTATCAAAGAATTAATCGACAAGCAAAAGAAAGACAGGAGAAATTACGCATAAGAAATCTCCTACGAGAATGACAAAACAGAATTGTAGGTTCAAGTAAAACCAAAGGAAGAAAAATTCAAATTCAAATAGCAAAGAGATCAATGATAATACCAATGGCCGCAAGAGTGTCAGAAGTACCAATTGCAGTACAAATGGGAGTAGTAGGAGATCAAAATATAAGTGTGGCACCATTACCTATTTTTAGTGGTTAGCTGGGCTTTGATCCGGATCACCATATATCTCAATTCTTGACAACTTGTGTAGCTAATAATGGTAGAACTGAAGACATTTGGTTGAAATGATTACCAGCAACTTTAAAAGATATAACTTTTGAGTGGTATAATCGACAACCAGTGGGTAGATTTCCCAATTGGGAGGCCTTGAGGAATGCCTTCCTAATCCATTTTAGACCAATTGGATTTGAAGATCGACTTTGAGAAAGTTTAATGAATAGCAAGATATTTGTGGGGGAATCAATAGAGTCCTATTATGGCCAAGTCGTAGATATATTTCATAAATGGTCAAATAATCAAATGCCACATGTGTTTATATTATCGATATTAATCAATGATTTGCATCCACTAGAATTGAAAATATTTATAAAAGAGGCTCGACTAGCTACGGTAAAAGCATCATTGGCACGAGCAAAGGTGTGGGAAGAATGTTACTATGACCAATTATTAATAATGGGAGCCACAATGATTTCAAGTTCAGGAAGCGAACAAATACAATCGAAAAATGTGTCAATGGGTAATTATCCACAAATGGCTACATCCAACATGAAGAATGTTATGTTGCAAAAATCAATTAATGCTACACCACTCCAAGCAATAGCGCCAATAACAATGACACCTTATTTTATATTGCCAACCTATCAACAACCAGAGTTACTCACAAATGCGATTGTTAAAGATCCAAGTGAAGCCTTGTTATTAAATCTAATAAAGAAGATGGAAGAATTGACCGTGAATTTGGCTAAAGACAAGGAAAAAATGACATAAGCCTTTTAATATGAGACCTAATGTATGGTGTAATAATTATAAGGGACAAGATCATTTTGATATGACATGTCCATCACCTAGATAAATGGGTGTTCAATGTACATTTTGTGGAAGAAAGCACCCTACCTAAAATTACTGGCATTTACAAAGGCAACAACAGTTCAATAACTAGACGATACAACCAACTCAATGGGATGTTAATCAAGTACAGATTGGAAATATGGGTGGTTGAAATAGTAATCACTCAAATCGACGTAATCAAGGCTTTGGAAATTTTCAAAATACTAATTATAATCTGATTTATGGAACAAAGATGCAGAATAGTGGAAATAATCAAGGAGGTAATCCCCAAACTATACCAATTCAGCAGTCCAATTCTCGACCAGTAGCAACTGGTCAGCCAAGATCATTTACTATGGCTACTTGGAATCGACCTAATAGATATATTCCAGTGGAGACTCTAAGTGTACTTGACAGTATAGGTCAAAAACCACTACATTGCTACTGATGCCGACAAATTGGTCATTATGCCCATGAATGCCCTAATCTAAGGTTTATAGATGAATATACTCCAATATGTGGAAATTGCAAACAATCAAGTCATTTTCATTATCAATACAATGTTTTATTTAACCCTAATAATCATGATCAAAAGATACAATCGATTGTATAAATTATAGAGGAAAAAAATAACAGGATACAAGAATCATCAGTTCATTAGGTAGAAGTAGTCCAAGCTGTCCTTACAAGAAGTCAACAAAGTAGAAAGGACCAATTCAACATTTGGGTGATCTTGAAGCAAAAGGCCAATTGCACCCAATTATGGGGCCATCCAATCCAAGTCTTGACATGGGTCCCTTACTCAATATAAGATCTGAATCGATTGTGCATCCCAATGAGGTACTAATTACTGAGGCTTCGGTTCTATATCAAGCTGTTCCATTCTCTACGTAATTTTGGAAAACATCCTATTCATTGAAAGATCCTCTTGGGGGTACAAATTCCAAAGAAGCTTCGTCTATTGTTCTAATTCCGAGTCCAGGGCAGAAGAATATCTTATCTCACAGAGTTAAATTCAAACCAATGAAAAAGAAGAGGGCATTGGGTATTACCTAATATATAGAATCCTATGATATTTTCAAGGATCTCGATGCTATTTGGCCTTCTATTTCTATGAAGCAACTTCTAGTGGTTGCACCAGAGTGTTGTTCTATATTGAATTCATTGTTAATATGACATAGACAATGCAATAAGGAAGTTTGTAAAGTCAGTTTGAACCTTGACCCAGGTGCACCAACCATAGATGTTTCGATTTGTAGTGTTATGATCTCGGATGTTCAGGTAGATGGTGGTTCCAGCATCAATTTAATGATTGCTGATACAATAAATGCTTTAGATTTGGAACACTTAGTATCCATTACATTGGTGTTACGGATGGCAGATAATAGCCGAGTTAAACCAATAGATATTTTATAGAGTGTTCAAACTATAATTTTTGGTATTATGTATGAAATTGACTACATCATTACAACATTTAATTTTATCGTATCCAATTTTATTGAGACAACCTTGGCTTTATCAAGCAAAGGTGAAGAACGATTAGGGTCACCCAGTACAATATTACGGGGAATCTCAATTGCCAGCATTTAAATTGACGTCGGACAATGAACTTACTGCCGATGATGATGCAGTAGCACCGATTACGGAGGCATCCATGGAAGCAGACCAACACCTTGCAGTGGTATATCAATGTGGCTATCCGAGGGAGTACTTGATATACCTGACGAATTCAAAAATCTTTGCTAAAAGTTAGTATTGATTGGATGATTAAGTATGATGTGCACCATGTGAGTGCCCTGGATACAGGACTCAGTACTTCACACATGTCGGACTTATCGACTGATTTTAAACTAGTATAGGAGTTGAAATTGAACATCGCTGCTACACCTTTATGTCAAACTATCAACTTGGTAACCATAGCAAAGCCTCGGACAATTAAGATATACAAAGGTATTAAAGAACATGAGTTAACTTGCTGGATAAAATTTTTCTTGTATCATAAATTAGCTTTTGCTTGGACTTATGTTGATCTAAAAGGTATCTTCGCTAAAGTCTGTGAGCATCGTATCATTTTAGAGGAGAACACTAAACTAGTACGGTAGAGGCAACATCGGCTTAATCTTAAATATTCCCTCATAGTAAAGGAGAAATTGGACAAGCTTCTTGCAGTTGGTTTTATTTACCCGGTACCGAATAGTGAGTGGATTTCTTTAATTTGATGGTACCAAAAAAGAACGAAAAAATCCAAATTTGTCAAGATTTCTACAAACATATTGCGGCCACCAAGAAAGATTACTTCCCATTACCTTTCACAGACAGTATGAGTAATATGTTGTCATTATCACCAAGTAGTAAAAGAATAGGAGTACGGCACCAGTTAAAGTCATTCTATGGTATTATTTTGGGTTGGCTGGAGTGCCATTTTCTTATATTTCTTGTATTTTTGAGAGTAGTAGTTCCAGTTAAGAGTTAACAGTGAGGAGCCGGTCACAAGTGTCGATTGAAGATGTTCCACAATGGATGAATTAGCAACAACAAAAATTGGAACTTCGAGATGTCCAGATCTTGAAACTAGAAGCTCAAGTCCATGAATTGAGAGAGTATAATGAAGATCTCTCAAACCAGTTGAGGAAGGAGTCGATGGACGACGAACTGGAGGAGGAAGAAGAAGATTTGTAATTGGAACCAGATTCAGTGGAACGTATATTCGATAATGCAGCAAATGATCAATTGGATGGGTTAGAGGAAATAATACCTTTGTAGAGTTTTTTTAAGTAGTTTTTAAATAGGTAATAATTATGTATTTACTAGGGCACTGCACAATTAGAAGTGGGGCTATATAGAATAGGTAAATAAACTTTGTGATAAGTTACTGGTTGGTTATTGATAATCTTGAGAATTAGACTGATGGTTAGGCAGTTTAGTTAGTAACAATAGGTTGTTAGTGGAATAAATGGTTAAGAATTCAAAGGGTCATAACCTTTGGAATCTGCTTGCCGATGGTCCATCTTTTGTTAAGATAAAGAGGTTGAAGAAAGGGAGATCAGGGCCAGACTATGAGAGTCGTAAGCCAAAGGGCCAAACTATGAGAGTTGTAAGTCGGAGCAAGCTTAGTGCTACGTCTTTTTGTTTCTTTGTTGTTGAGGAATAATAGATAGTTTTTGAATACTGAGAAGTTAATATGGAGTACTAGACTGTGAGAGTCGGAAGCCGAGATATTAAATTCTGTGTGATGAATTAAGAAACTGAATATAATAGATAAGTTGGAGATCATTAATTGAATATATATAAACCACAAAGAGAATAAGTGGGAGATGAACGGATAAGAATATGAAATTATTATTGAATTGATAGTCATAGAATGGATTACGGGTTGAATTAAGATGGAAGTAGTAAGCCTTGGTATTTTGTAGTTTGATAATTGATTTCAGATAGCTAGAGTACAGTCAATTGTGACACTAATAGATCCAATTCATATAACTAGTCTTTCCCCGTGTTTGAATCCACCTCTATTAGTTCAATTGCTTTGATATATTGAAGCTTGAATACAACGAGAAGAACACGAGTACAATTATCAAAGAAAATAATGTGTCATTGTCAAGGTAGAAAGAGTTTGTTTTAAGAGAGCACTAGATTCCTGGCTGCCACTAATTACTCAATCAAGTCTTGAGATAAGAAAGACCAATTATATATATATATATATATATATATATATATATATATATATAATACTTTTAGGTACTATTACACCAAATATATAAGTCTTAAGTTTCCAAAAACATCCAAAATATGATGAAAAAAACTCTAAATTCTTATATATCCTTATGAGGTATTATTTTTGAACTTCAATATCTCATATCTCCTGATCCGACCATCCAAACTTATTCAAATTTTACATAAATTACTAATATATTTTTATTAACTTTTACAACAAATTTTAACTACAAATTCATTGTAAATCTTAAGATATCACCAAAACCCTAACAATAGCTTCAAACCCTAGTTTTAATACATCCATGTACAATTTTCTTCATATCTCACAAAATAAACACCTAAATGCCATAAAGTTTGTATGTATAGTTTTTTAATCCAATTATATAGCTTTTCTAAAAGATTTAAGGCAAAAATTCATCTAGAAATTGAAGATATGGCTCAAACCATTACTATGAATAAAATCACTTACTGCCTTTGATTTGGATGCGCTGATTTCAATCCTCTATAATTTCTTCATATAGATTCTAAATTCTTCAAATAATATATGAAAAGTGTAGTCTAAGAATTGCTCTCTTTAACATCAATCGCCAATCCTTTGTTGCTCTCAGTAAACGTATGTTATGTTCAAAAGAGTGATAGTAGATATGAAATTGACACCTTAACTTTGAGCACCAATAATTCCTTCATAAAAACTCCAAATTATATAAAATTTACATCCTATCCATACCTAAAAACCTAAACTTGATGATCTCAGCCTCAAAAGCTCAAATGACTTCGAAAGAGAAATCCTAATCTCTAATAAGGCCTCGGATAGCCTCCTTAAAACCCATTGGGTATGGCCACCAACCAATAGGAATGAAGATTCCCATTCCTTGCCTTCATCCAACTATGACTTGCTTTCATTCCTCCCAATAAGCCTCCTCTTAGTTAAGATTTTCTTCTTTAGACTTTCATCTCCTTTCAAGGCTTTATACTAAATATTTAGGTCCTATAATATTTTTGAAATGCTATAATAAAAAAAAATAAAACTCAAAATAAAGTTTCTTAAATCCACTCTTTTTAAATTAATCTATTAATCTTTCGAATATATATTTAGATTTATTAATATATAACATATTTTAACTAATTTTTATATATTATAAACTTTTACAGTATGACATCAAAAAAGAAGTTTTTCCAGCTACAATAGGGACCGTGTGGTTGGAATCATGTGCAACACCTAGTAAAGGTCTTATTCTCTCCTCAAATCCTAGACCTTGTTTTACAATAGATATGTGTTTAGGATCTAAAAATCACAAAGTCTTAGCCTTATGAGATTCAAGAGCCTCAACGTGTTTTATAGACAAAGATTTTATCAAAAATCAAAAAATATCTTTAGTTAAGAAAAGTAAATCCATACATATAGAAGTCATAAATGGTTATTTGTTGTCTTTTAGAAATGTTATCCATGAGACATTTCCATTAGATGTAGTAATTAAAGATTATAACAATGTAGTAGTATTTAATGTAATAAGATATCCCTCCAATCTGGTTATTTTAGAATTATCATGGCTAAAAAAATATAATCCTCAAATAGATTGGATTTCTTATAACTTTAATTTTTTTAGTAGTATAATCTAAGATCGGGTTAGTGAAGTAGAAGTACATAAGTCTAATACATCCAAACCTTTATTGATAGGTGTAAGAGCTTTCATGCATGCTACAAAAGAAGGATCATCTTTTGCTATGTATGCTATGTCTATTTTTAATGGTGAAAAAACATCAAATGATATTCCTAACCAATATCAAGAATTCTAAGACGTTTTTGAAAAAAAAAATATCAATATTCTTTCAAAGCATTGACCTTATGATTGTTCAATTGATCTATAAGAAGAAGCTCAACCACCATTCGGACCAATCTATAGCTTATTATAGAATGAATTAACTGTATTAAAAGATTATATTGATGAAAATTTGGCAAAGAACTTCATATGCCATTCTAAATCTCCAATTGAGGCTCCTATCTTATTTATGAAGAAGAAAGACAAATCCTTGCAGATGTTTGTGGATTATCAAGGATTCAATAAGATCACCATTAAAAATAAGTATCATTTACTTTTGATTTCAAGACTTCTTAACTAACTCAATGAAGTAAAGATCTATACTAAAATAGATCTATAAGAAACATAAAATTGAGTTTGTATCAAAGAAGAAGATGAATAAAAGATTACTTTTCAAACTAAGTATGGATATTTTGAATATAATGTCATGCTTTTTGGACTCATAAATGCACCAACTACTTTTTAACATCTTATGAATGATTTTTTATAATTTTTTAGATGATTTTATTATTTGTTATTTAAAACAACATTCTAATCTACTCTAAGAACACAAAAGAACATGAACTTCATATTTGTCGTATGTTATAGAAACTTAGAGATATGGGATTATATGTAAAGATGAAAAAGTGTGCATTCCATATTACTCAAGTTAATTTTTTAGGATACATCATTTCCAACAAAGACCTTATAATGAATCCCAAGAAGATCTAAACTATTATAGATTGGAAGATTCTAAAAACAATACGAGATGTATAATGCTTTTTGAGCTTTACTAATTACTACCAAATCTTCATCAAGAACTTTTTTTAAGTTATAGCTCCACTTACATGTTTGACTTGTAAAAAAAAACTTGAGTAGAATAAACAAGCTGAAGCATCGTTTATTGCTTTAAAGAAGGAATTTACTTCTACAGCAACTCTGTATTGTATCAATTTTCTAAGGTATTTTTTATGGAAATAAATGCATCAAACTTTGCTTGAGATGCAGTATTGTCACAAATGAAAATAGATGACAAACTCCATGTAGTAATTTTTTATTTGAAGAAATTTTCAACGGTCAAGATTAACTATGAGATCCATGATAAAGAACTTTTTATAATTATGGATTCATTTTTAAAATGGCATCATTATCTAGAAGACACTTCAAGTCCAGTCACAATATATATGAATTATAAGAACCTCAAATATTTCATGTCGGCATGTATTTTGAATCATCACCAAGCCCGTTAGAATACGTCATTATTAAGATTTGATTTTAAGATTATATATTGACCTAGAAAACAACAAGATTTATCATATGCTCTTTCTACATGCTCTTATCTTGCACCAAAAGAAGAAGACATATCTTTTGATCAATAGAGAACAATCTTCTTCAAGCCATAGTAATTTCATCTTTGAGCAATGAAATCAACATTGATTGTTGATTTGACCTTTGTCAAAAAAATTCAATCAAGTATGTCCTTTGATCCTCTTGTTTATGATATCAAGAATCTTTCTTCTAAGTTTCATAATATTTTAAAATTTGAGTTCAAGAACAGCCTTCTCTACTTCAAAGCACACCTAAAATTCCAAAAGAAGAAGCATGTTTATGTATTCTTCAAGTATGTCATGACTTTCCAACAACATGATATTTTTTATACAATAAGATTCTGGAGCTAATATCAAGAGATTTTTGGTGGCCTCAAATGTAGAAGGTAGTCAAAGACTTTGTATAATCATGCAATACTTGTTGAAGATCCAAAACTCCTCGCTATCAACCTTATGGACTTCTTCAATTATTACCAATTTCAAAACAACTATGGTCTTTCATTTCTATGGATTTTATCAAAAATATCTAGTCACAAGTTCATATGATTCTATATTCGTAATTGTAGATTGCTTCACCAAAATGGCATATTTTGTACCATGTACAAAATCTATTTCAGGTGATGAAATAGATAAGCTTTTTATCTATAATATCTATTGTTATCATGGATTGCCAAAGGATATTATATCAAATAGGGAGACTCAATTTGTATCAAGATTTTAGAGAACTTTATTTAAGATTCTAAAGGTGGATATAAAGCTTTCTTTGGCTTTTCATCCTCAAACTAATGAGCAAACGGAATGGTTGAATCAAATTTTGGAACAATATTTGAGGTGTATTATCAACTATTATTAAGATGATTCGACAATTCTTTTTCCAATGGAAGAGTTTGCATACAATAATTCAATATATTCTTCTATTCAATAAATTCTTTTTTTTGCTAATTATGATTATCATCCATGACTTGATACTTTTGACTTTTTAAAAGTTGATAATCTTGCGATAGAAGATTTAGCAAATCATTTTTCAGAGCTACAAATAAAGATACAATTAAAAGATATTATTAAAAGAAGCTCAAGAACGGTAAAAGACCAACACGGATGCCTATTACAAGGAGCAACTATAATTCAACATAGGTGACAAGGTATGGTTACTTCATTGCAATATCAAGACTACTCGTTCTTGTAATAAGTTGGACTATTGTAGGTTGGAACCTTTTTCTATTTGTGAAAAAATCAATCATGTTGCTTATCAATTACATCTATCGGATTCTATGAAGATCCACCCTATATTTCACATATCTCTTCTTGAGTTATATAAGACAGTGAATATTTTGGGAAGAAGACAAATGCCACCTCCTCCTATAGAAGTAGATAATAATCAAGAGTTCGAGATGGAAGAAGTCTTAGACTTATTTATTGGCACGTTGTCATACTGTAAATGCTTACAGTATGTAGAAATTAGTTAAAACATATTATATGTTAATAAATCTAGATGTATGTTAGAGTGGCTAGTAGATTAAATTAAAAGGAGTTGATATAAGAAACTTTACTTTGTTTCTTTACTTGTTTTGATTTTGACATTAAATATATATATATATATATATATATATAGGACCTAAATATTTAGTATGAAGCCTTGGAAGAAGGTAGAAGCCTAAGGATGAAAATCTAAACTAGTAGGAGGCTAATTGGAAGGGATGAAAGCAAGGCATGGTCGGATGAAGGCAAGGAATGGAGAACTTCATCCCTACTGGTCGAATATCATGCCCAATGGACTTTGAGGAGGCTGCCTGCGACCTTAACAAGGATTTCGGCGACTTCATAGAAGGCATTCAGAGATTAAAAGCTAGGATTGAAAATTTTAGGATTTGGGGTACAATTTGTGTACAAAAATTAGAGGATTTGGAGTTAGGGTGAAGAAGTTATAGCCGTTTGAAGTTAAAGTGTTAATTTAAGATATACTGTTACTCTTTTGAGGATATGAGGAGTTTTACACCAGATTTTGAAGATCGAAAGGTGCGACTGGAATGGCGATTTTAAGGCCTACATCTTTCAGGAAAGAATTATTGCTTTTGGAGTTCATATAAAGGAGTTATAAGGAATTGAAGGCGGCACTTTCAAATCAAAGGTAGTAAGTAAGCGGTTTTGTTTGTAGTAATGGTTAGAGCCATAACTTGAGTTTTTGGACGAATTTATGGCTCAAAATTTTTGGAGAATGTAAATTTTTGTGTTAAGAAGCTATACATACAAATTTCGTGGCATTTAAGCTTATATTTTGTGAGATATGAAGAAAATTGCATATGGGTATATAAAGACAAGGGTTTGAAGTGATTGTTAGGATTTTTAAGATATCTCAAGATCTGCAACGAATTTGCAGTTGAAAATTGTTGTAAAAGTTAATAAGAACATATTAGTACTTCATATAAAATTTATTATGAACTTGCTTTTTGAAATAGAACAAGCCAACATTGATACAATAATCTTGATATTACACATTATTTACCTTCAATCAATTGATAACTATCTTAAAATAAGCATCGTAATATGTAAGTTCTTTCTATTTTGTTCCTTTTATTAAATCTAAAATGATACTATTAATAGTAGAAACTTCTATCTTATCATCTAATTTGGATTTTAAGTTGGGTCTATATGATAAGGTGTCTAATACAATATATTTTTGTCCTTGCTTGTACTCAAACTGAATGTCAAAGACTTGTAACAATTCTTTTGAACAATGATGTTGTGATTTTATATTTTTCAAATGTAAATTGTGTAGCAAAGATCAGTGGTCAATCTAAACAATTACTGGCTTTTCCAACAAATAATATTGCCACATCTTTGTAGTATATAAAATTACTAATTGATCTCAATTACATAGAGAATAATTGTACTTTTTCTTTTTGAGTTTGCATGATTCTTACGCCACAAGTTGAAGGCCCCTATCAAAGTCTTATTAAAGAATCATGCTAATAGCAAAATCAAAAGCATCAATATTAAGTATACATAGAAGATTAAGATAATACAGTTGCAATATTGGAGTAATAATTAGTATCTCTTTCAATTCCTTGAAGGCCTTTTTTTGTTCCAATTTTTATTCAAATAAGGCATCCTTTTCCAATAAACTTGAGGTAGCAATGTGTATAAATTGTTGAACAAAATGGTGATAATATCTAACAAGGCTTAAGAATAAATAAACTTTAAAAGTATTGTTGGAAGTTGGCCAATCCTATATTGCTTTCATCTTATCTTATTCTATGTGCATGCCTTCAAAGGATACTATATGTTCCAAAAAGATGACCTTCAACTTTCAAAATTCATATTGCAATGCTTGTAATAGAAGCAACTATCACATAGCTGATGTAATATTTCTTGTAAATATTATTCATGCTCCTCAAGTATTTTACTATAGACTAGAATATCATCAATGAAGATGACGACATACTTATTCAAAAGGTTCCAAAATAATCTATTTATGTGACCTATAAAAGAGGTCGGAGCATTGATAAGGCCAAAAGATAATATAAGCCATTCAAAATTTCCATAGTGGATATAGAATGCCATCTTTTCTATATTTTCTTTAGTAATAAGGAATTGCCAATAACCACTTCAATGATTCAATTTGCTAAAGTTGATTGCACCTTGAAGTTGGTCAAGAAGATCATCCACATGTGAAAGTAGATATCCATTCTTGATAGTTTGTTTATTGAGGTCCTAATAATTGATGCAAAGTCAAAGTCCACCATTTCTTTTGAATGCAAAGAATAGATGTGCTCTCCATCACGATGTGCTTTCTTAAATGAGATCCTTCTTCGAAAAATTTTCTAATGACTTTTGCAACTCTTCAAGTTCATTTAATGTTAGATAATAAATTGGTTGATTTAGTAGTTTGGCTTTGGGCTTTAGTTCTATTTAGAAGGAGGCACCTCAATCAAGTGGCACGCTACTAAATAAGTCAATTGGAAAGACATCCTAATATTCATGTACGAATTATTCTACCTTTCTATTCTTTTAGTTGTCTTTTCTACCACTGATGTAAGATTCAAAATTACTATATATATATATATATATATATATATATATATATATATCGATTGCTTATTCAATATTTACTTCTTCATAAAGGTCATTCCTATAAATTAGCTCTTAGTCACAAATTGTTTTGTTATCCTACTCAATATAAAGGCATGAAGAGTCACCATGCCTCCTCCATCTTTGAAAGAGATTATTCTTGCTAATCAATCAATTTATTTATTTTCCACCTTTTAGCCATGGCATACTAAGAATATCATCATATTTAAGCTTTGATATTCTAAACTTCTTCCTTAAGGCATAGGTTTTACTCAATTTCAAGATTTCTTCTTCACTTATCTTGTTCAATACTTGATCATTTACTAAGTATATACTCTCTCCTTTGATTACCTTTGTTTTAATTCTAAGTCGTTTAGCAACTGTTCTCAAGATGTAATTTTTTGTGGAGCTGCAATCTATAAATACTTAATATGGTTGTCTTTTTAGTTGACCAATTGGATATATCAATCAAGCCTTCTGATAGTTATCTAAGGCTATGTTGTTTGTCTCTAAGAAACAACAACTATTCTTAATATTGGCCTTTGGTGCGTTTATTGAGGAGCTCCTTTTTTTTGCTTTATTTTTTCATTAACTTGATAGCCTTCAAGATTGTGAACTTGCCATGATTATTTGATGCTTGAACTTTGACATTTTAGGCAGTCTCTAACCTCATGGTCTGGCTCTAGACAATAAAAGCACAATCTACTTTGAGCCAATATTTTTCATCTCTATAGTGTCAATGGTCCTTACAAAGCATCAATCTCCATCAATATTAATTGTTGCACCATAATATTGGTTAGTGGCATAGGATCCCATATTATAGGTCAGATTCCATGCTTTTTGAAATTTATAGCATTGACACTCTCTACAATCCTAAATGCCTCTTTAAATATTTGTAGATCCCTTGATTCTATCTCTTGCTGGACTATAGGTTTCAACCCTTGTATGAACTGGTCCATCATCTCCACCTCTAAAATATTGTAAATTTAGAGATATAGAGATTTGAATTGGGAGATATAATCTTGCACTGACATAAATTATGTAAGGTTAGCTAATTGATTGCATCCTAACTTCTCTGCATTGATGGGCCGAAATAGACTTTTAAGCTCAGTTTGAAATACTTCTTAGTCACAAAATCCACCTTGAGCTCCATAGCCTTGAGCTCAATATGGCCACTAAATGGTTGTTGTATCTTTCAAATAATTAGAAGCATATATAATTCTTTTAGTAGTATTTGTTCCAAATAATTGGATGTACTGTTGCATACTGAAGAACTATTGGCATACATCTTCTTGTATTGAGGTCCCTAAATATGTATTGGACTTACTTAATTTTAGCCTAATAGATATTAACTTCCTTGTCTTAGAAGCTTCTATTTGCCCTTGCATAGTATCTATTTAGCCTAAGAAGTGTTATATCTGACTTTCCATTTAGGATTCCTCTACCATAAGTCTCATGTTACAATTTCCTTGCTGAACTTTACTATTATAATGCCTTCTCTCTTTCTACTTGAATTCTTAAAGTAACTCATTGTAGCTCCAAAATAGTACCTAATGTGATCACAATAATTGACCTCCAACTAAATGGTGGCTATCAGCATACTACCAAAGAACAAACTAATACTCGCTTTGATACCAATGAAATAGGACTGTATTTACAAAGGTCTAAAACCTTATCAATTTCATAACAACAAAGATCTTGATACAATGTAAGACCAAGGATATTAGAACAAAACTGAAAGTAACTAAATAAAATAGAACATGAAAGATATGATTAAATAAAAGAAAATAGAATCAAATAGAATCAAATAGAATAGAACAAGAAAAAACAACCAAATTTTACTGAAACAAAGAGTCTGAAACCATACCTAATTGAATGTTCAAATAGCCTCAATGAGTCCTATTTATACTTTGTTCAATTATTCTTAGAACTTTCTAGAATGTCTCTAATTGTAGGCCCCTCTAAGATAATTACTCTTCTAAAAGACTTTAAAGGTGGGCTCTATCATAATTACCACCGTAAGCCTTTTCAAAAGGTTCTATGGTGGATCCTACATGAACCACTATCCTAACTTCAATTCTAAAAACTTTCCAAAAACAAGTCCAACTACATATTTCTATGTGCAAATATTACAAATATCCTAGCTTTAGAGTCTTTTATAATTGGAGTTTATGAAGATCTATCTTATATTCTACATATCTCTTCTTGAGTTGTATAAGATAGTGAATATCTTGAAAAAAAGACAAATGCCACATCCTTCTATAGAAGTAGATAATAATCAATATATATAGAGAGAAAGCACAAGAATAAGATTTTTAGTTGTTCCTCCAACTACATTTACTCATATATGCTGGAAGGAACAAAAGGAATTCCTAAAATTTACTACATTTGCAATACTTGTCTAACAACATATTTTTCTCAAAATTGGAAGCTTATCCAAGATCACAAAAATACAATCAATCAATGTCAACAGACAAAGACACTTATTGATGGTTCTTGCTTGAGACTAGATTAGTAGTTTAAAATTTGATGATTTCTTTGTTGACCCTTACAACATGCATACATATACATGAAACACATTTATTTGGTTGTTTATCTTTCCAAAATCATTTGTACTCAATCAAATATGCATGGATAATCACATTACATTTTTAGTGTTTTCAGTGTGCAAAGAATGCAATGCACATGGTACAAAATCAGTTTATAACCTGTCAAACATTAACCTGGCTTTGTTGAATTGCCTCAATTTTGGCACACAATCCATGTGTGGCTAGAATAGCACGCACGGTTTCAAACATAGAAAGTGCGCCAGGTTTTTCGGAAGCCACTCGCTCGCAAGGGCACCATTTGCAATCGGACAGAGCCTCGGATTCCACCTCATCGACAAAGCCATTGTGGGGATCCCAGGCACTCCGTCTTTCACAAAAAGCTCGGGGTAGAGTGTCCAGCGCCGGAGTCATCATGCGCGCCATCATGCAAATTTTCGAATCGGCTCGTGTCGGCACATGAATCAGGCAACTAGTTTACCTGGTACGTCTCGGAGTTTGCATGAATCCTCTTGATCGTTACTGTGTTAGTTTAGCGGGAGTTTCAGCGGGTGTGGTTTTTTTCTTTATCTGGCTTGCGTTTTAGTTTTTTAATTTTGAATTTTTAATGATATTTTTCATAGTGTTTTATACAATTTTATTTTTCACTTTTGGTTTGGTACAATTGTCTTGGACAGGCATCGGGGCCCACAGCAGGGCTACAGCCAAGTCGTGCCGGCCTGACACACGGGTCCTGTCTTTATGTCTCTGTTGTACCAGTCATCTATTCCAACTGGCTATTCTAAATTAGAAGCCATTTTTACCCGTGATTATAATTCCTGATTTTGTTTTTGAGCGGATTGTGAACAATGAATTACTGACTCCAATCTTAGATCCTTATACTTATTCCTAAGATACTTAGCAGGTAAATTTTCTGTTTGGTCCAACGAAAGATGTCCATTAAAACGGCACCTAGTCACAGCCACCTCATGCACGTACTCTGTGGGTATCTACAACCCTTTGTGCAGGTGAAACGCTCTCCAAGCTCAGACCGTATTCAAAAAGTTGACCGTGCAAGTCACTTCTTCACACGCTTGCTTGCTGTGCAGACATGGCGGGAGAGAGGCGGAAGTTCCGAAACTCTGCGTCATAAGTTAGCGTTCTCTACACGGTAGGTGAGCGAGATGTTAGGGTTTTTACTCATTTTGAACGAAAGATGAGAGTGACGCTTGTACTATCTTGATTTACTGTGGATGATGAGAGGTTGTTGAAGCAGAGAGCGAAAGAGCAGGGCACGTTTGTAGCTTGATGTGCTCTTGAGAGAACTGCGCCGCTTTGTTGTTGTTGGTTTAATTTTTTTGGCTGACATCTGGCAAGTTGCGCTTCTAGTTGTAGTGTTCGTTTACTATATTTATTTGTTTATGACGTGTTGCCCTGTGAAGGAGATCTGTGCTGTGTGGGCTGTTGTTGTGGAAGCTGTGCGAGGTCAAGAAAGTTGTTTGAGAAAGAGGAAGCCTTTTTCTCGGAATCGAGAGGGTAGTGCCGGAGTGGTGCTTCTGTAGGTAAATTTGTTCTGAAAGCAGCGAAGTAGGTTTCAGTTTTGCTTGTTTTTTTTAAAAAGAATTTCCAGGGTTATTGTAGATAGTTGTGGACGAGCGTCTGCGGTGATGTCTTACAACAGGCCTTACAGTCCCGCTGGGCCGACGGTTCCTTCTTACAGCGGTAGCGGCCTCGATTCCTACGGTAGGCAACAATCACTGTCGAATCCATATGGAGCCACATCGCCACCGAACAGCTATGGCGGTGGTTACGAGTACAATCAAACGCAACAAAGTTATGGTGTCACAGGGACCGGAATCCCCTACTCTTCCACTAGCAGTTATGGTGGTTATAGTGCACCATCTGCTCCAAGCACTTATCCTCCACAAGATTACGGTCCGCCTCGGCCACAACCCTCTTCATTGTTCCCACCTAACACCGATCAAGCTATCGTTCAAATTTTTCAACAAGCAGACGTTGACAGGAGCGGGACAATTGACGCGAACGAGTTAGGAAGATTGTTATCAGAAGGCCGAGTAAGGTTCTCTCCTCGCACCTTGCGCCTTATGCTGCACCTCTTCGCCGATAACCCGGCGGATCCCTCAAGAATTGGACCACAAGGGTTTGTCAACCTTTGGCGGGAGCTCGGCATCTGGCATGAGAAATTTATGCAGTATGACCGAGATAGGAGTGGGACCATTGATGTTAGGGAGCTGCAAGAAGTTCTTTTCAGCTTCAATTTCGCCATACCTCCCTCGGTCCTTGACATGTTAGTAAAGAAGTATGATCATACAGGGTACAACAGAAGCATTGGCTACGGCCAATTCATTGAGTGCGGTTTCATCGTGAAAGGCTTGACTGAGAAGTTCAAGGACCAGGACCGTGCTCGAAATGGTACTGCCACTTTCGATTACACCAGTTTCATGCTGATGGTCATTCCTTTCATCGCTGCTTGATCCAAAACTCTTCCCTTTATTTTTTTTTGTAGTAGTGCATTGATGCTAGTGATGGAGAAGCAGGAACCTTAACTGGATGTACCTAAGAGTCTAATAGGTTATGGAGGTGACCAGCACCAGCTAGGGTCTACAATTGCTCCCACTGCGTTTCACCAGGGGAAGCACCAATCTCCTGCAGCCTCAAAGGAACTTGGAGGGGTTGTGACCATGCTAAATCCGTTAGGTGAGTTTTTTTGTGAAAGGCTAGATTGGGAAATTCGACATGAATAGTTGTACAACTTCCAATCTCACAAGCCCCGTGCTTCCGTGTATGTGTGTTCTTCCGTCGTTTTCCTCCGTGAATTAATTCGATTCTGTGTTGTTGTACTTGCCTACAACAACAATGAATGAGTACTTCCTTAGGCTCTTGTGGCTTGTAATTGGCCGCTGTTCTAGTTCCCTTTTGGATATTGCAGAGGCCTCTAGTGAGGAATTTCCTCGAAATTGTCGGTGTACATAGAAGAATTCAAGTCCATGCAGAAAGAAGTGGTAGTTGTTCTACCAATATTGCAACTTATTAGGAATTAGGTCTAACTCCTTAAGCTAATGAGAAAAATATGGAGAGGTTAGTTTCTGAAAGGAGGATGGAATTGGAATAAGGATGTAGATTAGTCCTCATCAATGAGTGTCCATAGTAAGGACTCAAGAAGTTTACCATCAAAAATAGGTACCCTTTATCCTTAATATTTGGACTTTTTAATCAATTAAATCAAGCTAAGATCTTGAACAATGGATAGAAATTGGTTTTTATAGGTTTATCTTTAAATTTGGATGTTGTTATTGTTATTGTTGTTTATTTTTATTTTTATTTTATTAATCATTAATTATTTGCCTTGTCCAATTTCCAAGCATCATCTCAACTCCCAATAAGATTGGAATCTTTTAATTATAGAGAAGCTTAATTTTGAAGCTTTCTATAAAATAATATTTTATTATAATTCTCTTTTTCTTTGGCAATATTCTATGTATTGTTGTAGATTGAAGAATGAATGGTATAGCTATTTTTGTAATATATAATTAAAGAATTAAGATATTTAGATTGTTGATTTTACTATTGTAGAGAATATTTTTACAATCTATTGTTGACAAATATGCTAAAGTCAACTTGCTTGCTATATCTCATCACTAAAAACATAAATTTTAGGACTTACTTTAGTATGTTATTTCTGAAGCAAAAGAAAGATTGTCTTTCTTTTGCTAATAATTATTGATAGAACAAAGAAGAAACTATATTATATATAGATTTTTTTTATTATATTCAAAATATTCAATAATTTTGATGAATATTTTATTAAGTTTTTATTTTTATATATATATATATATATAGAAAGAAGTAGAATCACAAATCCACAAAACATTAGAATTTAAGAATCTATGTAAAATATATGAAATTCTACTGTTTAATCAAATCTATTAAAACATTTAGAAACCACTTTTTTTTAAGCAATACTAAGTTTTATAAACTTGTGTTAGAATTTGGATATTAAAAATTAATTTTTAAGGAATTTTAATTATCCTATGAATATATGTATATATAATTATTTTGTAGAATTGGTGGATCAAAGAGATATATATGATGAATTAAAAAAATTCTTCTTATAATTATTGATATAATAATAAATTAAGAGATAAATAATTCTAATTTATATTCAGATTTCTTGGTCTTTTTTTATTCTACGTATTAAATATTATTCTAATTTCTTTTTCTATTTAATTTAAAAATAAGAAAATAAGAAAATAAAATCTTTTCCAAATAATATTTTAAAACCAATAATTAGTTAATATAAAAATATTTTTGTTAAAAATTAAAAATATAAAATATTAAAATATTAAAATATATTTGTTGCATTTTCTTCATTACTACAACTTATTCTTTTCAAAAATAATTTTCTTATTGAATTAATTTTTTTCATTAATTTTTAAAATTAAATCCACTTAAAAATAATGTAGTATTAAAAATAAATATTTTCTAATGCCACCAATTTTTTTGCTATTGCCACCACAAATTACAAATTTATTACATGCCATTATAGTTTTTGTTCTTATCACCAAAACCTATTCTTATTCATTTTTTAATTTATATTCTATTAAAATTATATATATATATATATATATATATATATTAAAAAAATAAAAAATAAAATCAGGTTTTAAATATTAAGAATTTTTTTAATTAGAATAAAAAAAAAAAAAACTAAAGAGATATATCAAGTTAATAACAAGTTGAAATGGCAATAGAAAAAACCATGGTAGCCTTAGTAATGCCTTTAAAATATATTTGCATTAATTCCTCTTTGAATAATTTTTTTTTAAGATAATTTTTTTTATAATAAATAATCATGTTTTTATATCATTATTTAAAAAAAATAGAATCATATAAATGTTGTAATTCAATTCAGCTTTATTGATTCTAATTACCAAATTCATCTTTATTGATTCTAAGTACTTTTTCTTGACATCATTACCAAATAACTTGTGCAAGCTCACATCTTTAATTGTCTTTGATACAAAATGGTGCTCAAGCTTGACATTACAGCCAAATAAATTAGGCAACCTTATATCTTTGACAACCTTTGATATACAAGGGTGCTCAAGCTTAACATTATTAGCAAATAAATTTAGTAATCTTACATCTTTGACTATCTTTTCTATTAAAATTTGCTCTAGTTTGATATTATTGCCAAATTAATTGGATAATTTTACATCTTTAACTATTTTTTAATATAAACAAGTACTTATGTTTGTCATCATTGCTAAATGAATTGTATAATCTCACATCTTTGATCACCTTTAATATAAGCTCTTATTCAAGCTTGACATCATTGATAAATAAATTGGACGATTTCATCTCTTTGACTATTTTACATATAGAGAAGTGCTAAAGCTTGATATTGTTGCCAAATAAATTTAGCAACTTCAAATGTTTATCTATCTTAGATATGCATAGGTGGTCAAGCTTGACATTGTTGGTAAATAATTTTGGAAATTTCACATCTTTAACTACATTAAAAATAAGTGAATGCTCATGCTTGATATTTTTACTAAATGAGTTAGAGAATCTTATATCTTTGACTATCTTATATATAAGACAATGCTCAAATCTAACATTATTGCCAATTAAATTAGGCAACTTCACATCTTTGACTACCTTTCATATGTAGAGGTGATGAAGCTTAATATCAATGCCAAATAAATTTGACAACCTTGTATATGTATCTATCTTTACAATGTAAAATACTCAAGCTTGAACTTATTGCTAAAAGAATTTGACAACCTCACATCTTTGCCTATCGTATAGAAAAGCTGGAGCTCTATGTTAACTTCATTACATAATGACTTTGGCAACTTTAAATCTTTGAATATCTTTTATATAAGAAGATGGTATCACGAACATACGCATATAAACCAATAATTACATGTATAAATAAGTAGAAGTGAGTAAAAATAGGTAAAAGTAAGTCAATTCTATAATATTTGTTATGGAAGCTTTCTAGAAGCTTTATAGATGCTACTTTGACTTTATAGGTGTCTTTAATTGACTTTTTAGATTAGAAACGTGGTCAATAAGTTGGCCATGTGCCACACATGTTCTTAGCTTGAAGACCAAGCTAACTATGTGGCCCACACATAAAAAAACTTGTCTTGTAAGTCAAGGCATATGTCCTACAAAGTCAACACATATTGGAGGTCCTATAGAATATCGCCACATAGCTCCTAGTTAGATAGTATATATAGAGACAAGAGTGAAGTCCTCTTCACTCTTGTCAACTCATTTCTTGCTTCTAGTCTAGTTTCAAGGGTCTTTAGTTTTCTCAAGTCCTCTCTTCTATTTGTCTTGAGCGATATTAGACATCTTTTTTTTCTAAGTGTTATCATGGCAAAACTTATTGAAATGAAGAGTACAATGGCACAAATGTAAGAGCAATTGAGGGAGTTAATGCTTACGATGCATCAACTCAATTTACAACCACAAGGAGCAACAAGATTGGCAGGAAGTAAAGATATAGAAATAATTGGAGCTGCTTCAATATTTGTACCAAATCATATCCATTTTCTTATGATAGAATGCCATTCCATTATTAGAAAACCTAGAATTGCCCTACTTGAGAATTTTGATGGCACCAGATGAAAGTTTATAGGATTTATCAATCAAGTATAATTTTTGATTGAACTTCAATTCCAAAGCTATCCAACTCTAGGATCACAAGTTAAATTCATTAGTATGCTTCTTTCAAATTCAGCATTATCATGGTTTTCATCTTTTCTTGAACCACGAGATCCAATATTAAATAATCTAGAAGCTTTTTTGGCAAAGTTTTGATACATGTATGGAAAACATGATGCAATTTGTGTTGCAACCAACAAGATTCGTATTTTGTGACAATACAATCGATAAGTAACATTGTACACTTCACAATTTTGACAACTTATAACTGATATCAAGTGGGATGATACTGCACTCGTTAGCCAATTTCTCTATAGATTATAATATGAGGTAAAAAAATTAATGCTCAACTTACTTGATCCTCAAACATTGAGTCAAACAATTGACTTTGCTATGAAGTGCAATAATTGTCTTTTTGAATTTTGATTTGAGAACTATATAAGTGGACCTCAACGTTACTATAATTCAATGGCAACACCAACATCTATTCAATACATACATTCGAAAGTAGAAGATATGTAAATTAATGCAGTACGTTTCAAACCTCTTACTAAGTAAGAAAAGACTCGTCGTCCTTGTCGTGTTGTAACATGAGTATACCCTGAAAATATAAAAAAAAGAGACTTTTATTAATGTTCAGTTATCTCGAATATTGGAAGCAACGATCGATTCCTATGCCAATATTGAGGGGCCAGTTCAGACACCCCGTCACAGTCAATCAAGGCATACTTACTAGTAACGAAATGCTTTGTTCGAGTCCAATAGTAGAAGTCAACAGAATCAAAAGGATTAAATTGATGACTGAGCGAGTTTGACGTGAAGGACCAATTTGATCCAATTACAGGAACATCCAGGTCTTACTACAGGCCTCTTAGCCAATATGAGACCTGAATTGGTCGGGCGACTCAATGTGGTCCCGATTACGGGGGTTTCGATTCCATTTTAGGCTGTCCTGTTCTCTGTGCCGTTTCAGGGAACGTTGTTTCCAGAGAAAGAACCTTTTAAAAGGCAAAAAATGGAGGAGAAAGCTCTGACGACGGGAGCCAATTCCGGATCCAAGATGGAAGATTGAAGAAATTCAGAGGCTAGGGTTTGAAAGAGGGAAGAATTAGGGTTAAAGGGGAGGATAGGTTAAGAAATAAAAAGAGGGAAGAATTAGGATTAAAGGGGAGGATAGGTTAAGAAATAAAGAAGGGAGAATCAGGGTTTTAAGGGTCGGAGAGCTAGCTTCACGCTGAAAAGGACAGAGAGTTGGGGGTTTTTTTTTCATAGGATTTTGGGAAGACTGAGGCAATCGTTGCTGAAAGTCAATGTTATATTGGTGAACTGGATTTTTTTTCCGAAAGAGAGAAAAGGCTAGTACTTTTGATTGTTGATGAAATGGGAGATACTTCTGTGGTTGAAATTCAGAGTTGTCTAGAAGGTTGAGTATGCTGAATGCATGTGTGGTTGTGTTAATCTGACTGTAGGGATAGAGGATATTTGCCAACAGTTTAAAGAGGTTTTGGGAGTAGGCAAATCGAGGGTTGTTTAGGGTTTTTGTGATAATTGGGGACCTACCGACAGGGATAAGAAGAATATCGGCAAGCGGTTAAGGGACATTGGTGCGGATTGCAGCATAGCCTCACAATCTGTAAGCGGGGTTGAACTGGAACTTCTTGAGCATTCGAAAGGGCTTGCAGAGATACTAGCGATAGATGTTTCACAACAAGTCAGAAGGACAGATTGAGGATCACAGCTTGCCGAAGTTCACGGTCTAAGATTAAGGTAATTAACGATAAAGATAAAATAAAAAATATAAAATAAATAAAATAAAATAAAAATAACAAAAGAAATTGAAGTTATATAAGGTCTCTAGGCATTTTATATTGGAATTAAGCTTTTACATTGCAATCTGATATAGATTGTATTTGGGTAGTCAAGAACACGATAGACTGCTTGAGTACTAGCGAAACACCATACTACATCCTACAGCCAGATGCCCAACACGTTCTCAAGCAAGATAGTACGTAATACGACATCGTTAAGAAGGATTGTACTTATATTGTAGAGAACCTAAGCACACTACTTAACATTGCTCAAAGAAGTGACGTAACCATAAAATGAAGAGTACGACAATCAAAGAAGATAGCAAGTTGGAAAACAAATTTGTCCAACTACAATAGGGACTGTGCAGTTGGAACCTTGTATAATACCTAGTGAAGGTGCTATTCTCTCCTCAGAACCCTCTCCATATTTTATGATAAATATTATTTTAGGACCTAAATATCATAAAACCTCTATCTTGTTAGGTTCAAGAACTTCAACATGTTACTTAGATGAAGAATTTGCTAAATGATATAGTATACTTTTAGTAAAGAAAATTTAATTTTTTTCATGTAGAAGTTATAGATGGTCGTCTATTGTCTTCAAGAGATGTTACTCATGAAATCCTTCCTATAGAAGTAGCAACTAATAGTCATAGTAGCTTTGTAATATTTAATATCATTAGATCTCTCTCTAATCTAGTCATTTTAGGTTTATTATGGCTAAAAAATATAATCCTAAAATAGATTGGACTTCTTGTAGTCTTAACTTTTCTGAAAGTATAATTAAGAGCATAATTAATCAAATAGAAAGTCATAAATCTAGTACAATCAAATCTATATTTGTAGGTATAAGAACTTTCTTGCATGCTGCAAAAGAAGGATCACCTTGTGTTATTTATGCCACACCTGTTTCTACTGGTGGAAAGACTTCAAGTGGCATTCCAAGCCAATATTAAGATTTTCAAGATACATTTGAGAAGAAAAATGCGGATACTCTTTTAGAACATTGTTCCTATGACTACTCAATTGACCTTCAAGAAGAAGCATAACTGCCATTTGGACCAATCTACAATTTATCACAAAATGAGTTGATTGAACTCAAAGAGTACATTGAAGAAAATCTAGCCAAGAACTTCATACCCCATTCCAAATCTCTAGCAGGAGCTCCAATTTTATTTGTGAAGAAAAAAGATGGATCATTGCGGATGTGTGTCGATTATCGAAGACTCAACAAAATCACCATCAAGAATAAATATCCACTACCTTTGATATCTAGACTCCTTAATCAATTGAATCAAGCTAAGATCTATACAAAAATAGATCTAGGAAGAGCATACAATCTAGTACACATCAAAGAAAGAGATAAGTGGAAGAATACGTTTCGAACAATGTATGGATATTTCGAATACAACGTCATGCTTTTTGGACTTACAAATGTACCAATAATATTCCAATATCTAATGAATGATGTATTTTCGGAATTTTTAGATGATTTTGTTGTCTGTTACCTAGATGACATCTTAATCTATTATAAGAACACAGATGAACATGAACTTCATGTTTGTCATGTATTACAAAAATTAAGAGATATGAGACTCTATGCCAAGGTAGAAAAGTGTGTATTTCACATTACTCAAGTCGACTTCTTAGGATACATCATTTCAAATGATGGACTTATGATGGATCCTAAGTAAATTCAAACTATTATAGATTGAAAGATCCCAAAAATGATAAGAGATGTCTAATACTTTTTGGGATTTGCTAACTACTATCAGATCTTCATCAAAGACTTCTTTCAAGTTGTAGCTCTACTTACATATTTGACTTGTAATGACAAATTTCAATGGAATCAAGAAGCGGAAGTAGCATTTGAAGCTTTAGAGACAACCTTTGTTTTTGCACCAATCTTATATTACGTTAATTTTTCTAAGCCATTTTTTATAGAAATAGACGCATCAAATTTTGCTTTGAGTGCTGTATTATCAAAAATGGAAATAGATGATAAACTTCATCCAATAGCTTTTCATTCCAGAAAATTTTCAGCAATTGAAATCAACTACAAGATCCATGACAAAGAACTTCTTCCAATTGTAGATTCATTTCAAGAATGGCACCATTATCTAGAAGGTGCTTCTAGTCCAGTCACCATGTATACGGATCTCAAGAATCTTGAATATTTTATGTCAACACATGTTTTGAATCATTTCCAAACCTGTTAGAGTATGTCTTTATCAAGATTCGAATTCAAGATCACTTATCGACCAAAAAAATAACAAGGTTTGTAAGATGTACTTTCTACACGATCTTACCTTGCACCAAAGAAAGGAGATGCTGCTTTTGATCAACAACGGATAATTCTCTTGAAGCCAAAGCATTTCAATCTTTGAGCAATGAAATCAAGACTAACCATTGATTCAACTTTCATTAAGCAAGTTCAGTCAAGTATGTCTTCTGATTCTCTTATTCATGATATTAAGAAAAATCCTTCAAAGTCTCATGATACTTCTAAATTTAAATTCAAGACAATCTACTATATTTTAAGGGACGCCTATATGTTCCAGAAGGTTAAGCTCGATTACGTATTCTTAAAGCTCATCATGACTTTCCAGCAGTAGGACATTTTGAGTATAATAAAACTTTGGAACTAATATCCAAGGACTATTGGTGGCTACAAATGTAAAAAGCAGTCAAAGATTTTGTACAATCTTGTGATGTTTGCTCAAAAATTCCTTGTCATTGACCTTATAGACTTTTTCAGCCATTACTCATTCTAGAACAACCATGGTCTTTTGTTTCTATAGATTTCATCATGGATCTTCTAATCTCAGATTCTTATGACTATATTTGTGATATTAGATCGTTTTACCAAGATGGCACATTTTGTACCATGTACAAAATCCATCACAAGTGAAGAAACAGCTAAGCTCTTTCTTGACAATATCTATCGCTATCATGGATTACCCAAGGATATTCTATCGGATAGGTGAACTCAGTTTGTATCAAGATTTTGGTAGACTCTTTTTAAGATTCTAAAAGTGGATATAAAACTATCTTTGGTATTCCATTCTCAAATTGATGGACAAATAAAGCGTGTTAATCAAGTTTTAGAGTAATATTTAAGATGTACTATCAACTACCAATAAGATGATTAGACAATTCTTTTGCCATTGATAAAGTTTGCTTACAATAACACGGTACATTCTTCTACAAAACAAAATCTTTTCTTTACCAATTATGGTTATCATCCACGAGTTGATACTTTCGACTTTTTAAAAGTTGATAACCCTGAAGCAAAAGATTTGGCAATTCATTTGTCAGAGCTACATACAACAATAAAGGCATAATTAAAAGAAGCTCAAGAACAACAAAAGGTCAATGCGGATGTCTATTGAAAGGAACAACTACCATTCCACATGGGTGACAAGGTATGGTTATTTTGTCGCAATATCAAGACCATTTGTTTTTGTGACAAGTTGGACTATCGAAGGCTTAGACCATTTTCTATTTCTGTACAAATCAATCCAGTTGTATATTATTTATGCCTACTAGAGTCAATAAAAATCCATCCAGTATTCTACATATCTCTTCTTGAACCATACAAGCTAGTAGATACACAAAGAAGAAGACAAGCTCCACCTCCTCTTATAGAAGTGGATAATAATGAAAAGTTTGAAGTGGAAGATGTTTTAGATTCAAGGGGGTACCAAAATAAATTGGAATAACTTGTCCATTGGCATGGCTATGATATTAGTGAATGCACATAAGAGCCAGTAAAGAATCTTGTAACTGCAGCAAAGGCGGTAGAGGCTTTTCATCCATGACATCCATCAAAATCAAGATGAAAACCTTTTTTATAAAAGAAACAAGATCTAGGTAAGATAACATTCTACTTTCAATCCTTGTTTGTAGCTTCTTTTTAATTGTGACACTGAGGAGATGAAGAACCAACAACCAATGGATTCGACTCAAGAGCCTTCATTTGTTGACCTCCTGAATGAGACATTATGATTGTCACAACCTTCAAGACGATGCAATCAAGATGAAGATCTTCAAGAATGACATATTCTTCCTCGAACAGATGGCAAGATACAATGCGTTTGGTATCACGACCTTGGAAGGCACTCCCGATGTTTGGTGATTTTACTAGAAGTAGGAACAACTTCTGATGGTGTTCCAAATGTTTTATTTGAAGGAAGTTATGAATGCCTCAACAACAATCAAATAATTGGGTGGTCTTTCTATCCTAGTATGGGACACTATTGATGGTTGAGAGGCCCTATCAATCATCTTTGAAGAGAATAAAGATCAGAGTATGTGGCAAATATAATTCGTCACATCATAGATTTTCTCAATATATGATGACTGCCCCTCATGGAACTCGTCTCTAGAAAGGGGGATAATGTCACGAATATATGCATGTAAGCCAGCAATTACATATGTAAATAAGTAGAAGTAAGTAAAAGTATATAAAAGTAAGTTAATTCTATAATATTTACTATAGAAGCTTTATAGATTCTACTTTGACTTTAAAGGTGTCTTTAATTGATTTTTTGGATTAAAAACGTGGTCAAGAATTTGGCCATGTATCACACATGTTAACTTGAAGACTAAGCTAATTATGTGGCCGACATGTAGAAAAACTTGCCTTGTTAATCAAGGCATGTGTCTTACAAAGTCAACACATATTGGAGTTCCTATAGAACATCGCCACATAGCCCCTAATTAGATAGTATATATAAAGACAAGAATGAAGCCCTCTTCACTCTTATCAACTCCTTTCTTGCTTCTAGTCTAGTTTCAAGGGTCTCTAGTTTTCTTATCTTTTGACAATAACCATTCCAGTTTCTTTCTTAATATACATATTGAGTTATTTCTATTTTGTCATCTTTCTTTGAGAGAAGTGTCACTTGTTTATTTGTCTTTATCAAGTTCTTATCCTTGACAGATGTTCAAGTTTGGTATGATTTTCAAATAAATTAGACAATCTTACATTTTTAACTATCTTAAAAATAACTTTGAGGTTAATATTGATATTATTACAAAATGAATTGAATAACCTTATATCTATGACTATTTTTGAGGTGAAGATGGAGAGTAGGGAGAAGGATGATAGGAAGAGAGAAAATATTCAAACTTGACATCATTGCTAAATGAATTTGATAATCTTATATCTTTTTTTATCTTTAATATAAAAATAATTTTAAGTTTAACATCATTATCAAATAAATTAGATAAATTAAAGATAAGAATTTGAAGAATGTTATTGAAGAGATGAGATGTATTTCAAGAAAAGATGACATGAAAGTAATGAAACAACTATAGATTCTTGAAACTAGACTAGAATTTTTAAAAAAAAAAAAATGTTGACAAGAATGAGGAAGGCCTCACTCTTGCTTCTATATATACTATTTAACTAAAAAAATTATATTTCAATATTTTATTATATATGTCCAACTAGCATGATACTTATCTAAATTGTAAGATAAGTTTCTAATATGTATGCCACATAGTAGTTAATATGTGTAATACATGGCCAACTTGTTAGCCAAGTTTTTAACTTATCAATCACCTATAAAGACTTAAGAAAACAAATTTATGTCTTTGTAACTTCTAAATTTTTTTTTATAAGATATTATCAAATTCACCTACTTCTAATAATCAATGAAATCTGAAAAAGTTATTTTTAAAATGGATTAAAAATCAATAGATAAAACATTCAAAAGTTAGTAAAAAAATGTAAGAAATATGCATACATAATATAGGTTTAAAATATAAAAAAAGAATCTCAAAGATTAATTTTAGATCAAATCAATAAAAATTATATATAAAGATTTTTATGAAAAAAATATTCAATTATCTAACATATTTATTTTTCAAGTCAATTAAAGATTTGAAATTACATATGTGTTCATAGTTATGTGACATCTTTATTTTTTTTAATTTTGATTTAATCTACCTTCTTATTTTTGGATTTAGAATTTTCAATAGTATAAATAATTTTTTCTATAAGATTTTAGTTTGGAAGATATAAAAACTTTAACTTGGACTTTAAAATTTGGACTTTTCTTATAGAAAGATTTTTGAGAGTTTTAAAAATACTAGTGGATTTAGGATTTTGGGATTTTTAAATTTAAGATTTAGAATTACATAAATATATTAAATTTTTTAACATCTTTATTTTTAGATTTTGACTTTAATCATCCCTTTTCTATTTTTATTTTTACTATCTACAATTCTAATAGTATAAATGGATTTGCTCTATATGTTTTTAGTTTGCAAGCTATAGTAGCTTTGACTTTAACTTTAGGACTTTAACTTTTATTATATTAGGATTTTTTTATATTTTTGAAAACTCCTTTGAATACATTCAAAAGTTGGCTATTCTAAATATATCATTAAATCATTCAAAAATTATGTAAATTTATAAATATTGACAATTTGACCATTCTGAATTTTAAAGTGGCTTTATAATAGGATAGGATTTTTTAAGTTTTTATTTGACCTTCTTTCTTATTATAGAGGTCTATAAATCTAGTAGCGGACTTAGAATGCTCTTTAAGTTTTTTAATTTTTGAATATAGAGCCTTTGACTTGATACTTTTTTTTGTTTGTCTTTTTTTTTTTTACTTTGTCTTTTTGAAATTTTGAATTGATCCACCTTCATATTTAAGATACAATTTATTCTAATAAATATTTTTAGAATCTTCAAAAAAAATTAATAGTTTAGAAGATATGAGGTCTTCAAAATAAAATATAGATTTTTTATATAATATGTAAAAATATAAAATAATAGATTTCTTTACATAACAATTTAAATTATAAATTCTGTATCTATATTCTAAATACTAAATTCCAAATTTCTTAAGTCTAAAACTTAACCTTAGTTGGTTTATAATAGGGTGGTAGATAGAAATGCCAATAGATTGATGATGAAGAAGACTAATGCTTGTAGATATTAGAAGATAGAAAAAAAGAGTGTATGAAGAAACTTACCACTTTATTGTAATATATGGTGAAAATTGGTTTGACCATATATAATCCATAGCAAATATTTAGAATATATGTTATATAGTTTAAGGAGAAGTCATATTAAAACTCAGAGATTCTCATTCATTTGTAAAATCAATATAAAACTTAAATGATCAAACCTTCAATATTTACAAATTTATACACTATTAAAATAATATAATAATATAATAATATATTTAGAATGAAAAACCTTCAAATAGATCTAATGATGTTTATAAAAAATTAATAAATCTTTTTATAATAAAATTCAAAATCCTAAAGTCTGAACAAAAGTTGCTAAATTTTGCAAATTAAGAACTTATAGAAGAAGTTATTTATATCACTTGAACTATAGATATTAAAAAAAAAAAAAAAAAAAGAGATAGGTCAAGTAAAGTTCTAAAATATAGAGATTAATAAATCTAACACCTATATTCAATATCTAAATCCTAAACCATAATTCCTATATAAGCTATATATTTTATTGTATTATTATAAATAAGTTTATATGTGATAATTTATATAATTTTTTTTATGTTTTATAAAGAGTAATTTTTTACTTTTATAAACCTCATATCTCTAAAATATAGACTTACTTAAGATTTTTAATGCACTACTAGAATCAAAAGTATCAAAAATAGTAAGATTTATTAATATAAAATTTTAAAAGACAAAGAAGAAAAATCAATATCCCTATATCTAAAAGTTTAAAAAAAATTAGTGCATTTTAAGTCCACCATTAAAATAGTATTTTCCTAGAAATAAAAAAGAATGTCAAATTAAAACTTGCATAATCCTATCCATTTTTAAAATTAACTTAAAATTCAAAATGGTTAATTCATTCTATTTTAAAATATATATATATATATATATATATATATATATATATATATATATAGATATATATTAGAATAATTTAAATATATATTTAGAATTAAAAATATTTAAATAATATTTTCAAAATTATCAAAAATCCTTCTAAAAAAATCAAAATTATAAAGTTCAAGTCAAATTTGATATATCTTATAAATTAAGAACTCGTAGAACAAATTATTTATACTTATGGAATTATAAAAATTACAAATACAAATGTGGGTCAAGTCAAAATAAAAAATAAAGAGGTAATAATATTAAACATATCCATATAATCTTAAATCCTAAACTCTAAAACTTAAAGACCAGTCTTAAAATTCTAAATCCTAATCCATACACTTGATTAATAAACCTCAAATTTAGCATTGCAGCATTTCATTTACTTAATTTACTTATAAAAAATTTTACCTTAATGTGTCTTATCTTTCATTATTATTTTCTTTGCTGCAAAAAATTTTCAAATAAATATAGTAATAATGCTAATAATAATTTATAAAAAATAAATCAAATCATTAATAATTGTATAATTATTTTATTTTAATATTAGAAGAATATTTTATTTAATTTAATATATTATTTTCATAAATCAAATTTTTTTTAATTTTTAATGTAAATTTTACAAAAGCCAATTCTACTAATGAAATTAGATTTTTCAATCTACTTTGAAACTCTTCCAAAGCCTCACATTTTCGCATGTCTAGCTTTGCCAACAAAACCTTTTTTAGCCACTACCTAATATTAATCTTATATTTCATTATTACATAAATAAAATCTAAGTAAGATCCATCAAATTAATTTCTAGAATATATAATTAAAAAAACAATAATACTACTAAATTAATAGTAGTACAATAATAATCCATACTTTTACCAAAATACTTACAATACAATAAAAAAATTACAAGAATGACAAGTTTAATGACTCTCAATTAATAATATGGCATATTATATCTAATTTTTGTTAATACCAAAGTCAAAATACATGATTACAAGGCATAAAAAAAAATACCTCAAGAGCTTTGATGAACTGTTTTAATGTGAATACCTATGCAATTCCAACATCAACAAAAGAACTCTTAGTAGAAGCTTTCAAAAAATATGTGCTTATCTTAATTATTTGAAATACTTCAAATTAAAGAAATTATTCACCTATTTTTCAAAAAATCAAGCATCATTGAATATCAAAATTAAATAATTATTAATTTATTAAATTACAAAATACAAATCTTATACAAACTTAGAGATATAGTGTTAATCTTGCTCTAAATTAATTAATAGTCTTAATTGATGTTTACAAGTATTTTATATATAATAAAAAATAAAAAATATCATATTGAATTAGTAATTTAAAAACCAAATTCTATAATGGAAAGAAGATAGTTTAATAAAGACTATAAAGGCCACTGTTATTACTATATATTTTTATAATATCCATATATCCTTTATAATTTAAAAGTTTTATTTACATGTAATATAGTTATAAAATTATAAAGATAAAAAATATAAATATATATAAATATAAATATATATATATATATATATATATATATCCTATGACATATTATATAATTTCTTCAAATTAATTAAAATATATATATATATATATATATATATATATAATACACATTAATATATTATAACTAAATCACTTTGATCTTGAATATAAAACTTTGAAAATCTTTTTTTCTAAATATAGGCTAATTTTTCTACTACTAAATATCTAAAATTAATTTAAATAATAAAATATCATATCATATTTAAATAATAAAGATATATTTTTTTACCATGAAAAAGTTATGCTTCATAATAGAGGTACTAAAAGTACACAAAGTAGAAGTATTATAATACTAAGTTTAGCAGTTGTGCAACACCTCAACAAAGCATGTAACTAAAAAAACTCAAGCCAAGGTGCAAATCCTTATCAACAAATGCATGCAACCTAAGTTGCTATTGATCCAAACCATCCTTATAATTTTCTTGTAATCTCAAGCAACAATTAAATTCCGCCTTGAGAATGCTATTTCAAATACTTGGGCTTATGTTGCAATCCATCGCACCTTCAACAGAACGTTCTTTAATCCAAGTAGGTTTAGAAAATTCCATGTTTATTAAAAGAAGTAGAAGAGACAAAAAAATCTTCATCAACAAACTTAGCAACGATGCTACTTGCATCAAAGAGAGCAATATGCAAAACCAATTTCAGCAACTGCCTAATAACTCAACAAAGCATGTAATGTTGCAACTTAGGCCAAGTAGCAAATCCTTACCAATAAATACTTTCATACTAAACTACTGATGATCCAAACTGTCTATGTAATCTTATTATAATCTCAACTAGTACGTCAATTCTACCTTGAGGATGTTATTTTCAAATACTTCTACTCATGTTACAATCCACTTCCGAATCCAAGAAAGTTTTAGACAATTGCTTATTTTCTAAAAGAAGTAGGCAAGACAAGGAAATCTTCATTAACTACTCTAGCGACAGCACTATTTGCACAAAGAGAGCAACATTATAGTCTATGGACATCTATGCAAGTAAGAAGACATGGAGCTTTTATCAATGGTGAGGAAAGAAAAGAAAATGTGGGAGAGGCTAAGTGAGGCACTATTGGCTAATATCTAATCTTGTTGTAGATGAAAATGAGATTGATTGTCGGTCATCATTTGTACAACAAATGAAACTCCAATAGAGACATCTATTCCATTGGCGTAGAAATGTGTGGCTATTAAATGTGGCCATTGCAACACTAAAATCCTAATACTGATTAGGCTTGTAGAACCACAACATAATATCAATTCTCAAAATAACTATGTGCACCACATTATAAAGAGTCCCAAAATTGCATATCAGCAAGAATCTTGTTAAAGAAAAGAACGAAATTCATCCCACACTAAAGTTGATACTAATTGTATCTTTTATATTTCAACTCTAAAATATGAACTCAATTCCACATGTTAAGTAGAATCTAGATTGCAATACCAATATAGATTCTACCTAACATGTTGTCTGCTTGTTGCTCTAGGAGTAGTGGACAAGTAATTGATTGAGAAAAACTTAAATTAATGTAAAAATTACAAAAATTGACATTAATTGTTAGCAAATAGAAGGGTTGGTATAAGTGGTGGAGGAATCCATTTATAACCTTGTGATCCATGGTTCACTTCCAATCAATATCAATGTTGGCTTTGTGCTATCAACTTTGTTTTGGCCCTTCTTCTTACTTTTTAAACTCTTCTCTTGCCCAGAATAAATGAATGTATGATGAAAAAAATCACTGAGATCCCAGAATGGGGGACATTTTGCCTTGGCCTACATAATGCTTCTATTCTCTCTTTTAATAACTTGTTTATCATCCCTCGAGAATAGACAAAGATTATTGTCTTCACCATATCATTAACATTTATAATTTTATAAATACAAGAAATTTGATAACAATAAGTCATGTACTGTACAGGTTCAATATCAACAATCCGGATTTGAAGGTGCATGCTACAATTAGGCGTGGCAGTGAGACATGTATCGGTATAGTCTTGAGGATTATCATCATTTTCAGTTGAAAACTTGTATGTGGCTATTGCATCACCTTGATGTGATTAAGCAAGTCAACTTATAGATGCAGTTGCAATGTAAAAAGAGAATGTGAAACAGATCTGAAACAACATAAACATGCCTTAACCCACACATACCACAAACAAAGGGAGAAAAATGCTGTATGTGAAGCACATCAAGAACATTGTCAATGTGAACCACTCTTGCAAGTGATTTCAAAGCCAACTTAACAGCACTGTGCTTGCTATTAAGCGAAATGCAGACACACACGACGTGTCATAGCTTTCATTTATGTCCTTCCCACTAGTCTCCACTAACTACCACTTGTCGTGCAAGTGGCAGGTAATAAGTACAAGTGTCTACATATATCAAATGACAATGGCAACGCAAATTTATAAACTCCTACTGTATGACGTAACAAACCTGGTACAAGCTCGCAAGCCTCTACGATTGGCTTATATCTCTCGAAAAGTGAACAATTCCACAAATCTAGGATGAATTGAAACCAATTTAAGGCTCGTAGTTCTCCAATACAGGTTTTCCACGCCACGTATTTCAACTGCTTGTGATTGCCCTGCTGTATGACGCAACAAACCAGGTACGGGTTCACAAGCCTCTCTGATTGGCTCAAGTCTCTGTCGGAACCTAACAATCCTACTGATCTTGTGGGAAGTAGAACCAACAAAAGACTCATAGGTCTCCGACTTCGGTTTTCTATGCCACATACTTGAACATGTTGGGGTTGTCCTTATCTCGCTCTAAATATTCACGGGCAATAAGATCCTCAACTCGCTTCTTAATCACTTTAAAATCAGGCTGGAAAGTCCAAAACAATCAAGTTAAGTGGCAGTATTCATGTCCACAAAAACCTGAACTTCAATACGAGCCCACCTGGTTAACGCTAGACATAATTCCAAGCGGAAACTACAAAGTGAACAATACACTTATATAATAAATTGTGTGGATAGCGTAAACAAATTGAACGAGGCGCACCTTGAACATCCGCCCAAGTTGCTCAACACATTCCAAGACCAGTTGCTGATGAGGCAATACTTTCCGACTCTTCATGATCCGGACAATAGATGCGTCAATGGCGTATCGCCTGTCCTTATCCACATCCTCAATCACCTTCTTCTTTTCATCCATCGGCGGCAATGGAATCTGTCAAAATACACGACATGTTCAGATTATCAGTGAAATGAAATTGACAACTAGACTCCCACGCCAATGCCTCCCAATTGCTCCAGCTCTTAACTGTAATCTACAGTATTTTGTTTTCATTAGGCATTTCAAGGACGGCAAAGATAACCTATTCCATTCACATGAAATAACCCACGAGCAAGAGCATTTCTGCTTGAACAAATAAAGGTGCTAAAGAGATCAAAAGCACGTACCTTAATCCGTCTCATCTTGTCAGTGAACTTGGTATTAAATTCAAAGGTATCAGTTTGCCCAACAGTCTTGGTGTGTGGATCTTTGTTTAGAATCTTGTACTTGGCACATGATAATGAGTGCAACAATCTAACGATATCCTCGTCTGTAAGGTTCAATTGATTCTTGATGTCGTTGTAGCTCAGCCTATCCTCAGCATTAAAGAGCAGAAGCACTGCAGCCTGAAGCACAAAGGACTCTTCGATGTGAAACAGTCAACATGGCTTAAAAAAAGAAACACTGCAACACAATATACATATCAGAAGATAAAATAGTGGCACTAGAACACTTCGAGATGCGCATTGACTGCGGAATCAGGCGGGACGTCTCATAATCTTGAGGATCCATGGGAAAATATCGTAGTAGACCTGATTTAAGTACCTGGTATGTGGTAACAATTAGCTCAATTGGCTTAGCATCAAATTTCCCAGTTATGTTGCACGTTCCTAAAGAGTATATCCAAGTCAGCTTCCTATGCTTTGTTTTCGTCTGATAGAACTCCTTGAATACTTCAACGCATTTCACCTGAAGGTTGGAATCAGCTTTGGATCAGTACAGACAGAGATTAACTATTACCTGCTATCTGCTAAAAGTAAAACTACAAATATAAGAAATCGTTCCGAAAACAGCCAACCGCAACAAATTAAACAGTAAGAAGAAAATACAGCTACATTGCATGCAGGTTGCAAATAGTTTAACTGGGCACTGACCATCTCTGCTGGTAAAGCCAGATCGGAAGACTTGTAACTGGGCCAAAAGCCAGTTGTTAGAACTGTCACTGTCAAGTCAATGCCTGGGCTCGACTGTATGTTCTCCGTCAAATATTCTTCAAAATTGGTTTGATTTTCACGTGCAAGAGTCAGATCCGTCACCTGCGAACGTTCGCGAAGTCTTAAACATTATGTTTTGTGTACAACATTCATTTTCACAACTTCGATTGTAGTAAATTGGACCAAACTCAAATAGGAGAGGCCTAAACCCTGAAGTCCCCAAAAAACCATCTCAAACAAAACTAAAATAATTACCATGCCCTCCATTTTGGAAGTGAACTGCCCCCCACATTGCTGCTTCAATTTTGTTAAGATGCTACGCTCATGGTCGTCATTAGCACTCTTGTCAAAGAGCAACCTTCGAGCCAGCTTTTTCCTAGAGCAATCGAAGGAAGAAATCATCAGAACTTTCTAAGAATAGATCCTGACACAGAATATAATGTCTAGCAGTTTGTGTGCAAACGCAGACCATCCTCTACAGCAGATAATCAAGCTGTCACAACTGATCAACATGTTCCCTATGTCAAACTAGCCAGACAAGCCATTGCTGTGTAAGTACGTTCGATGGTTTGTGCACAGGAAATTCACCTGTAAAACTCTGCAAACAGATCTTTATCGCTGATGTATGCAAGAAGCTTCACCACCTGCATTTCCAAACCAAAGCTGATTAATAAGCTGCAGAATATACAATCCTCAATAATCTAAGCCTACAGGATGGAGGATAAGATCAATTTGTAAAGAACATAAGATTATTCAGATCTTGGAGGTTTAACATGGCCTGAGTTAAACATGAATTAAGGATCAGGAGTTAACAAACTGAAGGTTACACCCTAGTTCACTCTGTGCTCCAATGAATTTAATAAAAATAAAATAAAAATAAAACATTTAACTTTGCAACAATGAAAATTAGCTAAAAAATTACAATTCCAAGCAAAAGTACATATTCAAGCAGTACCTTTTCAAGTGTGTCTTCAATTGCTTCGTCACTTAACTTTTCACTTCCACCCTTTTTCAATAAATTATCACAAAATGTGGCCAGTAACTCTGCACTTGTACTCCCTGCAACACCCTTGTTGCAGAAGACTTCAAAAGCTTCCTTCAGGGCCTGCAAGTAAAACCAAACGCCACACCAAAGTTCTTCATTTATCACATCTAATGAATTTCTAAAGAGAACGATAAAGACGCCGACATCATCGGAACAAGGAAAGGAGTCACTCACTTTGTGAAAAAGGGAGTGGTTGACGAAGCACTCGCTCACATACTGCAGATACTTGTCATGTAACTCAATGACCTTCCGCACAAAGGCCTGCGAAGAAAACCAGAGAACCATGAGAATATTTCTTCTCGTCATTTCTATCCAACCATATATTGCAATAAAACAGCTTTACACCTGCACTAGCATCCCTGAAAGTGCCAGGTCTTAAGAAGAAATACCTAAGATCTCCGGAAAAGATGAACAATAATCTCCAAAACTTACTGTAATGAAACTATTTGAGACTAAACTTGTACTTTGGTTATTACCTGTTCTTGAACTCCAACAGTATCTTTCTTTTCAGCCTGCACGGAGTACAACAGATCTTCTTTGATATCAGGAAAGTTAAGCGACCGCATGAACAGTTGCCTGCCGCCCAACAATCAGCACAGAATAACTACAATACACTTCATAAAACACACACAGGAAAGATATAGAAAGTCGAACCTTTTTGTTACCAGCAGCATCTTCAGCTTGCTTCACAAGGGCAGTTCCCTCTTCTGTGACATGCTGCAGAGAAGAAAAATGTTACAAGTGAATCCTGATAACGGTTGAGAATGTTCAAAGCACTTCAATATCACATAGTCATGGAAGAAACTCGACAACAAATCAACCTACTCACTACTCTTTCAACGCCTCAGATACCTTTTGTTAATATATCCATAGCCCGGTTCATATTGAAAGGTTTGATTTCAGACAATGCTGATTAAACCAAAGGCTAAAGATTGGGTACCAGTTTAAAAATGGCTGCCACAGGTTCCAAACCCTTCGGAATTCTCAAGAATAGCCGATACATTCTTGAAAGATCTTCAACTTTGTCGTCTCTTAGCAGAGTGTGGCAGCCGGAATGCTCCTTCTCAAGTAACTGTGGCTCATATTGAGTTAATAATTCATGCTGTACCCTCTCCAGCAATTTATGCTCACTGCTAGCATGTAAGTAATGCCCAACCCTTTCCTTCTCCCTTTTCAAACATTCCTCAGCCTTGAGCATATAATCAGGACATGAGTCCTCTTCAATCCAGGACGCTGCCTTTCTGGAATAATACGAAGCTGTATCTTGGAGCATAAAAGTCTCGAAATCAGACTCATACGCATCCATATTACCCATTCCAATCTCAACAA